>NC_133971.1:80116674-80422834 GCF_031877795.1 Strix aluco
TTCTGACAGAAAAAAATACCATGTGATGAATACACATTTCCAGCAATGTTTCAGAGTTGTATTACAGTCACTGATACATCATCTATATTGCTTTGTTATATGTATCAACAGCATCATTTGTACTCTTGCCACAAGACTAATGTGCTTGTTAATTGTATGTGTTCTGCATTTAAGTTCATTCCATCTATTAGTTATTTGCTTGGAGCAAACTCTCAAGCATAGTAAGACATAATGTATGAAATCTTATTTACTTGGACCAGAGAGGAAGAACACAGAATGTCAAAATGTGTTCCCATCAAACACTTGTGTTCTTTTAAATAAATCCAAGTAATTGCTTATTTTTTTACAAATAAATAAAGAATAGATTTCATGAAGAGAAAAAAGTAATGCAAATATCCATGATATATTTTAAATGAGTCTTAGTGGCTTCAAGTACACCAGGTGCCCTCAACAATTATGCTCTCCTTGATGTTCAGTTGATTTAAACAGACTGTGAAATACAAACAATAGCACAGGAGTGTGCAGTGAAACACAAACAGCTTGGTTCTCTATTAGCATAAAAAGAAAGCAGCGGCAGCATATTACTCACTAATATTCCCATCTGCGGTTGGCATGGTACATTGCCTTCATGCTGACACTTTCAAAGTGTCAAATACTTCTATCTTTCCTTTCCAAACAAAAGAATGTCTTCAATTCCTATTAATAATCATGTATAAGGCTATAATGAACCTGTAATTCAACTCTAAATGCAAGTTTTACTTTAATTATTTAATTTCTTTGGACAACTGTTCCCTAGAACATTCTGAAACAAATATCAATCACTGCACTAATTAAAAATGACTATTTGAAAGAGCTAAACAATGCTAAAAACATTAATTTGTTCTTACGGTCCATATTTAATACAAATGCTATTAATTTGTCTGAAAATCACAATTTGTGTTCTGCTAGCATCAGATCTTTCCCACAGAACAATGCAGCTCTCAAAAGAACATGGAAAAAGGCTAAAACACAATGTACTTTCTGCTATCAAGACTATGACTAAAAAGTGGAATGATAAAGTTTAAAGCTAAGCCTTTTCTGAAGGTTATAATTATAAACAAAACTGATCACCAATATATCAGTTGCACACATACATAGGACATGGTTTAGAGGTGGATTTGGCAGTGTTAGGTTAACGGTTGGAGTCAATCTTAAAGGTCTTTTCCAACCTAAATGATTCTGTGATTCTATGGTTGTATTTCATCAAGACCATCAGGTTCAGATTTTGGAATACCATGAATTTCTGAAAAAGCTTGCCCATATCTGTATCTTGTAAAACAGGGGATGTGTAGATTGTATTTTATTATTGCATTAGTGTGACAGAACAGTCTAGATAGGAAATTCTACGTACCTGACAGACAGCACTGAGGAAGACTGATTTCAAGAAAACCCAAGTGAGTTAAGGTAAATGACACAACCCATAGGATGACCTTTAAAGAATTAGGACTAGTAGGCCTCAGTTTTGGTTCCAACTGAGAGCAGCTTCATTGTTCTTGTGGACTGTATCGATACGCCACTGTAGGTAATAATTTTCCTCCTCCCTTGTTGCTATGTGATTCCTAAACACTTTTTTCAAGAAAACTGCTGGGGATGTGGGAGCAGTTCACCTCTAGCACCATTTGTGATGCATTGCTTTCTTAGTCTTTGCTGGATGAGTACATGGACTGGCTATCCTAGCAATAATTTCCTGTTTCCACTTCATATAGACCTAGGAAAAACCCTTTTTTACTCCAGGAAGCAGTACAGTTTATCTGACAGTGTAGCACCTATCCATTAACCACCAGTTCATTTCCCATGTAAATTATACTTCAGATGTAATTACTCAACTTTCTATGTCACATTAACATTTGACTAGAGATTGAAAAACTTCAAAAATCAAAATAATATAAAGTTGCCTTGCAGACAAAATGTGTCCACCACCAGATAAACTCTGTTGATAAAGGTAACAGTTATGAATCCAGTAGTTAGCTGGTTTATTAAAGGACACCAAATCAGTCCTGTCTCCATGGAACATATTTCTTAGCTTAGGATGGTATATAGTGATAGGTAGAAAAATAATACAGTGAATTATTATCATACGTAGAGCTTTGTTTTGCAAGAACATGAAGACCAGAGTTAAAGCAAAAGTTCACTTTACTAGGTGCAGAACTTAATTTTCTGAGGTAGTGAATAAATGAGTTAACTAGTATTTTAGACATATAGTACTCTCCATACTAAAATCAAGTAAAAGTTATTAGCAGTTTCTACACAGTTTATTAAGTGCTCTGTCCCCTCCTGAAGCTGTAACAGATTTCCAATCATCTGTCAGATTTAACACTACAGGATCTAATGAGGTGTCCTTCCAGCTGAGAACAGCTGACTATTGCTTCAGTTCCTCAGCAGGAACCTTGTTTCATCTTGTAGCAAGAATATACATTGCTGGGCAAATGGGCAAGCAGCTATTCAGACCATCTGGTTACTTTCAGCAGCAGAAGAAAGATGGAAAACCAAAGCAATTCACAGGCTTGGGTCAGCTGGTCTAATGCATTTGTGAATGCTTTACGAGAATGGGACAGTGGATTAGAATATTGTTTATTTTACAGAGAGCAATGAATTACTGAATTATTATAGAAAAAATTTAGATGTACCAAAGCTCTTTCCGTCCACCCATCTTGTGAGTTTCCCAGAACTACCAGGTTTAGGTTATTATTTTTTTCTAACATAACTTTTCATAACAGCAACTCTTTGGTATGCTGCAAAGACCAATACTTCCTGATTTCTTTCAAGGTACTGAAGTTGTCCATTGACCAGAAACTAGTTAATGGGCACTTTCTTGGTGTGCCAGTCACAGGAAGGGACCTTCAGCTCAGGGAACTCTACTCCCAGCTTTACAACAGGTAATGTGAGTGGTGTTTACTTGTTTAGAAAAGGACTATATAAACTTTATTCAACTGAAAAAAAATAAATCAGTAATCTTCTAGACACCCGATTCTTTCAGAAATGAAATGACTTCCCAGCTCCATGTTGACTTAACATGCAACATAGAAGTTTGACATAAAGAAAACAAGGAGAAGCTGTTTCATATGATAAAAATGTGATTGCTTTAACACATACTTCTGCATTTCTGTCTCCTATCTCTTTATCAAACTTTGGGAAACATCAAATGTATATACTTATAATATTTTTTTCTAAGTTTTTAATGTATTCTTTTTATCTTTCAATATACTATCACTAGTGCACAAGATGGAAAACTGAGGGATATACTGCTTTTTATTATAGATAATAAAATGACTAGCACCAGGTCTTATGATTAGTCAGAATGTGGCTTACACCAATTAAATGAGTTTCAGTAAACTATTTGCTAAAAAAAAAAAAAAAAAAAAAGATTAAATGCTATGCCATATAGCTACGCAGATTTTATTTTTGCAGTTGTTTTACAAAACAGTATTTACATTCACATTAGTCATGACTGTGGGGGGAAAAAAAGAGGAAGTGATATCCCCCAAATCCAGGTCTATGGAATGGATGGAAATTAAAAGGATGAGTTAAATTTAGCTCTGAATTCAGTCCTATATTTAAGAAACCTTAAAATATAGTCACTGCTCTACAGGAATATTCCTGCAGCAAAGGAGAGAACTTAAGGAGGAAGGAAAATGGAGACAATTACTGCCTTTTAGAAACAGGTTTATAATCTGGACTATCCAAAAGAAAGTTTCATAAAAACTACACCTTTTCCCACCTTATTTACACTAAATATGGCATTACAGACAAGACACTTTGAGTTTGAGCAATAGCAGACATTGCCGGCGTGACAGTTCATTTAAGAAATGCCAACAACAATTGTCTGTAAAGTTGCTTTCAGATATCTGGCTTCATCAACCAGAGAGAGGGTTCATGAAAGAGGCCTGCATACACTGCTGAGTAGTTACTGTTTTAAAGAAGGACCGAAAATGGCCAGTCACAATGAAGGGTCCAAAACAACTTCCTTAATGCCTCAGTTTCAGTCTCCTGTCACTTTCTGAACTATTTACCTAAACCTAATTTAAATTTATCTATTTGTGATAGGTGTTGCCCTTATATAGTCATCCTATTAAAAAAAAAAAAACAACAAAAAAAACCAACAGGTTAGTTTGTTTCACATTTTTATTGCCTGTTTGTACTCATTTGAAATTTCTGGCTCTGAAGACCCTGACACATGAGCTCTCAGCATGTTCAGGGTTTATTTTATTTTATTTTATTTTATTTTATTTTATTTTATTTTATTTTATTTATATTATGGTATTTATATTATTTTATTATTTTACTGTATTTATTTATTTTATTTTATTTTATTTTACTTTATATTTTAATTTAATTTTATTTTACTTAACAGAACAAATAAAAGAAATAGAAAACGTGTCCTAACAAGCAAGGTTGAAATTGACAAAATTTTAAACAGAAAAAGATTTTAAAAAAGTGAATTACACCTCTATTAATATATCAATTAAAAACGCAAAAATGTATTTCAGTAGATTTCTAGAACTGTCCCCTCATTGCACGTTAGGAACACGATTCTTGTTTGCAAATATCCGTCCCTACTTGCCAGCAACCTTACTGGTTGAGATAATTTCTGCATCCTGAAGATGTCCCATATGTATCCTGTCATACATCTGAAGACAGGAAGAGAATGCAATAGGGACTGAGAAGAACATTTGCATATGACAAGATTCTATGGTGTGATAGCCAATAGTAATAATAGGGGTTTTACTATTCTTGAGGCAGGAAATGGTCAGTAGGAAAAGTAGATGATAAGGGATATCAGCACCCCCCAAAAACAGTATTTTACCAGTCCCTTTCATCCAGAATGTTATCCCTGGAACACAATCCCCACATTTGGAAAAAGGAGAGTTTGTCCTGAAAGGCACTCTGGGACAAGAAGGAACCTTCAAAACAGACAAGTTCGAAGTAGCCGGAGACAGGTATCCATTATGGGCATTTTATAACCATTTTCCTGATCAAAAATACAGGTGAAAGATGATTACAGAATCAGAATCACAGACTCGTCTAGGTTGGAAAAGACCTTGAAGATCATCCAGTCCAACCATTAACCTAACACTGACAGTTCCCAACTACACCATATCCCTAAGCACTATATCAAGCCAACTGTTAAACACCTCCAGGGGTGGGGACTCCACCACCTCCCTGGGCAGCCCATTCCAATGCCTAACAACCCCTTCTGGAAAGAAATGATTCCTAATATCCAGTCTAAACTTTCCCTGGCGTAACTTGAGGCCATTCGTTCTTGTCCTATTGCTTATTACTTGGTTAAAGAGATTCATCCCCAGCTCTCTGCAACCTCCTTTCAGCTAGTTGTAGAGGGCGATGAGGTCTCCCCTCAGCCTCCTCTTCTCCAGACTAAACAACCCCAGTTCCCTCAGCCGCTCCTCGTACGACCTGTGCTCCAGACCCTTCACCAGCTTCGTTGCCCTTCTCTGGACACACTCGAGTAATTCAATGTCCTTTTTGTAGTGAGGGGCCCAAAACTGAACACAGGAATCAAGGTGCAGCCTCACCAGTGCTGACTCCAGGGGTAAGATGACTTCCCTGTCCCTTCTGGCCATGCTATTTCTGACGTAAGCCAGGATGCCATTGGCCTTCTTGGCCACCTGGGCACACTGCTGGCTCATGTTCAGCCGGCTGTCAATCAACACCCCCAGGTCCCTCTCTGACTGGCAGCTCTCCAGCCACTCCTCCCCAAGCCTGTAGCGCTGCTGGGGGTTGTTGTGGCCGAAAAGCAGCACCCAGCATTTGGTCTTATTGAAACTCCTACAGTTGGCCTTAGCCCATCGCTCCAGCCTGTCCAGGTCTCTCTGCAGAGCCTCCCTACCCTCGAGCAGATCAACACTCCCACCCAACTTGGTGTCATCTGCAAACTTACTGAGGGTGCACTCAATCCCCTCGTCTAGATCATCAATAAAGATGTTAAACAGGAGTGGCCCCAAAACCAAGCCCTGGGGGACACCACTTGTGACCGGCCGCCAACTGGATTTAACTCCGTTCATCACAACTCTTCGGGCCCGGCCATCCAGCCAGTGTTTTACCCAGCAAAGCGTGTGCCCATCCAAGCCACGAGCAGCCAGTTTTGCCAGCAGAATGCTGTGGGAAACGGTGTCAAAGGCCTTTCTGAAGTCGAGGTAAACAACATCCACAGCCTTTCCCTCATCCAATAAGCAGGTCGCCCTGTCATGGGAGGAGATCAGGTTTGTCAAGCAGGACCTGCCTTTCATAACCCCATGCTGACTGGGCCTGATCATCTGGTTGTCCCGCATGTGTTGTATGATGGTACTCAGGATGAGCTGCTCCATCAGCTTCCCGGTCACCGAAGTCAAGCTGACAGTCCTGTAATTTCCCACATCATCCTTCCAACCCTTCTTATATATGGGCGTCACATTGGCCAATTTCCAATCTGTTGGGACCTCTCCGGTCAGCCAGGACTGCTGGTAAATGATGGAAAGTGGCTTGGCGAGCACCCCAGCCAGCTCCTTCAGCACCCTCAGGTGTATTCCATCTGGTCCCATAGACCTGTGTATGTCTATGTGATGCAGTAGGTCACTGACTATCTCCTCCTGGATTGCAGGGGGGTCGTTCTCCCAGTCTCTGTCTTCTGGCTGAGGAGGCTGGGTTCCCTCAAGACAGCTAGTCTTGTTATTAAAGACTGAGGCAAAGAAGGCATTAAGCACCTCAGCCTTTTCCTCATCACTTCTTACCATGTTTCCTCCTGCGTCTAGCAGGGGATGGAGGCTCTCTCTGGTCTTTCTTTTGCTGCTCACATACTTATAGAAACATTTCTTGTTGTCCTTGATTGCTAAAGCCAGATTAATTTCCAGCTGGGCTTTAGACCTCCTGATTTCCGCCCTGCATAACCTCACAGAGTCGCTAGTTCCTTCTTCCAAAGGCCCTAAACTCTCCTTTTCTCCTTGAGTTGCAGCCAAAGCTCCCTGTTCAGCCAGGGTGGTCTTCTCTGTTGCCGGCTTCTCTTACAGCACCTGGGGACAGCCTGCTCATGAGCCATTAAGACTTCCTTCTGAAAGAGTGTCCAGCCTTCCTCGACCCCTATACCCTTCAGGATCGTCTCACAAGGGATCCTGTCAAGCAGGTGCCCAAACAAGACAAAGTCAGCCCTTTGGAAGTCCAGGATGTCAGTTCTGCTTCCCCCTCTCCCAGCCTCCCTAAGAATAGAGAACTCTATTATTTCATGATCACTGTGCCCTAGTTGTCCTCTGACCGTCACATCATCACCAGTCCTTCTCTGTTCACAAAGAGAAGGTCCAGCAGGGCACCTTCTCTGGTCGGTTCATTCACCAGCTGTGTCAGGAATTTATCTCCCACACATTCCAGGAATCTCCGGGACTGGTCCCACTCTGCTGTGTTGTATTTCCAGCAGATGTCTGGGAAGTTAAAGTCTGCCACAAGAACAAGGGCAAGCGATTGTGAGATTTCTCCTAAATGCCTAGAGAATATTTCATATACCTCTCTGTCCTGGTTGGGTGGCCTATAGTAGACTCCTACTACAACATCTGTCCTGTTGGCCTTCCCGCTGATTCTAACGCAAAGACACTCCACCCTGTCTTCACTACACTTGTACTCAAAGCAATCATAACAGTCCTAACATACAGCACCACCCCACCGCCTCTCCTTCTTTGTCTATCCCTCCTAAAGAGCTTGTAGCCATCAACTGGCACACTCCAGTCATGGCAGACATCCCACCATGTTTCTGTAATAGCCAGTACATCATAATTTTTCTGTTTCATCGTGGCTTCAAGCTCCTCCTGTTTGTTACCCATGCTGTGTGCATTGGTATACATGCACTTCAGATGGGCTGGTGTTTTTCCCCCTTCCCCCTTCAAATCTAGTTTAGAGCTCTGTCAATGAGCCCAGCTAACTCCTGCCCTAAGATCCTCTTCCCCCTCTGGGACAGGTGCATCCCATCTAATGCCAAAAGGTCTGGTGTCCTGTATGCCAACCCATGATTGAAAAATCCGAAGCCCTGATGGTAGTACCAGTCTTGGAGCCACAAGTTCATCTGTTGAGTTCTTCAGTATTCTTCTTCATCCATCTCCCCAACTGAAGGAGAACACAATTTGTGCCCCCGACCCCTTAATCAGTTTCCCTAAGGACCTGAAATCTCTCTTCATTGCTTTAGGACTTCTCCTGGTAATGTCGTCACTACCTACCTGAAAAACCAGGGGAGGTTAGTAGTCCTTGGGTCTCAATAGAGCGGGGAGTTCTGGTGTGAGGTCCTTGACCCCGGCCCCAGGGAGGCAGCAGACTTCCCTATGAAGCGGATCTGGTCTGCATATTGGGCCTTCAACATGTCTCAGAATGGAGTCACCCACTACAATGACTGTTCTGGGGTTCTTTTTAGAACTGGTTTTAATACCTGGTCAGAACGACCCGGCCTTGGTGGACCTTGGTCTTTCTTCCTCCTTCTTCATTCAAAAGTTCCAGGGTCCCAAGTCTATTGTGAATGGACAACATGGAGGGTGAGGGAGGTTGGGAGAGGATTTTCCTGCCTCTGTGAGCAGGGACCTGTTTCCAGCCTCCCCCACCTCTTAGGTGCCCTCCTTCTGCCTGATAGTAAGAGGATGAGGGATTGCCTGCCTTGTTTGGAGCCTCCATTTGCTCCTGTTGCTTTAGGGGTGCTAGGGTGTTATTCCACCAATCAATCTCCCTTTCACACTCCCTAATACTTCTTAATCTCTTGACCTCTTCTTTGAGTTCCACCACCAGGCTGAGCAGGTCATCCAGCTGATCACAGCGCACACAGGTGTTATCACTGGTGCCTTCCAACAGGACTGACAGGCTCAGACACTCCCTGCAGCCCGGGACCTGGACTGCTGCATGTTTGTGTGGCAGCTCCATCTGGGTCGCCACGTTCTTTCTGGTGGTGGCTTTGACGCGAGTGGTAACCACAGCTCAGTCTACTTGTGGAGGACGATAAGATGAAACTAGCTCAGACAAGATCTAGACCCCGGAGATAGACTGCGCCCTGTCCGCTTGCCCTGCCTGCGCGAACTGACGTGCCTCACCCTTCTGATGCGCCATGCCCTGTTTGCCCACCCTGTTGCTGTGCTCCTGGTCGCTCGCACTCCCTGGGGGCTGCTCTTGTATGTGAGGGTGTTGGGCGCCATTACTCCAGTCTCCGCCCACTCTGAGTCCCCCCTGCTCTTGTTCACAGCTCACTCTTCCTGTTCAGGGGGGAGGCGACTTGAGCCTCTCCCTCTTCCCTGGGCTTCTGCCTTCATGTCTTGCGGTTTTGCCACAGGTTTTTGATGCTTTCAGAATGGTCCCCCACTGCTATCCTCCTCTTTGGAGCCCCTCTCTTCCTCAATTAGTTCTTTTGTTATATTTCTTTCCATTACTCTCTGCCCTGAAGGTCTCCCTCACAAGACTTCATTTGCTTAACCTTTGTATATATATGTCAAATGTTTGGTACAGTAAGTGGTCTAATTACAGAGGTTCTATTATTTTTTTTTCCTGTAAGTATTTCTAATTGGCAGAGAGGTACATTTATTTCATTGGAGATAGCACAGATTGCCTGGTGCAAAAATTACTCTTCCAAAAAGAATTGCCTGACTTTCATTGACCCAAACGTTGATAGGATTTATAGAGGAATACTTACTTTAAAAAACGTTTCATATTTCAACACGACTGAAGGTATGCTTTCTTTAATTTGCCCCAAATTTGTCTTTTATGCCACCTACCTATGAGAAGCTGTTTCCTGAAACAACTCTTGTTCTTATCTGCCCATTTCCTTGAATAAGGCTTAACACACTACTTTATAGTAGCTCTGAGAAAAGTAGTATAATAACATCCTACTAATTTGCATGTTTTGAGACTTACTCAGAGCAGGCGTCCCATTATTTCCATGTGGAAGTCATTAAAACAATTTGGCAGAGCCTTTAAGATATTATTTAATGTGATATAAGTAAATGTAGATACAGAAAAAGACATTTTGGGAATATATCAATTTTCAAGGCGCATTTGGAAGCAGTAAGCCAATTCATTTTAGCCACTGTCTAATGACTTTTGTAATTTTTGACAAGACTGATATATAACTGGATGTTTTTAAGTCCTCATCTTTCCTGTAAAGTTAATGCTGATAAACTATTAAGCATATTTCAATGTAATATGCTTAACATATATTGACAGTAAAATTTAATTCTTTTCAGAAAGGTTGTTAGCCATAATTACATTTACATCAAGAAAGACAGCCAAATATGCATGGTTAGGATACACTTGCCTTTATAAAAGTGGTATGCTAGCTGACCCAGAGACATTTTATGTTCCATCCTGACCTCTCTTTTCTTTTTTCCATCTGAAGGTACTGAAAATAGCTGTGGCCAAGTTTTCATGACTAGAGCAAACAGAGGCCAGTAACATTTCCTACATCCTGGCTATTTTCTATTGTTAACTTAAATTTTTCTGAGAAAGCTCTGTTTGATAGAACAGAATCTCAGGTTCATTATATAAAATACAAATGCAAGTCCTTATTTTATCTTCAATGCTATTTATAACAGAGAATCCATACATTTTATTCTACTTTAATGAAGTGTTCTTTCTACCAAGAGAGACTAAGATAGTCTATTTATTATCTTGTACAAGCTCATAATTTGACAGATATTAATTTTATTTTCTTTAAAAAAAAAGAATAATTAAGCTTAGATTCTAAGATAATGTGCCTAAGTACAGATTTAGCTTCACACTGGCTGGGTCAAAGTCCAAAAGTGATTTTGTATAATTCATTAATGACTACTTTTGTTTAGATGGATGCTTATTCCCTGTTGAAAAAAAACCCACTCAGTTTCTTATGTATATATGTTATGCTCTTGTCAACTTGAGTTTGGCAAACAGCAACATTTACAAATTATTCAACTTGAATTTAAGTGGACTGTAAAAATATTGCACTTCATTTTTTTTCCATTAAATTATTAAACAAATGATCAGAGACTGCCAGTTCTGAATTAAATATTTAGATTACATATTTAATCTAAACTCAAGTATTTAGTTTAAATTCTACTGTGTAAAATTGAAGGTACTTGGAAAATCATGTTCTGGTTTGTCTGTGTTGGCCACCTCAGACTTCCAGGCCATGATGTTGTGATGTTTTGCTTGTGTCATGCATAAAGTCTAAATTAAAAATTTACACTGTTCTTGAATTTGCAGAATTAGAATTATAATTTGGTTTGATGACTATGTTATTTAGATAGCTAGAATTTTTACTATTAATATTGCTAAATTTATACCTTTTAGCATCACAGAGTAATTTATTTTTATTCCATCTTCTTAAAAAGTCTCTTAGGCTTTTAAAAATACTATTCTGTCTGAATAGCACGAAGTTCTTCCGACTGCATAGTATTTTCTATATAAAATATGGTATCAAAAGAACAACACAATGCAGAACAAGAAATTATGCTATATCATGAGGAAATGTATCCTCAAAGTTGCAGACTAGTCTGTGTCAAAAGAACATTTAATTTTTAGGACCTCTTGCAGACAGTACTTTTAGAAAAAAGTTCGACACTTTTCACCTGAAAAGTATTTTACAAATGAGTTGGTACGGAGATCTAGAGAACCTGATCCCTTAAAGCATTTAATTGTAAACTTGCCATTAAGAATGTGAATAAACACACCTCAGGGAGGCTGCTTATAATTAATTATTTGGATGATGAACACTGAGAGACTTAATTCACCACTACCTTGAGTAAGAAGCAGCCATATGCAATATTTTTGCAAAATGTAAAACTGTATATTGTATCATGTTGTCCAGGTGTAAAGCAGTAAGCAGTCAGGCACTTTAACAGCAATTTCTCCATTTATAATAAGTATTAGACTGCAAATCTTGAAAAGTAGTCTATCTAAAGGAAGTACCTAGAGTGTACCCAGAAAAAAAGGAAGTGGCAAAATATGATCTAAAGTGACTCAACATTTCCGATGGTATTATTTTCCACTGCACTGGTCTAAAATATACTGACAGTTGCTGTTCCAAAATGGGGAATAATAATAGGTAGGTCAAAGAAGTTCTGTCTAATTGGCCTTCTAGAAGCTGCAGCAAATGCAAGATACAATGTTACTAGAATTTCATGTGTGAAAGGATAACTGTTAAAATAGTATTAAATGATTTAAGCAAAATAAAACGTTTAAAAATCTAAAGTATTCCATGAAATACATGTTATAAAAAATAAACCAAAAAAGAAAAGATGACATAATATGTCTCTGGGACATATTCTGGGAAGATGGGGATGAGAATCTAATTTATATATAATTTTGATAAATGAATGATGAAATTCAGCACAGTTAGTGATACCTGCCTTTGAATAGTAAAATAAAACATGTATTTGTCTCTTATTACAACACAAGACTTAGACCATTACACTTGCATATTCATATTCACACGCAGCAACTCTCATACATATAAGAAGAGTTTTAAAAAATCACATGCACTTCTTTATGTTCAACATACCTGGAAGGTCATAGAAAAAATTATTTTTAAACAATATGTGGTTTAGCTAGTCTATGATTGAATGACTCCAAGTGGCATAATACCACTAGGATTCTCAGTGGGGGAAAAAAAGAAGAAACAACGCGGAAGGGGGAACTGCAATGGACACATCACAAATTTGGTACGATGAATTATTGCACACTTACCTACTGGAACTAGGAAACTCCCTCCAACTGCAAACACAATGAAACCTCCATGGGGCCCCCAGATCTAATTCATAAAAATATACCTACACTTCCTAGTCACTCAGTTTGGATTTTCCTAGCAATATCGGCATTCCTTCACCTCTAACACAGTATCTGTTAAAAACAGAAAAAAAGTGGTTAAATTTCCTGGAACATAAATCTGGGTAGCTGAATGAAGGAAAGCCTGTGTAAACACAGGTGGGAAAACAGATGGAGAAAGGAAAAGATAGCAGGGACGCAAGTCTTGTCTTGTGTCCTCTGAGGCTGAGAGAAATTTTGCCAGTGACTACAACAAGAGCAGGATGAGACCACAGTGAACAATCAGTCCTCTGTCCACCAGCAAGGAAACAAATGAAGTAACAAAAGAGTCCTGAACATATTCCCAGAAATCCCCCCTTCAGTATGTTGTGCTGAGCCTTACTGGTTGGGTAGTGCTGGATTTATTCCTTTTTTCTTCTCTTTGTAGGCATGTCAGCCCCACTCTAACATTCCAGTTAAGGACAAAGGCAGTTCATCACATGCTTAGTTGGATCAGGAGTGCATGCCCAAAGTAATTCCTCTGACTCTACAGGGCTGGCAGCTGAAGGGGAACAGGACATCATGAAATCACTGATGCTCATCAGTGTGCTCTACAATAGCTTTGGGACAGCTGTAACTTTTATGTTTGCAGGGGTAACAATCTCAGGCAAGTTATAAAATAGCAAAAAGCTGCTTTTCTCCTTTGTTCCCCAAGTAGGAGCTTGCAGTTCGTAGTAGAGTGCGTGTGAACACCAGCAAACTGTGGTTGGGGTTAGGGGTATGCAGAGAAGTGGAAGGTCATAAGGCATCAGGGAGCAAAATGCCTTTCCAGAAGGGAAAGAGAAATTGCAGAGCCAGATCTTATTGTGATGACTAAATGAGCCTTATTAGCCACACATGGAGCCAACTGAGTAAGAGGAAGGAAATTGTTGGAAAGGAGTTCTTTTACTAAAGCAAATTTTTCTTCAGTATATTGAACTCCTGCATGTTTGTTGTTGTAATTAATCATGAGACATTTTGAATCACCAACTTACATAATATTATGGAGTGATTCTGATATAATTTACACCAGCAAAAATTAGAATTGCCTCATAGCAGTGGCATTACACCAGTTTCTACCAATATCCATTGGTACAATGAAAATTAGATTTGTATTAGGCTCATTAGATACATTACTATTTCTGCTTTGCAAAGCCTCAGTAAATGATGAACTATGCTTCTCTATAAGCAAAAGACTCATATTCTTGTGCTTCGTCTGTAAAGACTTCAAAATCTTTGCATCTTAACAATTTTATATGTCTAGTGAAGAATTAACATGCAATCTGTTCAGTAATTCCTCCTATCACAAGAAGTCTTTGAGTAATTTTTAATAAAACCACCTTGTACTCAGAGGAAAAGGTTCAGTAGGATCAAAACCTGGCAATATCCTCCCTACCATTTACTACTGGGATTATAGCATAAATGAGTTTGGACTACCAAGGTATTAAAGAAGAGAAACACAAACATGCACCAAGACAGACAAAAGAATTGGGGAGCTCTCATTCTCCACTACTGTGTACTTAACAAAGACTTTACATTTTCAGTACTGTAAACTGCAGATACTCAAAACCATGAACAAGATGACAAAAAATTAAATAATATACCCATCACAACATCCTCAAAATACAATTGCCCACATTTTTCACCTGCCTCCTGATTCTTATTCTCCATCCCAGGAAGGCCAAATTCAACTGTGTTCATCTCAAGCTTGCAACACACGTGCAGTCAGATTTTCCTACCTGCGGTTCAAAAGCAATAGGTGTAAGCACCTTCCTGCTCCTTTCCAGCTTCTGAAGGTTTCTTTAGCCTTTATCAGACATGCTTTTACCCCTTGTATTTTTTTTCCTTTCCCATTAATTTCATGCCCATCGACGTTCCCCTGCACTCACAGTTCCTCTGTCTCGTATTTCCTTGCATCACTCACAGCCTGACTCCTACCCACATAGTCCTCTCTCTGTTGACCCCCATCTCACTCCCCACACTCTTCTAACCTCCTGTATGGTTTTGTTCTATATGTTAACATAGCCCTGCCCATCCACTCTTTCCTGACCTTCTTCATTCACACTTTACCCTCCCTAGAGAAGCAGCTAGAAGGAGGTCGTAATTTCCATTGAGGGCAACCTTGTTTCCCCTCATATGAAAACTGCATCAGTCTCAGTGGGCAAAGTTTCTCTTTTATTTGTAGAGAAAAAACACATCTACTGCTTTGCTGAAAGTAGCAGCAATCCTATTCCTAATAACGGGGAACTGAGAGGCATTTTAGAAAACAGAGGGAAAAAGTGAAGGAAGACATCAAAAAATCCATAGACATTTGGGAAAAATGAGTATTGCTATATTTCCTCAAAATTCCTGGAGAATCCAGTTAAAGCAGCTATAGATTATTAAAATCCTGGAATTCTCAATTGGTAACTGTGGCTTACATCATTTCACTGATGTAGAAATAACTATATAATTGTGCAATATAGTGAAAATTAGCTTCATGTATTCTTCAATGCCTAATTCCTGTCCCTCTTACAAAAACTCACATATGATCCATATGATAATATCCTTCAATCAGCAGTCTCAAAAAAACTTACTGGGATGAAAATGAGCATCCTACATGCTGCTGGGCTAAGTAATGCTCCTGCACACAAAGTTCAAGATTAGATTTATGAACACACATGAAGGTTAAGGGATAGGATGCTCTTCCCACAGGAATACCAACAAACGAACCACAAGATCTCTGAGGTTACTGTCTTGTACTTACTCCTTCCTTCCAGAAAGGAGAAACCAGTGAACACAGATGAGGAAAGAGGCAGATGGTAATCAAGCCCATATCTATGGAGGGCTCCCTAGAGTCACCACTCTGCACCTCTCTCAAAAATCAACAGAGAATGTAAGGCAGAGGGGGAGTGTAGTCTGATCTATTCCATTGATGGTTATCCAGGAACATTCTTTCTGACAATTTTAAGCTGTTGTAAGGTTTATCTAGTTTCATGTGAGACTTGTAACACCCAGATCCATAGGAAAGCCTGTTTGTTATTTAAGAGCAAAGATCAGGCAAGAGAATTTAAATGTTCAACAGTATCTCATCTTCAAACCTCCAGATATTTCCTCTCTTTATTACTGCAACTTTTGGTTTTCCAGGCTCTTTTCCACTCTTCCAACAGTCTCCATTCAAGCCTCTCCTAAATACTGGCAACAGTGCTTTGGTTTTAATTAAATCTTGGCTTTCATACTAACCTCCAGTTCTCCAGCAACAGGGTGTCATAAGTTTTCCACTAATACAATGTCATCAATACCCAAACATTTTACATATTGTAAGTTTGATAAATGTTTTCCAAATCCAAGGCAGGATGTTGGTGAAAACCCCCATGAGTTCTGGAGGTGAGCCTGCCTCTCCAGGGACTCCTGAATCCTCCCAGAGCCAGGGCCTCAGGGACACTCATCTCTGGGACATACTTGACACCCAACAGTTAGCTTCTCTGAGCTGGGACTGGGAACTTCCAAATCATTAGACATTAAAAAACTGAAAAAGGATCTGTTTAGGTATGGCACAACCCTCCCACCTATGTGTCCTTCCCTTGCTTGTGAGAGCACAAGTGCTGATATTGATTTATTGTGTCAGACCTAGGAGCAATACAGTTGAAGTTTTTTCTTAAACAGTATCTCAGCCTCAGATTTTGCATGTCTCCATTAGGCAAAAAGGGGTTTTAGGATTTGGACCCAGGCTTACTCTTTCAGCTTGTTAATTTATCACTGTGAAACATTTCTTGTGTCTGCTTTGGTCAGGAAACTTCACTCAGATTCTGGTACGTATTTCAGGGGAAGAGGGTCTTCTCCAGAGAGAAGAGAATATTAGAATCTTTTTTTTCTGCTTTGACAAACCAAACCTTTTAAATTCACAGCTATCCAATGTGCAGCTTGTTTCCTCTCTTTTCAGCTGCAAATAGGTCTTTTCTCTCAGGGGTCTGAAATCCGCTTCTGGGAATTCACAATGCTACATGATATTTTGTTAAAACATCTCTGAATCACACCACTTTGGATCCTAGGGCACTGCCTTTCTCAGGTTCTTTTTCTTCCTGTGTACTTGCCCTTCCTCATCTTGCCTCTCCAGGTTACATTCAGCAGCAGCTATTATCTCCCATTTGCCCCAGCAGCTGCCAGACTTTGGATGCATTTGCCCCCATTTTTGCACCCCTTATCTCATCCCAGCTGTAGTCTGGATAGACAAAACTGCTTTGGTATGCAGCGTAGTAAGTTCTTGTGGTGTCTGGATATTGCAAATACCTTATTTTATGTCTGCATTCCTGCTAAGAAGGGTAGCGGATGAACAGGATGAGCTAAGTAGTCATTTGCACTGCAACAACAGGCTGACAGTTACGTAAAATACTTTCACGCACAATCTCCTCTGATCCTCTGCTGGTTCAGAGGAGTATTATGGTCAGATTCAGCACGCAGGCTCTTGCAAACTCATTTTCATAAACTGGGGCACTGCTAAGCATAGAGAAGACCAAGACCAAGGTTGCTCTGTTTTTTCATCCTCAGCATTTACCTTTTCTTTCTCCTTAATCTCCTGTCTTCAGCATCTACAGTTTAAACCCATGGGATAAACACAAGACCTCTTTACCAAAGTGCTTCTACAAATACTGGTACAAATCACCTTGCAGAGGCTACTGCAGAGTGACAAGGCCTCCTGGCCAGATCAGTAGAAGTTGCTTTAGCGTATTATTCTAAAATTGGATTAGTTAAGTAACTCTATAGCCCAATTCAAACACCGAGCCCAATTCACTTTTCTAAGCTTCCCACTTCTGTATACCAGCTAAATGCCACTGATTAGGCTTTCAAGTGAACCTCTTCTGAATACTTTAGACAAAGTTCTGGGATGATTCATGAGATTCACCAAAAAATTAATACAATGACCAACTAACTGTAACTGTCATGGGCAGCGGTGGCACACAAAAATGTTCAGTCAGCTTCTGGAAACCAGTCTTGCTGCTATTCACAGAAGCAGACACCTATTCTACTTCACAAAGACAATTTACAGTCACAAGGAACAGTATTTTCATACCAGTCAATTACCATATGTAACTGCTTTCATCCAAATATAAATATTCAGATGCCTTCACCTAAACAAAACCCTATTTTTCACTAGGATTACCAGATTAATTTGGATTAAAATTCATGTCTGTTTTTTATTAATGTACATCTGTTAGAGGGCTATCTAGTCAGATGGGGACTCCAGTTTCTGATAGTATATACTGGAAGGATAAACATTGTTGAGTGTTAAAATTCAGTGAAAAAGCACTAATAACAGCTTGAAATATTCATGAAAACCAAAATATCCCATATAAATAATGGTCTTTTATCCACTGCCTGATTTTGAAATTCTTACAGTGATTTTTACCTTTTAGAAGTACTTTAAATTTTCAGAGAAGATTAATCCTCTTTATTTTATCTTTACATAGCTATAAAATTACTATGCAAACTATTATATTTATATTTAAATACTGTCTGCTAAATAACAGTGCTCTTAATTCAAAATAACTTCAAAATTTAGGAAGGTCATTCTGCATCTTTAATAGCTATCCTCACAACACTAAGCAAACTCTGAACATCTTATTCAGAAATATTTTGTGCACTCTTCACTGCAGTTGGAATTGTCTAGGCAAAAGACAGTAGGTTTATTCTGATGTCTCTATGTGTCTGATATCTGAATATCTTTTGTTCTAGTGCATTCATGCCAATGTTATCATTCATTTTTTCCTACTCACCTCCAAAGTAAGAGCCATCTGTCAGCTTCAGCTCCTTGTTGGATTTGGTGATGACACCAGCAACACCATGCTGAATGAAATACATCTTTTTACCCACAGCCCCTTCTCGGATAATATAATCTCCAGGTTGGAACACCTCAAATCGCAGTTTGCTTAGCATGGCAGTCACAAAATTGGGGTCTGCATTAGCAAAAAGAGGCATTGTAGCAACCAGTTTCCGACAGTTGAAGTTGACAATCTCCTAAACGGAAACATAATGACAATAATGGTCAGCAAATATGTATAATATGATGGGCATTGAAAAAAAAACTTTTTGCTTTCTTCACAAAGAAGTTCTTTATGCTCATATTGGACTTTTCTGTGTTTCTTCTTGTGCCTAATTTTTTAATCTTTTCATTATATTTTAATCTGTTTCTAGTGAAGTGATTGAAACAGTAGTGCAGTCTGATTTGTATTTCTGAGGTGAAAGGTTGTCTTCTTCAGGTGATTTTTCATATGTTATTATTCCCCTTGGATTTTAAGGGGAAAAATATGACAGAAAGATAAAAATTAAATAGGAATTACACCGCCTGACAACAAGATTAGCTGTTGCAATAACTGTATCAAATGATAAAGTTACACAAACCCTGTGTTTTCAAATATTACACCAGTAACATCTTCTTGATCAGAACAACTCCAGTGGTAATTTAAATGTACATTCCAGTTAGTTGCAGGGTCAGCTGAAATCAACAGGAATATTTCCTTCCCAGAATTTAATTTATTTTATAAACACAGAGGCATACTTTCCTGCCCTTCAAAGACACCCATATATAGTAGACCCTTATAGGCAGAAAGCACTGCTATTTTCCTAAGAGTGCTACAGGCCTTAAGGAAGTCTCCCACCAAGAATATTTATATTTACACTGCCAACTGTGAGCACATCTACATAAAAGTATTAGTACCAAAAAACTATAAATATCCTACTTGCTTTAAATTTAAAAAAAAAAAAAAAAAAAAAGAAAAAAAGAACAATTTCTGAAAGAGTTTCAAGCTCATACTTGCAGACCTTACTTTGTCTTAGGAAAATTAACGTGGTCCATTGTCATACAGATTTAACAGTATATTGAAGAGCTGAGACTAGTCAGTATTACATATGAAGAGGGGCTCAGGCAAGCAACATCTACTGAGTCAGCAACCCAAACATGACAGGAAGAGCATATATGATCATCTGTATATAAATGCACACAGAGCAAATAAAAGAAAATACATTTATCAGTCACTTAACTACTTTGTAAAGCTAAACAGAATTTAATTGTCAGTGGAGTATCCCTAGCATTTATTAAACTAAGCCAAGGCTTTGTGACTGATGTAAAGGAGACATCTCACCTTCCAGTGCTCTCACACCCTTGACTGAGGCCCACTGAACTCCTGCTAGAAGTTGCTTTTTCAACCTCCCATGCATCTGCTGTCTCATATATCCCATGCAGACAGCTCTCTGAGCAGCAAGATTAGATATCCTTGTCCACAGTTCAGACAAATTCCTTTCTTCTCCTCCCACCCCCACCCCATGATATCCTGCTTGCAGACTTGATGGGGAAGCTCAGATAATTCCACAGTATAAGCAATAAAACCATAATGGATTCTTCAAATCAGTCTCCTGGCATCTGGGAAGGAGATGGGAATCTCCCTTTGAAGGAAAGCCATTGGCTACTGAGGCAATTAAGAAGTTTGGACATGATCTAAGAGCAAAGAAAGAACTGCCTTTCCCTGAGAAATTATGTCCTTTCAAAATAAATCCAGTAGAACTTGGAAAAATAATGTGAAAAAAAATGTCTCACCAGGCACCTGAGAAGCAGAAAGCTGTTACCTCCAACAATATCTTATTTTCCATTTAAGAAAGAAAAAAATAGGGCAAAATTACTTTCTAGTGCTGCTCCTAGGATTGACTTATGATATCTTCTGACAATCCCACAAGAAAGTGTCATTATATAATGGCAAGGTGGAAACAGAAGTGTCTCCAAGCAGAAATGAACACTGATTCTTAACAAAGGGCAGTACAGAGATTCTCTTTAACACTGGTCTCAAGAGCATCAAGTCTATATACTCAGACAAACACTGTCAAGCCTTTTTTCCCCTCCTCTTTTTTTCCTCTGGAATGAGCCAACGAGATACAAAAAATTTATAACTTTATATAATTATATTGTAACACAGATTTAATTCCAGAATTATTGGGTTAGACTGAATGAAGAGTAAGATGCTACATCTTTGAAGTCAACCACTAAACTCCAATTGAATTCAGTGAGGATATGATTCCAACAAGAACATTTTATCTGAGAATTATTTATAAGTGATGGAAATAGAATAACACTCCTCTTCCAACACCTTTCACTGTATTGCCTCACTTTCTCTCAACCTCACTGATTGCTGTAACTTCCCCTTCTTATGAGTGTTTTGGCATGCCTGAAACATTGTATCATGTATGGACTCCATGGCTAAGTGTAAATGGCCTGGATTAAGACAAGGAGGAGACAGATCTGAGACCAAGAATAGAGTTCTTCAAGGTTGCATGAAACTTGAAATGTACAGGAATACATGTCAGGAACTGGAACAGAAAAGATGTGAGAAAAAGAGCACTGAGATTTGTAATGACTGTGAGACTCCTACTTGTAGAAAGGAAGAGCAGTCTGGCTATGTCTCCCACCCAGCAGGCAAAGATATGGATGCTACTGGTGTGACACTATGGGACAATAATATCTACACAGATGACATCAGAGTCAGAGCTTTAAAAAACCCCACAAGCTAGCCTTGCTTGTAAAAACATGTGGAAAATTCGATGCAGGATGTGTCCTGTTTGCCTGAATCCAAAAATTATCTCAAGCAACAGCACTGCAATGTGTGAAATACCAAATAGGTGTCACTGACATTCAAGATCAGCAAATCCTGCTGAGTCATTAAGTCAAGAGAAGTAATCACAGGCTACTTCTTTAAGTATATTCTGCATAAGGGAGTAAATATTCTAAAGAGATTCCAGCTGACTATCTTTCTAAAGGATGAGGAAAAGCCTGTTTCCCTTCTCATCTAAATACTCCATTTCTCAGTAAAGCTTCAGCCACCATCTCCCTCCCAAGGGAAAGTTATTCTCTGCTCCCACTGCTTGCAGTATGGTGGCATCATGCAAGGAGTCCCAGACTATACCCTCAGCTCTGTATGAGACTGCCTTACTGCAGTCTCAGCTGATGCTGGAAAGCTGGCGATAACTACTACTTGTCTTGCTCAGGGACTTTTCAGTAGACTTGCTGCTTGTTTTCTGTTTCTGAAAACGAATAGCTTGTCTTGCATGCGCAGGAAGCAGAGAAAGAAAATTACTAAAGAAAGCAAAAATTGAGTGGAAATTATATAGAAGCTGGTGGGGAAGCACAGAAAAGGCTGGGCGAGTGGAAGGTTCAACTCCAATCATGATCAGAAAGAAAGAGTAAAATAGACCTAATGTAGTAGTATTAAAAAAGAGAGAATGGGAGGAAAACAAAAAGAAGGAACACAAAGACTTAGAAGAAAGGGGAAAAAAGAGGCAGGAAGGTTGACTTTAAAAGCAGATTGAGAAACTGAAATTCCTGAAAAAGTGAGAGCATGGGAGCACAAAACCTGGAGAAAAGGTGTCTGGAGTGAAAGCTGAGAAGTAGGGCAGATGAAGTAAACGAAAGGGAAATTGGAAAAAAAAAATGTAAGTGATCAGTAATGTCTCTTAATAGCATCATAGAGGAGCATGATACAGAGAGAGGGGAGAATTCAGACCTGCATGACTCCTCCGCGCAGAGCCAGTCCAGCCCAACAGAAAGGAATTCATTTCATCTTGGGAATACCTACAAATCACACCTTTGTCACAGGATTTCACCCTTGGAACCTCATGTCCTCTTAGGGCTCCATCTTTTACCCACCTTTCTCTCTTGATATATAACCTATATCTGGATATACTTACGTATATACACACATTACCTGCTCAGCCTGAGGTGCCTAATGAAGGTACCAACATAGCTACAAAACCACCCTGCTGTGGTAATTTCAGCCGTTATGTCCCAGTAATGCATTCATTTTGTTGATTAGTTTTCTGTGAAAGTTTATGTTAAAGTACAAACTTTCCTTATTTAAGACATTAGAAGGTGGAAAATTACTGAGTGAGAAAGAGATGTGTCATTTTTAAGTGCTTTGTTTTTCTTCAAAGTGTTCTTTTATTTAAATATGAGATCATTCAGAGCAAGTAAAATACATTTCCCTGGATCTTAATCACAGGCAGTGCTGCAATTTCAGATTTTTGTGTATGACTTTAAATATCATCTTGAGGAGAAAGAAACAGTAAAGATTATGAACGTGTTTTATGTAACTCAGGAAGTACTAGGAGGAATAGCTCTGTGTTTTAAAAGAAAAGTAACAAAAGAACAAACTGCCAAGTTAAAAGTTGACGTTTTGTGCAGAGAACAATCTTTCACTTGTATTTTCATTGAGTTAATTCTTTGGAGTCAGTCTGGAACCAGATTATGCTGCCCAATATGATATCTTAATTAAATGAAATAATAATGATTTTGTCTCACCTCTAAATGGAGAAAATACCAAGTGAAGCCTGAGGAAAGTATTAGGAGTGTCTTACACAGCTGAAGTGGTTAAAGGGCAAGAGTGATTCAGACCTATATGGAGCAAGTGTTGATCTAGTTCAGGTATTGGTCTCTGTTACACAAGAAGTAAGTTGGAGGTGCAATGGTCTGCTTTACATAACAGATTGGCTAGGTAATTACACTGGCTCCTGCTCCTTTATACTGTACTGGTTTTATTACTCATCTTGGCCTTCCTGGCTATTTTTTCAAACTGATGTTAAACCATCAGATATTCCAATTTTGTGTGGGTTCAATATTTTGGGATGACTGCTCTGATGCATCTCAAGATGTCACAATTACAAAGGCAGCCACAAGGCTGTCCTGGCTGTGACCAGGGCACGATGGTGATCAGTTTCTCCAATGGCATCTTTAATGGTTTTTAGGACCTTTTCTCCAGGATAAGATTTTTAGATAGAGGTAATGTTTTTAGTTAGACTGACTGGAAAAAGCTGTGGCTAGAAAAAAGCAGGCAAAGCTCTTGAAAGGTCTGTATGCCTGAAAGGTTCTTTGATATTCCCACCATTCCAATTGAGCTAATAAAAGGCACTACTTCCATCTACAAACTATGTCCTTCTTACATGTAGGCCACCAAAGTCTGTTTATGACTATACCAAAAAATAGCTTAGTTTCATTAGGTCAGTTCTACATACTATTATAAAAATCCAGTGCACAACTCTAACAATGCACATTTTTTTCTGAGTGTCCCTCCTTTACACTCTGCTTTCAAAGGATAAGAATCTAAATCAGTCTTAATTTCTTGGTCATTGAAAGGAAGACATCACATTATTGAGAAAGATATTTTCACTCTTAGAAATAACTCAGAGAAGAAGAATTACTGAGCAAGTGATTAAGAGAGAACTATAGGAAAAAGCAGGATATTTAGGGATTTGGAGCTGTATGAGCAGGTTAAATATATTTAAACCCTGTTTTAAGGAGTCATATTCTATATGTGTTTATGATTTCCTGTAATTTTTTTAACCATTGGTCAATTACAGTTAACTTTGGCAGAAAGATTGGAAATTGGCCAGTGTGATGCCCATATATAAGAAGGGTCGGAAGGATGATGCGGGAAATTACAGGCCTGTCAGCTTGACTTCGGTGACCGGGAAGCTGATGGAGCAGCTCATCCTGAGTACCATCATACAACACATGCGGGACAACCAGATGATCAAGCCCAGTCAGCATGGGGTTATGAAAGGCAGGTCCTGCTTGACAAACCTGATCTCCTCCCATGACAGGGCGACCTGCTTATTGGATGAGGGAAAGGCTGTGGATGTTGTTTACCTTGACTTCAGAAAGGCCTTTGACACCGTTTCCCACAGCATTCTGCTGGCAAAACTGGCTGCTCGTGGCTTGGATGGGCACACGTTTTGCTGGGTAAAAAACTGGCTGGATGGCCGGGCCCAAAGAGTTGTGGTGAACGGAGTTAAATCCAGTTGGCGGCCGGTCACGAGTGGTGTCCCCCAGGGCTCGGTTTTAACATCTTTATTGATGATCTAGACAAGGGGATCAAGTGCACCCTCAGTAAGTTTGCAGATGACACCAAGTTGGGTGGGAGTGTTGATCTGCTCGAGGGTAGGGAGGTTCTGCAGAGAGATCTGGACAGGCTGGAGCGATGGGCTAAGGCCAACTGTAGGAGTTTCAATAAGGCCAAATGCCGGGTGCTGCGCTTGGGCCACAACAACCCCCAGCAGCGCTACAGGCTTGGGGAGGAGTGGCTGGAGAGCTGCCAGTCAGAGAGGGACCTGGGGGTGTTGATTGACAGCCAGCTGAACATGAGCCAGCAGTGTGCCCAGGTGGCCAAGAAGGCCAATGGCATCCTGGCTTGTATCAGCAATAGTGTGGCCAGCAGGGACAGGGAAGTGATCTTACCCCTGGACTCGGCACTGGTGAGGCCGCACCTCGATTCCTGTGTTCAGTTTTGGGCCCCTCACTACAAAAAGGACATTGAATTACTCGAGCGTGTCCAGAGAAGGGCAACGAAGCTGGTGAAGGGTCTGGAGCACGTGTCGTACGAGGAGCGGCTGAGGGAACTGGGGTTGTTTAGTCTGGAGAAGAGGAGGCTGAGGGGAGACCTCATCGCCCTCTACAGCTACCTGAAAGGAGGTTGCAGAGAGCTGGGGATGAGTCTCTTTAACCAAGTAATGAGTGATAGGACAAGAACGAATGGCCTCAAGTTGTGCCAGGGAAGGTTTAGACTGGATATTAGGAAGTATTTCTTTCCAGAACGGGTTGTTAGGCATTGGAATGGGCTGGCCAGGGCAGTGGTGGAGTCCCCATCCCTGGAGGTGTTTAAGAGCAGGGTCAACATAGCGCTTAGGGATATGGTGTGGTTGGGGACTGTCAATGTTAGGTTAATTGTTGGACTGGATGATCTTCAAGGTCTTTTCCAACCTAGACGATTCTGTGATTCTGTGAAAGGAGACATCTCACTGATATTAAGTTCTCAGAAGTTTTATGACAACAGGCTTTCAGGTGGACTAGGATTAGTATCCCCTGAGGGAATGACTACATCATTAGCTCACAACTTGTTTAATGCCAGAAAATCTACATTTGGCAATGGAATGCAGTATTCTTCCTGGTGCACCTGAAATTGTTCAGATTGCTTTGACACATTCTGTGTCTATGCAGAGCGTATGACTTACTTAAAAATAGATTTTGCTCTAAGGCTTTCATATAGGTAGTAACGACTGTGTACTTTTTTCTCTTTGAATGGGATTCCCATGGTTGTTGAGCAGTTTTAACACATAGATTCTGCTTAAATTTTACTTACAAATAAGGTAAGTTTTGGATACCATCATTTATGTCTAGAGCTGCATGCAGAAACACAATTCTTTTTTCTTCAGAACTTTGATATTTTGCCATTCTGTTAACATAGCTAGATATTGCACTGTGTGTATGTTTTAGAAAACAACACTGTTTAGCTCCTCTGGCTATATATTTTAAAGCCCATGAATGCTCTGCTCTGAGGCAACCTATGTGTTTGACCTACAAACAAAGTACAAAACCTGAAAAACTCTGATCTAAGGCAGACAGTCCACATGATCTCAGTTGCCTTGAAAACTAGTGGTCAGTCTGTCCATTTATATTTTCAAAGCCCTCAGGTCCCCAAGACCTCCAGCACACTTGGATACAGGTTGCTCAGATGCAGAAAATTTTCCAGCCAGATGTGAGATAATATTAGGCAGGCAAAAGTAAGGGAGAAATAAACCGCTAAATGATTAACTAAATCCCCTGCTTGGATTCTACCAGGCCTGAGTTGAAGCAGGTTTGTGGGGTTTTTTTCTGTCTAGCTCTGTTCAACTCAGTTTATGACAAGTCAGCGTTAAAGAGAGCATATGGTAGCCAGTATTGCTGTCTCCTAAGAGATAGCAATCTTTTTTATGCATTTGCAAGCAGAAGGAATATAGATTTGACCAATTATATTTTCCTGGCTTCATTGATGAAACGTTGGCCTTCCGTATACTTTTCTATCATTCCCTGATTGATCAGAATTTTCTATTCAACTCCCTACATGCATTTTTTATGCTTCAGAATTATTACTGCATTAAATTCAAATGCAGACAGGATAAGCCTTTTGAGAATGTATGATTCAACCAAACCTCCTCCAATAAAGTCAGTCTGATGAAGGATATCCATCTTTTTCTCAAGTTGTTAATTGATTTAATAGAGCTTAAGGGAGAGCAATTTTGTGCATCTCATGCTTCTCTACTCTGGATCTTACATTATATTTAGAAGATTAAAAAAGAGCTAAAGAAAGAAGGAAAGAAAGAAGACACTATCTATCCATATTTTCATCCACCCAACTGTCCATCCATTCCTTAACTATTGGGCTATTTTTAAAGGGGACTCAGCTTTCATCTTCTTCAATGTTCTGAAATGTTCTATGCCTTATAAGTTTGGTGTCCAGCTGGGAAAAGGATGACAGGTGTCAAAATGAGAACAGTGATACAGACAATGTTTTAAGGCAGTCTGTAATCATGAGATAGCCAGTCTAATTTCAAAAGCCTGAGAAGTCCTGATAATACAGGTAAGTACTTAAAATCTGGGCCAGTTGACCAATCTCTACTTCTTGCAGGTTCTCCCTTCTGAACTGTATTGCTGAACAAATTTCCTAAATGTTCTCGGTAAATAAACACCCATACTTCATTACAGAAGGTAATATGGAATTAGTGCTGTATGATACAGCAGTTGCTGTAGAGACTGTTCCCTTTTATTAACTAAATAAATAAACTGCAATTTGAAAATGTATTTAACAATCACTATTTCAGTTTTCTGCCCCTGAGTAACCAAGTATCTTCATTCCCATTTGTGTGTGTGTGTATGTTTGTGTGTTATGGTCACTAATATGCTAGTATTTACTAAATAATATCTTGGGCAGGTGGCACTTAAGACTGAACTCTTGGTTTAGTAGGGCTTTTTAAATATTGAGTTTGGCCCATTATGTCAGTGAGACTACAGATTTAAACACATGTATTGTCAAATTCTGGCAGAAAGGTGAATCTTAAGAGGTGTGAAGTTTACAAAATCCTATTGGTATCCATATCCTATTGGTATCTCTATCAGAAACTTGTATTAGTATGTGGAAGAGTGGTGTGAATTAACCATCATGTTTATTGTACAAATAAATGAAGCACTCCTTATGTTTTTCTGAAACAGTGATTAAGAAACAGGAGAAAGTTGGTTTTGCTGACAATTACAAAACTTTGTTTAGTCTGCTTGCTCACAGGTTAATATCTACTGTAGCATTGCTTTTCCACTGTCTTTGGATCTTCCAGCCACCTCCTCTATCTGTTAATCTGATGATTCTGGAAGCCATATTAATTCTCATGTATTTGTACTGAAACTCCAGTAATAACCACTTGTTAACACCAATTAATCTGTGGTTGACCTCATATGTGATCTGTGTGTCAGCTACTATTTTTTTCTACTATACCCTTCTAAAAAAAAGCTCAAATGCTACTTATAGCTTTTCTGAATGAAAAGTACTTCTTATATTCACCAAAGTCAGTGAGATTTCACCTGATGGCCAGAAAAAAAATGATTTTGTTTTAGAATAATGTTGGAAAGAGTGCTGTTCTCAGGACAGTGCTTGATTCACCTGATTGCAAGGAAGAGTAGTTGTGCATGAGAGAAGGAAAAAGAGGAAGAGACAGTGGAGTTTCATAAAGGCACCTGAGCTACACTTACGTTTGTGTGACTTATTAGGTAAAATATATTAATTTGGGTGCTTTGTTGTGTAAAAATATGTCAGTTATAATGCAGAACAGGATGTGACGCCTGAACAATACAGCTTCTCTCGCTGAAGAAAGGGAAGGCCCTGAAGAGAACAACTTGTGGATCAAAGCAGAGAGGAAAAAATCTGTGTTTGAAGCTAACTGGGGACTGACCCAGGGGCTAAAAAAAAGTACTGAAGCAAAGAACTAGGTGGCAGGAAAAATCAACGTTAGGAGAAATAGAAAGCTATGGCTTGGATATAAATTTTTGTGTTGACTTATTTCTGATTTGCACTTGTTTGATCAAGATCAGAAACTGAAGCTAGGAATGCTCCCATGGAGAGTTCATTGTGAGCTCTGCAACAGACAAGAAATTTCTTCTGCCATCCCATTCTTCCTTTGTCCTCTCATCCCTTCTCCAGTCCCCTGCAACCCAAATGGCCAAAACAACTGAGTCAGCAAGGAGGTAGTTCTCAAGAGAATGTGCTTTACCTACACCCTATGTGTATGGTTTAGCTGACACAGTAACAACCACAACAACCAGGAAAACAGTTATTTAAAAATCAGTGGTGATTTGTTCACTGAGTTATTTTAAAGCTCTCCAAGAGCTCTGGATCAGAAATACTGTTATCTTGTTAATTGCTAGGTTAACACTTACTTCTTATTATGAATTAAAATCCCATTGGTTCAAAGCCTCTCTCTATAAAATTATTAAGTGGCTTAAATTAAATCTTACTGATTATACTGGATAAATCCCAGTTAGCTGAGCTTGAAATATCCACACTGAAATTATGTTTAGATTTTTTAAGGACATTTCTGTTTGCATCTGATTTGTAACTATTTGATGAAGGCCTACTCTACATTACCATATGGGAGAAACATGAAACTCCTAACTATATCTAACACACAAAATCTAAACACTGATACATTATATATAATCCATAACTTGAAGTGGCAAAAAAGAGCATTTATAAACAATGAGAAGATTTATTTAGGTTTCTTAGACAAATGTGTGACAGAACCCTGAATGCCTGCGTGTGTTTGCGCTAGCATATTTAAGTCAGCTATAGAAGTACACATCTATATATAAGGATATAAAAAGAAAGATAAGGAGCCTGCACAATCCCTTTCTAATTCTGAATCAGCCTTCATCACTGCTTTGCTATGTGAACTGGGACAAGCTTATTATGAGACCATTTGAATTTGCCTTCTAAAGGAAACTACTGAAAAGGGTGCTGGAGTGGGATCAGGCGCGAGGGCTCAGTGATGTTATGTTGTGAGTAGCAACTTGCAACACAAGCGTAAGGAGCTCATCACCCACATTTGGGCTGCTGCGCCAGAGCGCAAGCATACAGCAGTAGAAAAATATTGAAAGAGCTGATTCTAGAGCCCAGTTTTGCAGTGAGCCATGAGGATGATGGTCAATTGTAAGGGTGAAACATGGAGAGCAGGCTCCAGAAGAGATATTACTGCATGGTAAAAATGAAGCTTATTCATTTTATACTCTGGCAATAAAGTAGCAGAGTGACAGCCAGACAGCCCTGAAGATAGAATTTGCTTGAGAATGCCACTTTGACTAATATTGGTAGCAGCAGGGTAAAGAGATGCATAAATGGTATGGGAGGTGTAAAGAGTGGAAGAAATTCTGAGAAGTTCAAATAGGCACGGTGACAGCAAGAACACCCTTGATAGCAGATCATGTGGAGAAAAGAGAAGGAAAACTGGCAGGAGTAAGCTAGTCAATATGGATTAGTAATAACAGGTAGAGTAAAAGTAATGCATCAGACTCTTTAAATACCCAGTGGGCAGACACACTTTATAATGACATGGTATCAGAGTAACAAAGAAAGAGTCACATTACAACTAGAAGCCAAATCATGGTCAAAATTTGACAGATCAAGGATGCACAGGACATCCTCAGCATTAGTACATCCCGAAAATTTTTGTTCTAGGGAGCATGGAAAGGAAGCGGCTATGTAAATAATAAACAAGAAACCACGGGAGATACCTGCAGCCTTCTGTCATCTACATTTAGTAAGTATGCTGTGCTTGCTCTCTGCATGCAGTCACTAAGGCCTTAAATATTTGTGCTTGTGCTTTCCCTCCAGGACTAGACGTGCATTAAAAGCAAAGGGGCCTGATGACAGACAGCAGGGAACTCCGGAACTCCCATTAGCATCTGTGCATGAGACCTGGCAGACACAGGATGCAGGTGCATAGGCAGTGCCACCTTCTTTACATCAGTTAAATATTCTTTTCCAAAACAATTTCAGTTCATCTCCTTGCCCAAGGTTTTAAATTTATTTAATCATTAATAACATTTAAGTATAATTACATTACTCACTTCATGAAGTAAATATAGGCTGAGGATTATTTTCATAAGAAATATGTTCTTATAATTTATTCAGATAGATTTTAAAATTATTTAAGACTACACCTTAATCTCTACATTTATGAATAAATTTATCTATATTGATTTTATATCATAGGAGAGCCCTTAAAAACCTTGTCATTTTAAGGTAGTATATTATAAACATAGACTGGTGGCATAGGAAATATATGTTGAGATATACTGTAAGAGTGAGAAATATAAAGACCATATTGGAGTACATAATGAAATGTATGTACTTAGTAGTATGCAAAGATATCAACAGAGTATTCGACAGTATTCTTCTAATACATACGTCTTGGACACATGTGTTTGCTTGTATGTGCCTGAAAGTCTCTGTATGTGTGTATATATATATGCATATATATGCTCTCCCACACATATGTGTACATGAACATATATATATGTGTGTACAACTGTACATATTTGTATATTTAATGTTAAAAAAATCAAAGTTTAACTAATTAATGTGTGCCATTAGAACTGTATTTCAAATTAATTTGAGTTAAATATTTAGAGGTTAATATAACTCATGTAAGAGTGTGTGCTTGTACAACTGAAGTTATAATCTACAAGGAAAAAGGTAAGAGGAAAGAAGATTCTGCTCCCAGTCCCAATTACGTTCTTTGGAAATGAAATGTCCTGATGTTCTATATTCTGCAAGGACACATGATCTGTATCTATTTTCAGTGAACATCTTCTCACATGGTGGACTAAAAATAGGCCAGCCACGAACTTTAAATAATGGCTCAGGAAGGGTATTAACCTCTTTCTCACATTCTAAGTTTGTCCCATTGCTGTAAGTATCAATATTATGAAGAACGTATCTGGTGTTAAGAGAATGACAAAGCAAGCTACATACACTCCATTTCTGCTTCTCTACAGTTGTCATTGCTGCTTAATTCCTTTCAAGGTGTGTAATATATTAAGCTGTCCACACATAATATTGACAGCATTTCTCTTCCTCTCAGTAGTGGATCTGTTCTGTGCCAGATGCTAAAAAGCATGAACTATTTCATTTCCAAGCACTACTGATGGGAGACTTTTTACTCTTGGTGAATTATGGATGATTCTGAAAACTTGTATTTTCATAAATACACAAGTGTTTATACAATGTATGTCAATGAGTAGCTAGATTTTTGTTTTGGGGACTGTGGGTGTCTGTACTATCCACTGTATTTCCCAAATAATCTGGTACAACTCCCATAATGTAACGCTGTCATCAAGTATATTTTTCAAGTGATTCTCAGTCATTCTACTCTTTTCTTACTTTTTTCATAGACACAGACACACCTTTGCTTCCTGATTTTCAATTTAGTACAAGAAAAAACTCCTCACTATGGATTAAACTTATTTTTAATATATGTAAGTGACATTCATGAGATCACAGAAAAATAAATAATAGTTTTCAGTTGCATAGTTAACTAATGACTGCAATCCAGGCTAAAATGAAAACTGTTAACTACAAAGAATGGGACTTTTCTTCGTATATAACCACACAGGTATTTATTTTATCTACAAAACAGCTTAGCTTTCTAGTAAGGCACCATCCATTGCTTCAAATGTAATAGAGTGATTAGAGTGCACAAACATGCAATGATCAGCCCACAAAACTTGCAACTGTACGTGCTTTAGGGCACTTATTAATATCCTCTCAACCAACCACAGAGATTTTGCTTTTCACAAATGAGGGAAAAGAAAAACTAATTTAGTAAGAAGAAAATTCACAAACATAGACTCCACAGAACAAGATGGGAGATTAAAATCCTCTTAGGGGAACTCCATGTCAGTCAGTGCTCCACTCCTTCTGAGGCTGGCTTAGGATCCAGTGCTACCACTGAGTAGCACTGTGTGAAGGTATCATGAAGAAGATGGAGACAACAGATAAAAACCATTGCCTTGAACTCATCCCACGAGTTACCGGGAAGTCTGTACTTGTACTCACAGTGTCAGACTCCTCATTTTGTAACAGCTTTTAACTCCACTTACCTCTAACAATCTTGTATCACAGTAGTTTAGTCTCAAGGGGAGAAAGACTTTTGTTAATCACTAAAAATATCAGACACTATGTTCTTCCAGTGTTAGACACTTATCTTTAAGTTAAACAAGTATAATTCAACACCTTGTGCATCCATATCTATGCTAAATTTAATTAGCTGTCAATTTATAAGTAATTTCAATTTTTTTTTCAATTCCCATTTACATTTAATTTCTTATAAAAGACTTCATCAAAAGAGATTACACTTTCAAAAGATTATTTTTCAACTGAGGAGGAGACCCCTGATTTTTCAGGTACTAAGACTTTAGAAAAAAAAAAATCAGTATTTCACCTTTGGTTTACCTGCAAGACAATTTTTGGAGAAAAGTATTTGCTTATTGTGTATGTTAGATAACAGCAAAAGTCCAAAACTACAGATTAGAAAGAGTTTTGTGCAGGTTTCAAAATAATGTATATTTTTTTTTGTTCAAGTGGCACTAGGAAAAAGGCAAAACAATGATCTAGCATTGCCATGACATGCAGAGTTTAACTTGGCTATCTGTCACAGCTTTAATAAGATGTACCTCGTCAAATCACCAGTATACCAACAGGAAATTAAGTTCATAAATGTGCATTCAGAACAGATTTTGTGCTTGCTGTTTCTGGTTCTCCTTGTCGCCTTTGAGATCACACGCTTTTAAAAGGCAACTCCAAATTTATGCATGGGAAATGCTGTGTACTCTTCTGTATGCTGTTACTACCATAATCATAATGTGCAAGTGAGTGCATAAAAATAGGCACATACATTTGCTTCTGCATCAGCCAGTTCAAGCCATATTTATCTCCTCTTGCTGGTGGTGAGTCACAACTCTAATCTTCATTTGTGGTGACTTTCATGGACATTGGCACATTTAAAGGGTGACCACTCAAGACAGAAACTTTCGTATTACGTGACCCTCCCCAGCACTTTTACTGACTCCAAACAAATATGCTTCAAAAGACTTTATCCTGCTTCTGAATCTAGAATTAAGATTCCACAGTGAAAACTGAAGGAAAAGATGTTCCCTCTCACCACCTCCAAGGATGAGATATACAGCAAAGGGATGTGGACATGTCCATACCATGCATCCCTGTCTTGTCTGTACCACATTTCCTACTGGGATCAGGGCTGCATCCTGCCCCCTGCTTTCCCCGTTCCCCTCCCCATGCTCCTGTTATGCAAGTGCCATGAGTTTTTACTGCAGAAGCCCATGAGGGGAAAACGGAGAACCCTGGCATGTACCAGACTGGTTTTCTACAGACAGATCCTGCATGTCCTAATCTTGAATTAAAACAGACTGTGTAGTTTCCAACCCTGCATAAAGAATTTTCATTAGATGTAAGGAAGAAATTCTTCACAGTGAGGGTGGTGAGACACTGGCACAGGTTGCCCAGAGAAGCTGTGGCTGCCCCCTCCCTGGCAGTGTTCAAGGCCAGGTTGGACGGGGCTTTGAGCAACCTGGTCTAGTGGAAGGTGTCCCTGCCCATGGCAGGGGAGTTGGAACTAGGTGATCTTTAACGTCCCTTCCAACCCAAACCATTCTATGCTTCTATGGTTCTACGAACTATTGTCAATTATAAATCCAGTAATGGATGCTTTCCATTGTTTTGTTGTGAGAGTACCCCGCTTACAATAACTGTCACAAAATACCACACTTGATGCAGCACTAAGGACCATGCAGGATCATTTTCAGAATCTTACACCTGACTCATTAGGCTGCAATAGGTACCATAACGTACTTGTTACATTCAAGTTCTATTCCTATGGGAACAGAACTTCACACATTTCTGCTCAGTTTCAGAAAGAGCATCTTATAAAGATGAAGAAGCTTGTTAAAAAGAAACTAAAAGCAGCTTCTTATAGGCTGGTTGGAAATTACAGATGGAGACCAATGTTAAGTGATATACCTAGACAAATACATAAAATAATGTATCCATTACCTCTTAGGGGTTAGCTCTTACAGCTATAATTTTTAAAAAATTTAAACTCAGTGGTTGAAATTGACTAAAAAAACAAATTAATATTAGGAATTATTAGGAAAGGAATTATTCATATTACTATAACATCAGTATGCTGGATGCAGATCTCGTGCTCTCATCTCTAAAAGACTGTATTACAGCCAGGAAAAAATCTTGAGAATGGCAAGAAGAATGACCATGGGGGTGAGCTGGCTTCCATACAAGAAAGAATTAAGTAGGCTGCGTCTCTTTACTTTCAAAAAAATACAGTTTAAGGATGTTATCATAGAAGTCTATAAAATCATAACCGGCATGCAAAGGGTGGGTAGGAATTGACTCTACTATCACTTTTGCTACAAGAATTAATGGCCCTCAAAACCAAAAAACCAGTAGGACACAGGTTCAATCCCAAGACAAGGAGGTGGTTTCTCATGCAGCAGAGTACAGGTCTGTGCTCCGTGCCAAAGGATGGTGTGGTTGCAGAGTATGTGGATTCAAGAGGAGTGTAAGTAATTGGAAGAGACATGCATTAAGGATTGCCCAGTAGACAAATCTCATCAGTCTCAGAGAATCCCTTGAGCTGAAAATATCTGGAATCTAAGAGAGTCATTAAGGGAAATACCATACTTGCCCAGTTCTCATTTTTCTGTGGGCATCCACCTACAGCCACTGCTGGCAAGGCTGGTAACTTACACAAACGCCAGAGCTGAACCACTTTGAATTTTCTTACACTCTGTTCTTAGATGAAACTGCTTATATGTATGTCTTTAAACTTTTGGATCTCAGATGTCCTTTAGAAATAGATTTCTCTTAGCTGGGGGGGGGGGGTGGGGGGGGGGGGGGTGGGGTGGGGGGTGTTGTTGGGTTTTGTGTGTTCCTGTTTACCATCTCCATTTCATGTCATGACAGTTATAAAGACATTTGGGACTAGGGCCTTCTGATGCCAAATGATGTTCAAGCAAGTAGGTGGTAAAAACTCCTAGTTAAAAAATGTGAACTTCAGAAATCTTCACAAGTATCTCTGTCTGCTGAAAAAGCAGACATGATATTTATATAAGGGATACATGCAAAGTGCTACCAATTGTTAATTGCTACCTCAAGAAATGAGGGGGGGAGATAGTTAATTGCAAATGCTTTTAAAGGCAGCATTTATTTCACATGTCAACTGTTGTCTGAAGATGTAGTCTTTTTTCTAAGCTAGTCATCTAGGTTTTCTTTACAGTGAGAGTGTGCATTGAGGGAGGGTGGTATGTGCAGAGGAAGCCTGATGATTAGTTCAGACTCGTTGTAGAACTTATATGGAGCTATAGATAGTCTTGATTAATCCAACCTTGCATGGCCTGGAAGAAGCAATTTAAAATCTTCCATCTCTACCAAAATTGTAACTGACAGGAGTCTCCTGACTATTTGATTCTCAAGAAGGCTGGACAGTTATTATCAGATAAGTCTAATTACGAAAAAGGGGATATTCTTTTCAGTAAGAGTGAAATTTCTGAATGTAATGAAAAGAAACTTTAATTCTTTACTTTCATCAGAGAGCACCTTTCCTTACGAGCAGGTGGTAGTAGTAGTACACCACATATGGCAACGCATGGTTAATTCAGTTTCAGTGTGTAGAGCTGAGTATATCCAATTAACTACATTACCATGGAACTTATATACCCAAATTGTGCAACTAACTTAACCAGGGAGAAGATAAAGTTTTTAAATCCCATTTTCTAATAAGTGTCTACCTTAATTCCCAGTCATTGAGGGGAATCTCGTTATTAATACAAACTTATCCCTGAATGGTACAGGTCAGCTACCAGTTGCTTTACTCAGCTATGAAGCAGCTAGAGAGAGCCTTGTAAACTTTAAAAATATTCAGGATTCTTTTTTCCTTTTTTTTTTATAAAACCCTAGTTAAATCCCCACAATAAACATGACTCTATTTCTGTTACCCAACAAAGTTAGCCACTCACACATATGCATCAAACCTTTTCTTAGCTTTTCCTTATTTTAATAATTCAATCTACTATAAATGTTCCATACATTATCTTTAGAAGCTCAGTAAAATGAACATTCATCTTCTTTTACCAAAAAAGTCTTTCTACTATAAGCATATACAGCTTTATTAGTAGTATTTTTTCATTTAAGAATGAATTTCACACCAGATTTTTACTGCTAATTCTGTGTCCTTTAGCTATTTTTAATGGTTGAATGATCATATTTATATCATGCATAATTACTTCTCTGCTAAAAAAGAGCGAGTCGAACTTCTAAACATGGACCAAAAAAGTTCATGGTTCCTAAAGAGAGCCTAGCTGTGGAAAATTTCAGCCCATACAGTAAATTTGAATGACTGAGAACAAAGACAACTGAAAACATCGCAAGATTTTTTGTAACATTTCATGATATTCATGCTATAATTATGCAGTATTTTATGTGTTTTGTTCTGCTTACTGTAAATGAGGACATAACCGTTTCAGTTGAATCAGAAGCTGCTTTCATTGAGATTCTAAATGTTTAATTCTAAGAATCATAGAACCATAGAATCATCTAGGTTGGAAAAGACCTTGAAGATCATCCAGTCCAACCATTACACAAACACTGACTGTTCTCAACTACAACATATTCCTAAGCACTATGTCAACTCAACTCAAACACCTCCAGGGATGGGGACTCCACCACCTCCCTGGGCAGCCCATTCTAACACCTAACAACCCGTTCTGGAAAGAAATACTTCCTAATATCCAGTCTAAACCTTCCCTGGCACAACTTGAGGCCATTCGTTCTTGTCCTATCACTCATTACTTGGTTAAAGAGACTCATCCCCAGCTCTCTGCAACCTCCTTTCAGGTAGCTGTAGAGGGCGATGAGGTCTCCCCTCAGCCTCCTCTTCTCCAGACTAAACAACCCCAGTTCCCTCAGCCGCTCCTCGTACGACCTGTGCTCCAGACCCTTCACCAGCTTCGTTGCCCTTCTCTGGACACACTCGAGTAATTCAATGTCCTTTTTGTAGTGAGGGGCCCAAAACTGAACACAGGAATCGAGGTGCGGCCTCACCAGTGCCGAGTCCAGGGGTAAGATCACTTCCCTGTCCCTGCTGGCCACGCTATTGCTGATACAAGCCAGGATACCATTGGCCTTCTTGGCCACCTGGGCACACTGCTGGCTCATGTTCAGCTGGCTGTCAATCAACACCCCCAGGTCCCTCTCTGACTGGCAGCTCTCCAGCCACTCCTCCCCAAGCCTGTAGCGCTGCTGGGGGTTGTTGTGGCCCAAGTGCAGAACTCAATTCTTATCCTATGATAAACTCAAAGTATAATAAAATGCAGGATTAATTAAAAACTTAAGAAATGCAGTAAATATTTATTCTTGAATGATGCACCTAGGGTATCTGTGCTATCACCTGAATATTATAGGCTTGTTTAGTTACTGGCATGTAAGATGGTATATCCCATCCAACATACAAACAATTGTGTTCTGTCTTTAAAAGGCTCTAATTTATTATCCATTAGTAACATCAAAAAGCTACTACCTGCACTACCAAACTGCACATGCTGAAGTGGTAGCTAAAATAGCATTTGAAACTGCTAAACTAAGCAAATGCCCAAGTGGTGTTTCCAGGGCACAGTGCATGAGCTGCCAGAATTTGGACAGATTGGTTGGAAAACCTGTTCTGGCACTGCCGCTATCCAGTTCTTACTTTTTTTTTTTTTTTTGGTCTTTGTCTGGGGCAACTACTATCTTGTCATCAGGGCAGTGTGCAACCTGATTGTAGCTAAGTAAGTTTTTCTTATATAATACAGAGAACAAAGAAGACATGCTAAGTACAGCATGATCATAACAAAACCAGAAGCGACTCCTTCTGTGAAATTCTATTCTTACTCCATGTTTTTAGTGGCTCATGTATTTTTGAAATTTTCCATGCTTGATCTCTCCACAGAAGTGCTTTTTGTTTTTTATGCTTGACCAAATGTGCCTTCCTGCTCTTAAGCAATAAGAAAAAAGGAAGGGAAGGGAAAAGGACTAGGGGAAGGGGGGAGGAAGGGAGGAAACAAAGAGGGAGGAAGGAAAGGAAGAAAAGACAGGTAATTAGAGTGCCATAACTGAAATTTGTTGTTAGTAAAAGATTTTGCAATGGAAGGGTATTAGACTTCATTTATGGAGAAATGCTTTCCTTAAAAGTAGAAACAGATGACAGTGTTTCTGATGTCAGCCACTGATGTGTCTGTACATGCTTCTGTTCTTTTAAAACAAAAGTTCCATACTGACCAAGATTCATGTTTTGATTGTGACTGTACTGTAGGGAAAATTCCCACACTTTTCTATCCTACATGATAGATTTGTATAGTACATTGTCACCGTGACATTTCAAAAGCTACCAAGGAGAGCCACAGGGTAAACTGGCAGAGGCAGTGCAGAAGCCAGAGCCCTCCAAAACACAAATTCACAATATAACCAAAGGACTCAGGCTACATCTAAGTTAGGGAATTAAATTGGCCCATGAACTGGAATTCAGTCATCTGTACTGTTAAGCTGTTAGAACAATCATGGTTTGGCCTGATTTTGACTTGAACCACCTAGCAATGACCCAGCAATTTTGGGTACCATTCACCATTCCCAATTGGCAGTTTGTAAGGAGGGAGGTTACTATCAGACTTTTGTAACACAGACATGGCAGAACTGTGCCAGCTGTCCTCAGAGTCTGCAAACGGGCAAGGCATTGTTTCTTATAACTATTTAAATATGGAACTTGATTGATTTTGGCAATGGATTGTATGACATGTTTTCCCTTCACAACAAAATGCAAGATTCAATGGTACAGACAATCCATCACAGACCTATGCTCTTATGCCACAAAACTTGTTAAAAAAACCCACCCTTCACATATCTTTTCAAAAGTACACACCATCCTGTGCTCTGTTGGGTGTTATATATACATTTTATATACATACATATATATATGTACACACGTATATAGACAGACATATATGCAGCACCACTCCTCTCATGGCAGAGGATACTGAAAGGCATTACTTGAAAATTAACACAGATTTCATCACGTATCAGACTATTTCTCCTTTATTTTCCCCTCTTCTCATTTTTTTCTCTTTTTCCTGTTTATGTTTTCTTCTCTCTGAATTTTTCAACTTGATTCTTCTCCTGGGTTTTTTTCCTTCAGTAGAGGATATAAGCAATGGATAACACAAACATCCTTGAGCACATCAGGCATGAACACCACCCAACAGAAGACAGTCAAATTTATATTTCCATTAAGCAGCTATCTGTGTTACAGCAAGATGAACACTGCCTTCCTCCCACATCAGCACCTTGCCAAAGAAAATTCCAACTGCTTCCACCCATAACGTAACTCAATGTAACATAACGTTACACAACATAACACTACACAACATAATAAAAACCCCAAAACTGGAATACAGACTACAGTTTTAACAAAAGAGAATTTTGATATCTTGTATATCCAGGTTCCTCATCTCAGGTGAAGACCATTTTAACCATTTTAACTACTTCACAGAATGAAACAAAGCAGATCTCTCTTCACTGTGGCTTTCAGTGGTTTCATCTGCACAGATGTGTAGTTAGCAAGTGGGGAGAGCAGAAAAAACCTTTCATCCAGGATCCTTCTAGTCCAGCTCCTCTCTATTTTAAAGAACGGCAGAATACCATGAGTTTCTCTCAACAAATAAGGACAGGGTTTTACTCTTTGACATCCTTGGGTGGCAGGGACTCTGACAGACTGCTACAGAACAGAGTGTAAATCTGCTTATTTCTTTGTGTCAATTTAATATAAAATTCATACTTCTGCTCATTCATTGACTAGGTCAAATGAGATTAAATGTTATATAACAGAATCAGAAAGAACATTTCAACACAGAAACAGCAAAGACATCAATGTTTTCTGTACCATGAAGAACTACCCATATATTTTAATCTTACCTCCCTGAGTGGATCATTGAGCTCATTCAGAATGTTTTCTTCATCAAAGATCTTGCCTTGGTAGCGGTGCTCATAGTAATCATGGATCTTCTGGCGCATTTCAGCAGGTAACTTGTGGAAAGACATGTACTGTTCCACTTGTTTGTACTGTCAGGACAATAAAAGGAAGAATCAGAAAAAAACCCCACTTTTTTACTCTCTAAAGGCACCTAGAAAATGAAAATTCATTCAAGTATCCACTTAAGCTTTATGTATTTTATAAAGATAACATTTTATTCATATGTCAGAGAAACCTCACATGAATATTAGTTAATTTAGTATTACTCACGTGACAGCACAACTATAAATTACAGAAAATGCCTTTAGTGGCAGTGCTAATATCCACATCAATATTTAAGTTTTAGAAGCCAAACCTCACCCTTTTCATGTGTTCTCTAAATTCCAAGCTATACAGAAGTTATGAAAGTACATCAATATAATTTTTACCTCATTCCATGCAGCAGACAGGGAAACTGTACACAGTGTTGATCTATGTCTCTAGTGCTGCATTTGGAGAGAGTTTAAGGTGTGGAATTTCAGAAACTGTCTATGCTGTATTAATATACAACACATTAATGTGTATGCTTATAAAGTGACTGAAGAACAAAGCTAAAATCTATGGAGATAATGAAGTAGAAAGTATTACTCAGGAGGAATGAAGAGAGAAGTGAACTGGAAAAACAGGCATGGCATCAGGAAATAGTGGGGCAAGAGAGAGATGCCAGGACCCAGGAGACTCAGAGGACCTCACTTCATTTACCTTGTGCATTTGGTTTCCTTGTTGCTATTAGTCTTCTGTCCTGTCTTCTGTATTGTTTGCTTCCCTTCTTCAGAAGCCTTTTTGGATAGCATAATTTTCAGAAAAAAACCGTCCCAAACTAACATACTCAGAGTTGTATTGTACTAAACTGTATGATACATGCGAGACCCACAAAATGGAGAAGTTGCCTAAACAGCAAATGGACAAGGACCCCCTGACCAAGACTTCTGCCCCTCATACCTCCCATATTGTCTCAGCTGAAGAGGATAAGGCACTGAGACACAGAAGGATAAAACCCCTCCCAGGCTTATAGGTGAGTTACAACTTGGCAGGAGCTTGGTTTACTTATGTAAAGAGTCTTAATTTAATTTTTTATTCATTTTTTCACGCTTAATTAGGCAATTTTAACTGTTTTCAATGAAAAAGCTAATGAAGTCTTAATTAGGATCAGCATCTCTGTAGAGCAATTAAATGAATTATAATGTACCCGCACTCCTTACAAACTGCAGCACATATCCTTTAACTTGTATAATTGAAGGCTGCTCCATCCTCTGGAATTTAAATTAGTTTTTGCTTTGTAAAGGGGCAAAAGATTACATGAGGCCACGTGTACAACATGCATTCCACAAATAAGAGGATAGTATTTTTGCATAGGAGTATTCAACAATGTATGATGAATATGTAAGTCTGATTTAACCTCTCTACAAGCTATTTTGCACCTCTGAAGCAAGAATTCTTCACCCCCATTCTTTAGAAGTGAGACTTAAATTTGCATGCTCATTATTGGTTTCTGTTCTGATATGGAGAAATTTATCCCTACACTGTGGGTTTGAATCAGAGTTCTGAGTCACCAGAAGACAGATATACTCTACCATAAACAAAGTATTGCTTCTAAAATTACCCTACTAATCAGTTACAGCTAATCTAGACACAGATTTATTTAGAGGGAAGGGAGAAGATCGCCCAGTGCTGTATGTATTTCACCAAGGTGGTCACACAGTCCCAGCTGCCACGCAGTGCTCCAGCTTTTCTGCAGCAAAGCCAGGGAGGAGATGCTGCACTGCACAATGTCCCCTTTGTGTCTGTGTCCAGCCCTCCACTGCCATGGCCTCATGTAAGGATATGCAACACGTCATGTGCCGTAGCATACACGGACAGGGAAAGGACTTCACTATGCTCTCTAGCACAGAGGCTGCACCCTCAACCCAACGTTATTTGCATACAAATATGCTTGAGCAACACTAATAAAGAGTAATGCTTGCTAATAAAAAATATACATTAACTGAAATGTATAATGCAAGAGAGCTGCTAAGGACTTTTATACCAGAATAACCTTGAAGAAGAGAACATTCATGCTAAAATCAATTTGCTTTGCCAGCGATTTACACCGCTCCTTTCCATTAGTGCTGTTACTTGAATAGGTGCTTTCTCCCACACAAATGAGTTCTCTTCTCTACCAGGGTTTATGCTTACACATGAGAATTGAGGGAAACAAAAAAAATAAAACTAGTAGGAATGTAGTGCTTATCACTGGTATGTCTCAAAATGTTTCCAAATTAATGACACATAGAATAATAGGAATAGCAACATTTTCTTTAAAAAAATCTACAACAAGGAAGTTAAAGTTCCAGAAAGGAGGTTAAAATTCCCAGAAATATCTACCCATCTAAAATACTATCAAGGTCTCTTCCCATGTCAAAATATCTGACCCTGTGTGTATACAGTATACTATCACTATCACCCTGTAATAAATCTTTTCCTAATCTTTCTCAGTGTGATTTTGACTCATTCATGCTACTACTACTCTATTCTTCACATTTGTTTATAGCATTCATGTGAAGTGTTCCGTCAAAACTTTTAACTTATTCGTTTCTTCAGCAACTGATACCTTTCACTAACTCAGTCCAAGTAAAGATTGCTTTTTTATTTCTCAGAAAAGCAAGTTCATTTTTTCAGCCTGCTATATGTTATCGGCAATATTGAGGGTTTTCCAGATTAGTTGTCACTGTGGTGTGTCACATGCCAGTTGCAAAAAAATGTGCTACAATGAAGATACAAAGAGAGCAAACTTAATATGGTCTTGTTCATTTTCTGTAATAAACTACTATTTTGTCCAAATTAATTTTGAAAAGTATTTTCTCTGTGGGTACCACAGATATCAGTAATGCTTAGAAATGGAGATAGTTTTCACTTTAAATAATTACACTGATTTTTGTTGGCTTTTTTTTTTTTTTCACTCATGAAAAAATGCAAATAACTTAAAGAGAACTGGACTGTTTTCTGGGAAAAAAATCACATGTCAAAAAACATTTAAAAATTCTCATTAGCACTGTGAATCCCTAAATAAATACAAAAATTCAGTAGCTTCTTCCCCTAATTTTTCTAAGTATTATTTTACATGTGAAATTGATAAAATTGTCAGTGAAGTTAAATTTTGTCAAAACTTTGTATTTTAATCATATTTAAAAGAGCTGTAACTGATCCTGAGTCATCCATCAGACCTGACACTTGAACCTGCATCTTCATATGTGAGTGGAATAATATCTCTCTAATGAGTCTTCTCATCACACTGTATCCCATATCTTTTCCCTCTAGACTGAAAATTTCATTTTGCTTGGGGTTTTGATTGTTTGGTCGTTTTTTTCTTGTTTTCTTTGGTTTATTCAGAAAAGAGACACAATACCACATTCACAAAAGCACCTCTGGTGCTTTTCTTACATCTGTGAATGCCACAGCAAGTTCCTTCAAAACTGACTTTAGTTTTTTTTATTATTATTTTTATTATTTTGGCTTTTCTTATGCCACATGAGAAGCAGCAGACTACACTCTTTTTCAATTTAAAATTGCCTTTCCATCCTTGCTCCTGTCCTGCACCAAGGAGCACTTGATTTTCCAGGGACAACTAGTAAGAGTCTCCACATGTGAACATCTAAAGGGATGTCGGAGGCCTCTAAAGGCAATGGCAAACTAACTCCAATCTCAGGGTTCTGAAGAGAGAACGAAAAGACATCCAGGTTATTCAGCAGAGCCTGTGCTGGATGAAAACATGGCAAGACAAAGGAAAGCTAAGATAAACTTTTTAAAATGAGAACATTGTTTTGTCTAATGTTACTACACACAAGTATGAGCTTATTTCCATAAAACCCTGGTAATCAAATGCTTTCAGACAGCTTTAAAAAATGTCTTAATACATAATGATGTAACTGACTGCAATTAAATAAAAAGATTGCCAACTTACTTTCCTTCCCTGGCTGGCTTATACTCTGAAATATGGAGATCACAAGCCTTCTGATCCTACTTGATGCATTTTAAAATGTTTTTATTATCGGTACAAATACCTATTTTTGTATCCTTCTGTGTTTCTATACTATCTACACTTGTTTTGGCCTGTACAAAGAATATATTCTTTTTGTATTTTAATTTTTATCTCTCTCAAATTAATTACATGTTGTCTTATATTTTCATAAAAGTAAACTATTTTTGAACGCTGATGCTGTTTTTCATACCTGTTACAACTATGTATTCCTGGTCTATTCAATATTTCACTGAATGGAAGAAATACTGTGTTGCTGACCACTCCACACCTGTTTTTTAAGATGAATATTCAATTGTTTGTCCTAAAACAAGTAGAGTGTGATTTATATATTGCACTGCCATAATTTCAGTAATTTCTATCCCAGTGTTTTATATTTTTTTATTATCACTGAAATTAAAATGCCCGTAAATGCTACACAAATAAACAAAACTGCTGAAATAGTCTAGAGCTCAGTGGATTTTAAAGTTAAGTAATATTTCATAGATTTTTACTGCAAAGTACCATCCAGTAATAACTATTTCTTGTTTCAGCCATAATCTTATTCATGGGCTCCTTGTACGTAGCAAAATTCTGCTAGTGTGTTCCTCCAGCAAAAGGTGAGTAGTATGACACTGATCATATGAGGTCCTGCCATGTATAAAAGAAGAATCTAAGCAGCTTGTAATATGCAGGAGATTTAAGTCACTGAGAAGGAGAAGAAAGGTGAGAGGAAGCAATGTGGTCAAGATGAAGCCTTTCTAAATAATGAACATCAAGCAAAGAACCATCACAATTCTTCATGGTTTCTAAACTACATTAGGAAAAAAAAGGCCCCCTGAGTTACTGAATTCATTCCCCTGCTACTGCAAAATCTCACATCATTTTGTGTAATAAACCACTATTTTGTCCAAATTAATTTTGAAAAGTATTTTCTCTGTGGGTACCACAGATATCAGTAATGCTTAGAAATGGAGATAGTTTTCACTTTAAATAATTACACCGATTTTTAACTCCTATTGATAACTCCTTACAAACAAATCAAGCCATCTCAGAAACAGTTAGACTTTCTCTCTCCATCAATCCTTTAAGGATATGGTTTCAAGAAGATCATTGGTCTTATATACAGTTCTGAACCTTATTTTAAATTTCAGTCTAAATGTATGCAGATGTAGTTTAAATCAACTAATACTTAGTACAAAATTATCTACCAGCTCCAAAAGCTCCTGTCCCTTGGTATTTCTCTCTGAAGTGTTTATAAATGGGACTCACATCTCGTAGTAACCATGTCCAAGAAGTCTACTCTACTTTTTGCTCAGAAGACAACATACTGGCCCTCTTCTTTTTCATCCATTCTAGTTTGAGTTCATCTTTCTCCAAATGCAATTACTAGAGCTGTACATAAGATTTTAGAGGAAGTCTCACTGATTCATAGTTCATACTATTATTTCTTTCCCATCTAGTGGAAAACCAAGATGCATTAAAATGGTTGCTTGCAGTTATTTTATGAGAGGGTTCATCACTCAGATTCTTCATTTTCTTCTTGCCACTGGCAATTGCTGTGCTCCTCATCTTCCAGTTTATAGCAGAGCTTGCGCTAGTACCTGAGTCCTTGAATTTTGAATTTCTGAATTTCATCCTATTCCTATTACTTCGCCTCTCAAAATTCAACTCATTCTTTCTATAAAGTATCTTGATCTTTCTATAATATTAGCATCTGAAGCTTTATACCATCCTAAGCATACCATAATTGAACTCATCAGCACGCTTCTGAAGGTATTATGCAAGCATAGTGACAATATCATGCCTTTAGGTATTTTTCTAGTAGACTTGCTCCAGCTTGGTATCTGGAAAACTCACAATGGGCTCACAACCAAACTGAGCCAAGGCCTGGCAGTAGTACATGTGAAAGCAAATTGCTGTCTTACACCAGCTTTGCTTGTGAGAGCAGGATGAGATCTGCATACCCTAAAGCAAACCAGTTCTGTGCAGATGACACATTAGTCTACATAGCAGGTGTCACATGGAAGAGATACCAGAAACTTCTTATACATGCTAATACTCAAATGATTTTAATCTTTGTGAATTTTCATATACTACTACTTCCAAAAATCAAGTAAATCAAAAGGCAGCAAACTTGACTATCAGCAAAACTGGACTTTGAACAGAAACTTTTAGAATTATAAAATTAAGACTGCTTTCTTTCTGTGCTAAAGAAAGATGTAAACTTTGTAAAATGTAAACTACTGTAAAATGTACAATGTAAACTGTAAACTGACACAAAGATTGGAAAGTTATTAGTGCGATACCTTATTTCAGCTTTCTAAAAGTCAAGTGTCTAATTTAAACCAGTTATCCTGACTCTCACTCTCAGAACCAGAGACAGATAACAAGGGGCAATTAATCTCATTCTCAAATTCATGTCTTGCTTAGATGGAATAAACTCGCCTTTGTCATCCTTATCTCTCTCTCTCCATTGCCCCTAGGGGAGGTCTAAATGACTAGCACTGACCAATTAGCTAAACATCAACTGTAACCATGTACTTTAAAATAATTTATTTAAGTATTCTAAAATATGAACCTTTCACTTGTGATACATATATATATAGCATCTGATGCAACAGGAAAATACTAAAGGATTACTTTCAAGTTCAATCATTTGTCTCTATAAATATGCATCTAAAATTTTAGACTTGAAGAAATGTAATAAATTTGGTTATCAAAAGAAGAAAGTGAATGCTACAGAGAGACACTGATGAATCTTTAGTTATCAAAAGCCAGGTGAGGATTTTATATTTGTGTTTCAGATTCCTTATGAAAAAAAGCAGGTGGGTGCACTGCATTGGAAGGGCCATAAATGAGGTTCTCCCTGAATCACTATAAGAGAAAGGTAGTTAGTATGCCAATACATCACTGAATAACAACTGACAAAATGCACTGAACTACAGAACTGACTGACATATAAAGGATTTCATTCTAACAAGGCAATATAATTAAAAAATTTCTCCCCAGTCTAACTTTTTAGTAGTAACTAGACCCATGATTCAGGTGACTGTAAGTTATCTTACCTGGCAGAGCATATGGCATTTCAAAACCAGCTCCTCTTAATAGGTTTTTCAAGTAAGTGTTGAACAAAAAGGCCCAAATATTTTCATATTATTCAAATAGCTTTTTCTTGGTAAAGTGTTTCTATAAACACACAGTTTACACTGTTACAAAACATTTTTCCAGTGTTTTTTAATCCCCGTGAAAGTTCACTGGGTTTACACCTCAGGAGTTCAACTGTAATTCCTGCATTTTCTACAAAATACAAGCAGGCATCACTGATGTCAAAATCCTTTTTCTCTGTGCTATTGTGCTGTAAGCCTTGAAACGAGCTGAAGGAACTGAGGAGCTTTGCCTCTCCTCTTGTCCTTCATTTTGCTGGGCAGAAAATTTTATTTTCTAGCTACAGAATTTTTGGGTTTTTGTTGGTTTGGTTTTTTTTTTTTTTTCCTAATGAAGGAAAGGGTGAAAAACTTTCTGAAATAGTTTGGGGAGTGGGGGGGAGGGCAGAGAGGGAATTGTTTCAAAGCATCTAAACAGTGTTGTCTCAGTTTGACATTTTGCTTACTCATGGAGTTTTAGGCCACTCACTTCTCTGCAGGAGGTACCAGACAGAAGACAACCTTTCAAGAAAAGACGGGATGTTCAACAGGGATCCTGAGATACGGAACAGGAGGGATGGCATTTGCAATGGTTGTTTAAGCAAATACAGTTTAAGAAAATGCAGTTAACATATCCAAAAAAAATGTAAAATGTTTTAAGCTAAAACAAAATTATGCAGTTTGATGATTTTTGGGGTTTGGTAGTTTGTTTTTTTTTTTTACATGGAAAATGGCTATCATTTTCTTGGAGTGTGGAAAGGTTAATGGTTTAGGTAGAAAATTTTGTTTTGTGGAAAGTGTGTTTCTTATTAAAAATACCCACCTCCCCCTCAAGCAGTGCTAATACATAGCTCTGGAGATAACAAGAGCTGTATGGACAGGGACAGAACTGAACAATGATCACACATTTGCAAAGAATCGCAGCTGGGGAGAGGCTTCGCCATATTGAGAGGTTTTATTGCCTCTTTCTCAAAATTACTAAAATGCATAAGTGAACCTGAAAGCAAATAATCATAGAATTACACAAACTGTTAAATATTCAAGAAACTTCAATTCCCACTTAAAAATTAAACATATCAAAATAACATTCTGGTTTACAGTTCACAGAAATATCTGTAATGTCTACTATGCTTAAATTTGGTATTCAGCTGAATGTCAACTTATCACTCAAAGTCCATTAATGAAGGAATTTTAAAAATGCAAATTGAAGTTTCATGTGACAAAAAATTCAAAAGCAATTAATTTTTAAGCAATATATCTATATTTCATCTGTTGAGATTTCATTCTGCAGCAGAAGGATAACTGCATGTGCAGTGAATGAGTACTGAAAGAATATAAAGGGGAACAGATTCTCTCCTTGTGAAAAATGAGAAACATCACTTTTAAAAAACAATCTTTCTGCAAAATATACTTTTTAAGATTAAACTGATAAGATCTACAAAATTATGTGGAATGACAACATAATGAAAATACATAACTTCCATTTAAAGATGTTATTTTGAATGAAAACATTGTGTATTTTAAAGCAGCCACTTTGCTAAAACACTTTATAAACTGTTTCAATAAATTCCATATATTCTATTATGCAATACTATTAAAATGGTATGTACGAATTATATGCCGTGTCTCCCCCCTCAAAAATGTGTAATTTCATATGGCAAATTTCCCCCTTTTTATGATATCTCTCTCTTATAAGAAATAACATATTAATTTACTTATTTCACTCAATCATTTGAGAAATTAGATAATAGATTGTTTACAAGCTTTTAAAATTACCTCTTAACCTGGTATTCAATAGTTCCATCTCACTAGCTGAGCTGCATGGTTTGTATGTCTAAATATCACATGATATTGCTTCTGCTTGCTGAATGAATAATCTAATCTGTATAAATAAAAATAATGTCTGAAAAAAATCCCTGAGGCTCGATTCTCCTGGGAAGAATGTGAATAACATAGACAGTGGGCTACAATTTTTTTCCTTTTTCAAGAACTTCCAGTCTAGCTTCACAAGTGGGTTCTATGTTAAAATAATAATAAAAGACACTAAATTACAGATTAATGGGAAAGGAATGAGAAGAATTGTATAGCTTATATTTATTAATGGCTATTTAACAGACTTTAGATTCAATTTTCTCTTGTCACATTTATTCCAAGAACCTGGTATTTTTCTTTCTTTAACTCCTTAACCTGTCACCAGCTGTAAGCATTGCTCCTGACACACAGTGATGTAAATGAGGTAAAACCAGTATTCCTGCTCAAAAAGGATAGGGAAGCCCTATTTTTGAACCATCCATTGTTTGACTGTGGAAGTCAGGGCAGGACATGTCAATACTGCAGGATACTGTTACATGCATCTTTTCCATCTCAGACTGCAAACAGTGCTATTTAATGAATGTGTCAGCTGGGTGATAAAAGGTCCCCAAAGTTATTATCTCTTCTCTGCAGTCATCGTCAGTCATACAATCCATTCACCAACTGTTTGTTTAGATTCGCAGTTACAGAACCAAACAGTAATATACTGAGTCTGCTGCTCTGTATTACAGAATCACAGAATCACAGAATCATCTAGGTTGGAAAAGACCTTGAAGATCATCCAGTCCAACCATTAACCTGACACTGACCGATATTAGTGGTGCTGGTGCCCCTAGCCTGGAGCTTCAGCTACTGACAGATAGAATAGAGTGGAGAACATGATCACCGATCAGCTCTCTTCTACAGTAAGGGAATCCTACCTCACGAACGTGTATTTCTCAGTACTGCAAGGCCCTCATGTTCGGCAAACACAGCATAGGTCTGAGCTTTTACTTGCTGCCCTTGGCTGAGGACCTGAACAGTTTTTAGATTACTGGAGGACAGAAAGTAGAGGGATATCAAAAAACACCTTCCCAAGCTATAAAGAATTCTGGATAATTATTCCTAAAGTGTTTAAACTCAACTTCTACTCAGTCTCACCCAACATTTAAAAACATTATCTTCATTACCTGCTACTATGTATTTGCTATTTGTGGTGCTCATTCTCTTCATATGGCAACAGTTTTTTCATCTGCATAGGAGTGGACTCATTGATTCTGTTCTAATATTAAAAATAATCTCTTTAAACTCCTGCTTCATACTCACTAGAGAGCTGCAGCCAGTTTCCATGTGCTTGGCTAAAGGGGACTTTCTACACTGGAAATTCAACCAGGAATCAAGAAACATTGCTGTGCCCCTTGCAAGTGTTCCTGTATGTCTGGTGGTTGTACAGTTCATCCTTTTAAAATCCTTTTCATCCTAGCTTTGACTGGGATTATTAGAAAAAGAAAGAAAGATTTTGCATGTTGAAATATCTCCATGTTTCAAATGGGGACAAGACTCAAACCCCTGTCCCTCTCTTGTATGTGTTCCCCTTAACCACACTGGAAAAAGGAATGAGTTCCCTTTCACAAACACCTCTTATTTATGTATAGTCCTCTGGCCTACAATGGCAGGTTATTTCACGACCAGCTGAAATTTTGATCTGAACGTCAAGGCACCAAAGGACAATCTCTAACCGAATATTTGGTCAAACTTGAAGTTAGCACTAACATTAACATTTACTCATAGGATGATTATCTGTGATGATAACCATGTATACCAAAAATGAGTAAGCACAGATGGTTCTCAAATAACCAGATACCTGGTTGTGCTCAGAAAAGACACCAAACAGTGAACCTGCTGAAATCAACCACTTGGTTATCCTATTTTGGTAGCAGCAAAGTAATAAGCTCATATAAAGTCCATCCTATAGTTGCTGAATGGCTGAATTTGCTACAAATCCTGAAATATTTCTATAATCTGCCTTCTTCATTGCTACTCTGCTTAACACACAGATATTTTCACAGAAAGAAAAAAACTGTTTATAATCAACCATAGATTAAAATAAAAAGTAAGTTTCCTACTGAATGGTATGATAGATTCACTTTTATAGTTCTTCATCATGAGATGGAACTGAAGTGATTTGTTTAGCCTAAAAGCTATCATCTGTTTACCATCTAGTTTTCACTAATTACCCCCCAAAGAGTACTGTTGCTTGCAAGAATGCTTTAAGCTGTCATTTTACTTACACGCAGTAATTAAACATTTCCTTTCAATTGCCACAAAATACACAATCTCTTATTATTGTTCTTTTCAATTAGTCTAACTGAGAAATTAATTAAGTTATAGGGAATTTTCTGAATAGGATTTGTTTTCTTAGTCTGTCCTTTATCTTGTGCAAATTTGCTTTTTACTGTTTTAAAAAGGGGAGGGAAGGGAAGGAGCATGAAATCCAGGCTCAGATCCTCTCTTCACAGAGGCAATGACAGAAGTCTGATTTAATGAAACAACAAAGCCCTGAGGCATGAAAAGAAAAGCATCTCTTCTCCATGCTACTATAGGTGAAACTGTATCGAGTCTAAGGCAGGATGAATTTCTTTTTTAATGAGAAAAATACTGTACAGATGATAGCTTTTTTAAAAATGTCAGATATGCTGTAATGGTCTCCTTACAGTTGCTAGTTTTGAAGTGAAATTTAATACCTATCCAGTCACCTTGTACAATTTTCCTTATCTTTTGAATGCTCTGGATTCCACTTTTTTCTTTTCAATTTGTCTGTGCCAATAAAAGAGAATATACATTGAAAGAAGTGCCCAGAGTGGAGGGAGAGGAGGCAGAAGGAGTGTTAGTCCCCATATGCACTCTGGAGGAAGTGGGGGGTGAGGGAAATCAGCTCGTCTCTGCTTGGTCACTCCTTCAGTTCAGTTCTAGGCATGAGCATCAGTTTGTGCAGCTCAAGGACCTGTGATAGGGACATCTGTTCCTAGCCACTGAATGCACACTCCAGTAATTTTTGATGCTGACTCTGAACACAGGGTGACAAGTGTCAGTCACCTATTTTAATTTGAATGAAATTTTTTTAGAGATGCACATTGGGTCTGCCTGTCAGAAGCAGTGGTTTCTGTGTCATGAGCTTCACCTCACCCCATTGATACTGCAATACAGAAACACTGCATAATGCTAAGTTTGGCATATACTACAATGCCTTTAGCTAAATGGGTGTGCTTAGTTCTTAGCATCTTGCCCACAGGAAATCCACTTATTTCAAGAAGCAATTTGAAGTAGTAGTTTAGAAAAGTAATACAGAAAAAGGTATAATTAGCTTGAAATTATGTAACTTTATACCTATTGTTTAATAATTGTAATGAAAAGAATAAAAAAAAAGTTTTACTAGCACCATAATGGTTACATCTGCTTGGTGTTGTGCCAACAGCTATGCTACTAGCAGCACCAGCACGAGCAAGACAGAAACACTGGCACAATACAGCTGCTGATCCTGGAAACTCTGGCTCCGATAAGACCTAGTTATGGCTTGCCAGATCTTTTTGAATTAATTAGGGGAAAGTGCCAATTCATCAAAGATAACTTTTTTTTTAAACGGATCCATTTCAGTGACACTTGCATGACAGCAAATTTATCATGCATAGCAAGGTCTGTCCAAAGCTAAAGGGAGAGACAAAGAGACTCTTCAGTAAACAAAGATGGTCTAGTTGCTCAGTTATTGAATGTATTGCTTTTCTTGACCTCTGATCAGAGACCTGAATCTGGCCTTCCCTCATGTCTCAGCAGTGTCCTAATGAGGAAATGGTTATTCTAGGCTGGGCATCTCTGTGTCTTTTGTGCTTTGCCTAATACACACATATCAAGGTAGAGAGAGACAGAAAGTTCTCTTGTTGTTCATAGGGATAGAGACAGCAGTGCAGATGATCACATTTCACCTTGCTTTTCCAATAAATTATGATCACTTACACAGAATCAAGGTGGTGGTAAACACTGACAAAGACTCATCTCATGCAGATGCTATTTGTGGGAAAGAAAAATCTGCACAGGGCCATCGGCCGCAATTAATTCACCTCCTTGCAGGCATTTCACATGTAAACACCTGAGTCAGTGTGAGACAGCTGCTGTACTAAGAAGTTTTTAAGAACCACAGGAGCTTAGACGAGACCAGAAAACCTCTGCTCTGAGCAGGTAACCTCATTAATACTATTATTACTTTATGATCTATTGTTTAACATATACAGTCTGAAACTTTCTTGTATATTTTATTTGAGTATACAGCTTGTTACTGCATGATGCAAAGAGCTCTTCCACTTATAAAGGAGACTTGGAGTTTATAATTTTCTTTTAGATAGCCTAGAATTGTTTGTCAGACTGTTAGTCTCCAGCTTCACCTGAATCACTGAGGTTAACAGACAATATTCCCTATTCTGGGCCTTCTGCACCAACTGCAACAATCTGACAAACTGTTCCTCTTCTTCATGTTCCCAGCCATTGTGTTTCATTCATTCTTAGAAAATATCTGTAATTTTATCTTCTTTTTCTCCTTACCTTGTCTGTATCTATTCTTCAACTATAAACACTTCAGAGAAATCCTTAGGGAAATGAATTTATGGCATCTGGAAGCTTCTTTGATAAATGACAGCCATGGCAGTAAAGTAATACTCCAAGCAACCTTTTGTACTCCCTTGAAAAGCATCATTATAGACCTGACAGTTCTAGAGGAATGCCTGTGAGTGACGGGATATATCTATCCTCTTGTATTCCAGAATTATGGAACTTATTCACTAGGTACAGAAAAAACTTACTAAATATTAATAAGAGTTAAAGATAACTCTTTAATTATAATAAAAATGAGAAATAAGAGAGTTAGAGAGCCTATCAGGGATAGAAAAGCCAATGGAGAACATTTCATAAAGAACATATTTTATGGCAATTTAAAGCTTTCTTCAAACAAATAGACTAACAATCCTTGTGATATTTCTGGTTGTGAAGAAACAGTTCAATGCATCAACGATTCAATCATCCAAATGCATCAAATCTCATATAAAAAGTAAGTCTGAGTTTTTTAAAAAATAGACTAAAAGTTCTGAGTAATAGCAGATTACTTCCCACATCTCTATGGAGATTTAACTCTCAAACAAATGATGATATTGTACTTCTATGCTCATCATTTCTGCAGAAACACTCAGGGAAAGTGTTTTTTTTCAATATAGCTCAGTTCAACCAAAGGTAAAGTCACAAAACAGTAATTGCCAAAGAGAAATAATGGAACTTCAGTCAAATAATGCTTTTAGTTTCCTTTTTTCCTTCTTCCATAACAAGAAGGAGAAATATAGGGAACTTTGGAGACATGGGCAAAACATCTGTAAGATGCTATGAAAAAAATGTGAAAGTGGAGAAAGACTAGCAAAGAGTTCTTAAAAAATTCTACAAACAGTTGTAAATTAAAAAGACCTAAGGATTACTTACATTATCTTTGACTTAACAGAAATCATATTTGTAAAATACATATCTAGTTCTTCCCATCTTCAGTACTTTTAGGAGAACTCTGCTCAGTGTCTGAAATTTTAGCAAAATTTACCTTAGTTTTAGAGTAGAATAAAGGAGTCTTTGATTCCATGGCAAGAGAAGATACTTGCACTGTAGTACCACTGGCTGTGATTATGACAGCCTCCAATGGCTACTGTTTCACACATGCAACTGATAATCTAAATCCACTTTTATTCTGAACTAGTACTCTAAACACCACTACCAGCACTGACAATGGCATCCCACTGAAACACTGCAGTGCAGGACGTGTGGTGAAGTCGACCTGGCATCTGTGCAGCCCAGCCGAGAAGGGTCCTTCTAGGTGGGCAGTGCAAAGTGTTTGGTTCTGGTTAAAAGAATTTTTGTTTTGTTTTGTGAGGGACTTGTTTTTATAGACATGCAATAGATAAATAAAAGATCACCAGACCCCTTTTCAGTCTTCAAGAGACATGTCATTTAGACCACGAATTTTTGTGTGATGGTCATGAAATTCTAGGGAAACTTTCCCAGGAGAACAGTAGTGCATCCCCTATAGAGAAAGCAACACACAGGCTGTGTGAAAAACACAGGTAAAAAGCTGCTAGGTCAAGAAAAGGCTTTTCATATGTATTTTATTTCTCAACTGAATGTGAAAACAGAGCCAGAAGAATTTTGAATGTCTTCACAACAAATCAATATATTTTAAAGCTGCATATACCATTTTGAGTAGCCATAATCAAATATAGCATATGGGCTCTACAATGCTAATTCCTGAGGACTACAGAAACAGAATACTAAATATTAAACAGCTAAAACTTCAGTGTTATGTAAGAAGCTTGCTATAAACAATGACTACCTGTGGTAACCTAATGATTTTAAGGGATAAAACAGTAGCCATTTCAAGTATAAGCTGGCATTTCCTTCTGTTTTTCACGTCCAATACTGACATTTTCTCAAATTGATGGCCACCACAGAAGCCCTCTCTGCCACCCAGGGGAAGTATGTTAGAAGTTGTATATAATGTAAATTACAAAGTTAAACTCTGTTTTGAGCAATTTTACGCCTTTAGCCCTGGTGTGACAGAAACCCAGGCCACAGCACTGAGGAATTGCCCTCAGCTGCTGCAGATAGAGACAGCTCATTTTCTCAGCCTGCCACAGGATTGTTGCCTATTCTGTTCATAACTGTACTACAAATTTAAATGTCACATGCAATGGGGCATACACCTAATATTAATGGATATGCCACAGTACAATGCTTTCATTATTCACTTTTTTCCCCTTTTTCTTGCTTTGTCACATTATTCTATGTAATTACACCACTGCAGCCTCCCTCACGAAGTTCTCACTTCGATGGCGTAAGTGGCACAGCACCCTTCAGAAAATGAAAGCTTTCTTTTCCTGCCGTGGCAAGACTGGTGGAAGGTTTAGATGAAGGTCCTATCTTCTCTAAATCCCACAAAGCAGACAGTTTCTGTGGAGGGTTTTGAGGATAAAGAGGACAAATGTTCTCTGACAGATGCAGAGACTGCCTTGGACAAAGGCACAGGGACTAGAAAGAAGATTGGTAGACTGAGAAACTATGCAAGAAAATAAAGCTGAGGCAAAAAACAAGGGAGAGTTAAGGTTTATATCTGTCCCAAATAATTTATGGGTTTGGCACTGTTCAGCAAGGTTACACAGTTCTTTTCTATCTTCCCCAAATGATGAACTCTTACAGAGCAAGAGTCAGTTTCTTAAATATTTCGCAAACAGAAATTTAAAACACAATCTTTCAGCAATAAAGTGTTACATTTTCTTTTACTGAGTTATATATACTAGTGCTTTTATTGTGCAATTGCTTTTTGGTCAGAGTTACTCACTGATTTTATAGTTTTGCTTTAAAATCAATGACCCAATAGAATCCATTAAAGTTTTCAATATCTTTTTCCCTTTTTATAGTAGTTCATTTACTTCCTTTCAGATTTTTTCTAGAAAAACTGTTTGAACAGTAAATACTGTTGTCTGCCTTACAGGTACACCTGACGGTGCAGGGATTATCAGCTACTATCCTGTCTCTCCCATGCAACCCAAAATCTCACGACTGGCTGATCAGATGATGTGAGATGGCGTTCAGGTAATTATTACCACTGATTTTTCTCACTTTGGGTCTCTCCTGTTATTTTATTTGCACTCTCCACTTATAGAAACTACAGATGTTCAAAGTAAGTTGGGGAAATTCAGTTGGAAATAAAAGGCTTACCTCTATCCCTTTGTCCAGCAATCAGAGGGCACACCAAATCATTTCCAAATTTATTCCAGATAAGATCATGTACTGCCCAATGGGAGGCTCTTCTCAGCAGATGAATTTAAGGGCCATCAACAAATCACTCATTATAAGCTCCTATGTCTATCACAGTTCTTCCCTAAAACAAGCTGATTGACTCTCCCCCTGGTGTAATCCCAGTTCCTTCCTCTCTTCATCCCTCCCCACCTCCCACTTCACATATATTTCAGCTCCTGCTACTTCCAGCCGCTGTTTTCCTTGCAGGCATACCATAGAAAAAGTCACAGATGCCCTTCCACTACCTCTATTACACTGATCAGTCATCTTTTGAGGCTCTCTCCCTTAATTTTCCTTTGCATTAGCCTTGTAGGCTGCCTCTGGTGTCGGTGGTACTCCTGGATGAGGTAAGGCCATGTCCATCTCCTAACGCTGTCCAAACAAGGGCTGAAAAACTCCTGATCCTGTGCAGGAGTGAAGCAGCAACAAAGAGAGCTAAACTCTTCTGCCAGGTGATTGCCCGCTCCTCTCACTTGCTTACATTCTCTATAAAGTCAGGGGAAAAGAAAGGCTTATGCCAAAAAAAAAGAATGTTGAAAAAGAAAAAAGGATAGGGATGTATCTTAATTAGGGGAATTAACTCCATTAAACTCTGATTACCAGCTCCTATCAAATGCCTAATAAGAAACACCCAAAGACTTGCCTTTACTTTTCATTTAAAAATTGCTCAGTCTTTTCTTCAAAACTTTGTAGAATTATTTTACACCTACTTTAAATTCTGCAGTGAAGAAATCTGTTTGGCTAGCTCTGCCTGAATCCAGCACTGCCCATAATAAAAGGCAGCTGATGAACAAATATTTTGTCTAGAAGGAGATCATATAGATACTTACGTGAAAAAGACATTTTCCTAACTCAAAACTGTACAATGCGAACCCATAGCATTGTGATTTTAATGAAAATATCTGCTTTCATTATGCTTTTAGTAAATATCTAGTGTTTAGAAAAATTTTTCAAGGTTAGTAACCACTTGGACAAAACTGTCAATTTAGCATACAATAGAATACAAAGGACTGTTTAAAAAATTCTTTTGCAGAGAAAAGTTTTCAGTCCTACTGTTATCTTCTGCACTCCAAAGTCTTTATAAATCTATATTGCATGCTTTAGTTATACAAATTGTTATGTTTTCAAGGCAGACTTGCTTCAGTTACTCAAACCTCAAGAAACAGGGTGAGGTCGGGAGACAATTATGATTTAAATATCAAGATAAAAACAATCAATCCTTCTTTTTTCCCTTCCTCTGTCACAAGGCAAAAGAAAAAAAAAAAAGAATCTGCACAGCAAGGATTATTTTCTCACTCATAACACTGTGCTATTTCTTAATACATACAGGACACAAGCACAATCATTCTAATGTAACTGGGATAATTGCTACCGGTTATATCTATCTGGTGTGAATCACAGAGTTTTCTCTCGCTGAAAGGTAGTTTGTGCTATATGCAAACAGAGACTTTGAAAAATGAAAGTTAGTTCCTTGTTGTTTCCTTTTTTTAAAAAAAAAGATCTATTTAATGTATAATCCTATGATAACTACAGTGAAAAGAAAGCAGATTGTGTGTAAAATCTGGCTCTGGTATAACTTCAGGCCTTCACAGCTGATTTTATATAGTCATCACGAACATGGCTGAAATTGTAATGACTTTGCTCTGCAATTTCATATGGAAAACTGTTAGAAACCTAATCCATAATGCAAGACAGCAGAACACTTTATAGGTAAATTACCCACAACATAGCAATAAATCAAAGTAAGTCCCATCTGTCATTTTAGAAGCAGTGGGAGTCTATTACAGTTTGGCACAGGTATGATGCAGCCGGGTGGATAGCACTTGGCTTGCACAGTACATGCTGCTGGGAGGAACCAGTCTTCTTTTTAGAGATGCAAGGCAAAAATAATCAGCCCGATTACCCCAGCAAGATTGACCATAATGAGAAGCTGAAACAGAATAATGAAACACCAGGACAAAAGAGGAGACCAGTCTAGTGAGAATGTTCTGACTGATTTATGTTCCTCTCCTAAAGTCTTACCCTGAGAGCACTACTCAGTTCCACTTGAAAAGAAACACATTTATTTTGTTATTGTTGTATTGTTAAAGGTAAGTAACTTCTGATTTTTGATTAGGAGAAGAGGGGAAATAGTTTTTGTTGCAATAGTATCTGTTGTTTTTTCCCATTTCAAAACTTGAGAAGATCAAGGTCAAATTAAATATCACAACGAGCAGCAAAATTTCAGGTAATTATAATAAATGCAAATTGATAAAGATGGTCTTACAGAAAGAGAAAGCAAGTGATGCCAGTAGAAGCCCTATCTTGACGCAACAAATATTTTCTTGTTCAATGAGTAAGTCTCTGTGCAGTCCACACCAGGTCTTGTGGCTGTATTTACATATTCTTTTATATGTCAGAGGGTTGAGTTCACGATGGTCTTAACTATGAATCAAAAGAATGCACACAAATAAAAGAATTAACATATCTACAGGTTCATTTATGTGCATGTTCTTTTAAATAACAGTATGCACCCTGTGAAACAGAATATCTGAAAATTTTTTTCTGAGCTACAGCCATGTGTTTTTTCCCTTTCAGAATGTTTTGTAACTCAGTTATACCAAATATCTTTTAATAACTTGCTTTATTCTAAGAAATCTCACCACTACAAGGATCAGTAACGCTCACAGAAGACAATACTACAGATATCCATTTAGCAGCCTATCACCTGATGTTTGCCAAAACAGCGTAAGATGACAAGATGATTCAGAAATATTTCAAAAGTCAAGACTTACAGACCCTTTTCTACCTATAAGACACCCTGGACTTCCTCACAAAATAAGAACTATAACTACCAGAAACAATCTACAGATACTGTCTGAGGCAGTGACTCTCAGTTATGCCTAAATATTTAGGGAATAATGAATTTTCTACTTCACCATGCTACAATGGCTGTAATACTTTCGGCACAGTCAATACTTGGTCCAGAAGGTCCAAGACTGTACAAAACTTCAGCAACTCTTGTACCTGATCACTCATAACACACTTCAAAAATTGTTTACTATTTAAAATACTGTGCTGTGGCAAAGCTAAATAGGCTATATATCTGTGCAAGATGATGAGAGTTTTATAAAAACTTACAAAACTACAGGCTGATAGTGGGAAGATTTTGCTTTATTTCCTTTTTTTTCTTTTTTTTTTTTACTTTTCAAGTAGATATAAGTACAGGTTAAGGTAAACTATCCCTCATTCTCCAAAGCAAGTAATTCCTTTGGAGTGGCATGTATACTGTAGCACAACTGCACAGAAAAAGGTAAGATTTATCTGCCAAGTGGCTCACTTTCTCCAGCAATCTGAACATGGCATGACCTATTGCTAACATTATGCTAAGTGAAAACAGACTATTGTTAAGAAAAGAGAAGGAGTTGAGACCAGTCACAGAACATTTTTGTGTTACACTATTTTCAGGCTTTCAAAAAACCGCTAGCAGCATCAGAAAAGCAAGAGGTCCCTTTAAAAAAAAAAAAAAAAATGTAACATCATGAACTTAGAAACCAGTATTTCATGAGAAACTTTGCTGCTCAGATAAGATCCAGGAATTACATGCTAAAATTCCAGTACTGTAAGTTCAGCTGGGTGTCCAAAATTCAAGTTCTGCAATTTTGAACATCTGTCCAGTTTAAGCAAAAAAAGCCAGAACAAGTAGATTTTCAAAGATTTTTATGAATGGTATATATAATATGTAGGCAACAGAAACTCTATGTTTCACTCCATCTCATCTGACTCTGGACTCCAGCAAGGGCAAGCTGACGAAAAATCATATTTACATGTACATTTATATTTAGTTTAATAAAAAATATACAAAAAGCTGATACAAGCCTAGTTAAACAGTGATGAGGTCCTGAGTGAGCCATAGCTTTTCCTTTCCTATGCATCTGCATCATGACCAGAATTGCCATTTCCTAGACTTCTGTGGAAATATGCAAGAACCTGATACTTACAGATATTTAAGATTTTCCAGAAGAGTCTCCTAGGCACCAGAGCAGTACTAATGAGCATGCCAACAACTTGCTATCTGCCTTGTTCCACCTTCAGTTTAACCAAAAAGTGCTTGAAACTTAGGAAAACATGAAAGAGCTGCCTCCTATTCCTCTTACGAAAATTAAGAGGTGTCACTGGCTGAATGAGTCTTGATTCCCTCTTATGGCAGAGCCCCTCCACCACACCCTAAAATAACCCCTCAGAGAAAGAAGCACAAAGACATGAGCCCCCTTCGCAGTTTTCAAAGGGAGGACCTCAGATGTCTCACTGCACAAGGTGCTTGAGTACGTACCACAGCCTCATAGAGGGGAAGGAAAATGGAAACATGCTTTAGCCACTGCTGCCCTAAAGCTGCCCCTGAGGGCTTGCTGCCTCTTGCAAGTGCATGTCAAGTGTCTCCTCATGGAATACATGGCTAATTTAGATATCCAAACTGGATCTGTGAGGGGCTGTGAGGGGCAGACTTGCAAAGCTGGTGCAAGGCCTTGCGCTGCAAAATCTAAAGCCACCCTCCCGTGCCCTAACTCTGTTATTAATTTGTAAACATTTCTTTGGATGCATAAGAAATGAAGAACAAGCAATCTGTGCTTCAAATCCCAATGCTGTCTATGTAAAAATACACAATGCCAATTAGTAAGTTGCTTTTAACTTCTCTTTATATGCAGCTATTGCTTTTTCTCTGTAGATAAGTACCTTTAGGTCCTTTTCTCCCTTTGAACTAGACAGATTTAACTGATGGTGTGTTAAAACACCAAAAATTAAGGGATAAGATAAAAGCAGAGTACAGAGTTAGAAGGAGATGTCCTTTGGGACATTTGAAGTTGATGTCAAACCCTGAATTCTTTCACAGCTTTAATAATGTTTTAACATACCTTCCCATGACTGGGACAGCATCCACTATATGGAGATGTCATTTTTTTCCATTTCCTATGACATGTGTACGGTTGAATTAAATATGTTTTAGGCGTCTTTACTACTTGCAATTGGTAAAACTGCTTTGACTGTTTTTCTATTTTTGAAACTTGTCCAGTTGTTCGAGTTGTTTAACAATAAGAAAAAATCAAAATACACAAAAAGATAGCATAATGAAAATGGATCTAATAACTGTCATTTTATCAAACCAATTTAAAAATCTTTATGCCATGAGACAATCTGTATGCCATTACAAATCTTGCCTCTATTAGCTTGTTGTGACTTTATTCCTGGATATTTTACTCCCACAACAGACTGGAATGGAGGAAATATTAACCTGCCTTCAATTAAAATTATTCAATGACATCCACAGCATTAGGTGAACATCTTCCTATTAAAAACTGCCAACATCTAAAGGAAGAAATATTTAACTAATGAACTTCACTTCTTTGTCAACTGACTGTTCACTTGGCTGGTTTCACACTTTGTTAACAAGTTTTGCATATGCATTTCTGGTCTTTTCAAATAAATGTTACCTTTGCAAAGGCAAACGAGATGTGGAGACTTCCTAGATATTAGAAAATGTCAAAGGTGTTATCACTTAAAATTTTACTTCTATTTACTACTGCATCATCTTTCACTTATACCAAAGATGGGAAGGAGAGTGCTAAGATGCCAGTGATTCACTGATTTATCCAGTCCCTTTATAAAGTAGAATCGTCTGTCAGACTTTCTTACTGAAAATGGAATATGAATTGAGCACACCTGGCTTGGACATGACATTCTCCTTAGCCAGGTGTTGGCCCTTCACTCACTGATGCCAAGATCTGATGTATGCATTCAATCTGATAGGTATTTTTCTCTGAGAACAAGTTCAACTCACTTCAGCAGAACAACATCTGAACTTCCTGAAAGTGACCAGAATGTACCAACGCATCCTTTTTTGTAGCATTTCTTGGTATGTGGTTTTATTGTCTACCTTTTTCATTTGACAGCTTATAATCACTGTTAATTTCCTCTGATAAATGATGTCTTTGGCTCATAACAGTGAACACGTGGAGCAGTATTTGCTTTCTTATTGTACTTTGATTTCTCTCAGCATGCAATGCTTGGTACAGGTCAAATTCTTAGCTGGTGCTCTTAGATGGTTGAAGTATTTGGTTTAATGAAAGCTCTCTCTTGACTTCCTGTGTTTATTCCATTTTGAGTTATGCCTGTTCTACTTTTGCGTACCCTAAGCTTTGGGATATCTGAATGAGGAAGACATGGTGATTTTAGCAAATATGTAACTTCTAGCTGCTTTCAGTGTGAGAAGGACCAGAACTCTCCTTCCATTAGTTGCATTCCACAGATATATTTATGAAATATAAAAAACAGAAAAAAAAACAGTCCAAAAAAAACCAAAATAAGATTTTGGCATGATGTTACTCAGAGAAGAACCAAAGAGCAACCTCCTTCTTCATCTCTGCTACCATTCTATGTTGCCTAGCAATTCATGCTAATTACCTTATTTTCTGTAACTCTTATAAAGAAAACAATGGAGCCAAGAAATACACAATCCTATATATGTAAGACTAAAAGAAGACGTTGATCCTAGCATTTAAGCCCAAAAAATCAAAAGTCTCTTGATTTTTCCAGTTTTTTTAATTCCAGGAGAAAAAGAAGGAATGCACTAGGCAAAAACAGACATTGCAGTATATATATTAAAACTTCGAAACCTGTAGCTGGAGAATTGATTTACTTTTTTCTCAAGTCTCAGTTAAGTCAAATATAAGCTATTTTTATCTGCCAATAATTTAGAAAATATGCTGACAAAATGAGTAGCACAAACTGGTCTTTGAAATAACCATTTATCTATTTTCAGACTAAAGAAAAATATACAACATTCAGTAGCAGTATATAGTTATGACTTATAATTCTTAGGCTATAATCAATTATTTATTTCAAACTATATGATTAAACTATGATAAAGCAATGGGCAAGACTAGACAAACATGTCAGTATAGTTGTTATACATATGATTATATACATATGATTTCAGAGTCTCAGAAATCAGTAGAAAAAAATTCTTTAATTAAGACAACCTTTAGCTCTAGCCATAGTATAGCTGGCATACAAATGGCTGCCAGAAAAAGAGAAACATTTTTCTAATGCATAGAAACATGCAATTTCTGGTTCATTTCTTTCATTCATTCCTGACTGTCAACGCCATGCTATGCTTTTGCCTCTGATGTCAGGAAACATATAAGAAATAAAAACAAAACCAAGAATGAAAATGTTGAGAACTGCAGAAGCTGAAAAATGTCAGACATTTCTACACTACTGTTTCATAAAGTGTGTGCCATAAAAAGCAGAGAAAAAAACCAACTTTTGTTTGCTGTTCTGTGAAAACATGAGAAATGCAATACCACTTGACTGCTGCTAGGTTTTAATTTACATGAAAACTGCAAACGAAACTGACTTTGCTCAACAGTGTAAAATATATGAATATCTTTACAGATGCACTATATTTCTGATGCTCAACACATTGTGATATTGTGCTGCAGCCAGCAAGGTCTGAGGATAATGGTTAAGTTGATGTTTCAGGTGGATGGTGACATTTCTGCTGATTACATACATCTATGTATATGTGTGTATATATATTGACCCTAATCTCTAATGAAACTGCAGTTATACTAGGTTTAGTGTTTCCTTCTCTATGTCTGCCTTCATGTCCATGGTTAAGGTGTTTCAGCCCCACAGCTCCCTACAAGTGTCCCATTTTGATAAAATTACTCTCTTTCAGCTGTCAGAACAGACCCAACAAACCAGTTAGCTTGGGTTACATGACCTACCAGGATTACCCCCGTGACTTTATACTGAGATGGATTAGGGTGTTTCACATGGTCACTGACAGACCTCAGACTTTTAGAGGTTTTAATGCTCACTCATCCTTTCCTTCTAAACCTCTCATTCTCACGTTTCAAGATAACATTGTGTGGGCTTTCTTGCTTGCTAACTTCTGTTTTAAACAGCTGTGAGATTAATGTGTCAGCCACTGGTTAATTTTTCTGTTACCAAATTTATAGCTCATCCTTTACCTCTCCCTGTGTCTGATATACTGACCCTGTGGTCTTGTTGCAACTTAAGCTTAACAAAAGTGAATGTACTCTTTTTCTCCGACACACTGTCATTTACTCCCTTTTTGCCTACATGTAAAGAAAACACCCCAATCCTTCTTAGTCAATTTTTTTTTTGACTTTTCCTTTTTTGTTGCCCAGCAAACTCAGGCCAGGGTCACCCTCTCCTCTACTTACTCTCTGCCAGCTTTCTCCCCCAGGCTTGTGTTACATCACACTGGAATTTCTGCCCAGTTTGCCTTTCTGGACTTTCTTATAGACATATGCCAAATAGTATTGCTCAAGCTGTGTTTCTTATTTGCTGATGTGAACTCTCTGATTTCACTACTTTGCTCAGCTGGCCTCTCTCCTGCCATGGCCTCTCCAGTTGCCCATTTACTAAAATAACCAATTTTGGCTTCTTTTAAGCATCTCAGTAACTCTGCGCATTCTTATTGTCCCTTGCTGAGGTGAATTCTTATCCTTTCTTCCTTATGTCACCATACCTACCCTCATCTCTTGGTTTCAGAGCTTCACCCACATTTGCCTCTGACTTTTATTACACAAATGACAGTGTCAATTCATACTCATTCCATAAAGCTCCCATCTTGTACCCATTTATGTCTTTTTAATTCCAATTATACTTCCAAGGAATCAAAGAACCTTTTTCTTCCTGTTTCATAAAGAACTCTCGTTCTTCCACTAAACACTCTCTAGTTTTCTATGCTTTGGCCACCATTACTTTTGTCCTTGGAGAGGACCTAACAGGTCATGGATTAATGTGCAAACAATACCATTACAAAGCAAACTAAGACCTCTTCTGAGCACTTCTCTGAGGTAGTTCCAAACAAAACTAATTGATTTGGTCTGGTCCTCATTTAAAGGCCATTCTTTTGACATGTTCAAGGTTATCCTAAACTGCAATCCAAAGGAATGACAGGAAATTGTATAGACATGCCCATACTACCGACCTCAAGGCCCTTGTTCAAGCTACCTAGATCAAGTACCCACAGAGTGTAGCACAGGGGTACAGAGCACAGTTTGAACCAGGGGGTGGAGTTTTCACCGAAGAGTTTAATCACGTGTCACATCCAAGATTTCATTCAATGCATGTGACATGCAGAAGTGTCCCCTTCTAAGGAAAGTGGGTTCGTGTGGGAAGATGTTGAGCTTATGGAGTGTTCTGAATTCCTTTGTGTTCAATCAAATCTGCTGCAGGATTCAGATGCTACTAGATGATTTCATGTAAACTGAGTCGGCCTTTTCTAAAGTTTAAACATCCATTTAATCTATTTCAAAACTTAAGGAGTTACATTAAAATGAGTTACCTTTTCTTGATATTGTCGCCGTGAGGAATCCAGAGACTGAATGAGGGCAGTGGCGTGACCAACAAACATGGCATAACAAGTTGCCCCCACAATCATACTCAACATGGTTATCCAGAGGTCAGACATGCTGACAGGGGCGCGGGCTCCATAACCAATGCAGAGCATATGGCTCATGGCTTTGAAGAGTGCATATGAGTACTGCTTTCCCCAGGAATCGTTCTGCAAGAAAAGAGACAAGTGACTGAGCCAGCAAGCAGCTGAAGGGAAAAATACATTTGTACCTGTAGAGTGGGATCATGGATTACTGGCTCTAAAAAAGCAGACTGTTAATGTATCCTCTGTGCATGAGAAGAGATATTCCATCTAAATGAACTGTTAGATAAAGCATCAGAGATTCTGCCAGATAATACTTAGCACAGTGAGATGAAATAAAATTGACTCTTTTTAATACATGATTGTATTCTTAAATGTGGGTGCTAACCTAATTACAACTAAAGGTCAATTTTATTTTACAGTCCATGGCAGATGGATTAGAAAGAGCTGAGCATGCAGGCTTATCAAGCCCAAGAAGGTAGTATTTTGTTTTAATAGGCACTAACATATTCCTATGGCCACAATTCTTTCTTTTCAGAGTTGTCCATTTTAACACACAACTACATTGCATCTTATCAGCTCTTTCACTTCTCAAGGATGGAAGAAAAAGTGTTACTTGTAATGTCTGCTTATCCTGTTTTTTCTTGTAATATTGTGTTTATACCAGAAACATCTCAATTCAAAAGAAGTCTGTTTATTCTGCAGTCATTGCAAACACATGCTCACAACCACAGTCTGTGAAACACAGCTCAGAAGAAAAGGTGAATACCTGGGTCCTGCATTTCTGATGTGTAGCTATTCCTTCCCATTCTCTCTGGGAGATTAGAAGGACCCGACAGCTCACTCACAAGATTTTAAAATTGCAAAGGTGTTGTTAGTATCCTCCCTTTAGGTTTACATAGAGACAGTCAAAGGGCCTGTTCCCAGAGAAAAACAGACACTTTTAACACATTCCAAAAAGCCCTGGGACTCCTTGTCATATTTTTCTATTTTTCCTTGCTGAAGTAATGAAACGAGAACAGGAAAACAAATTATGCTTGAAGGCAGACAGTATACATGAGAAGCCACAGTTTTTACCACAAAGAACTCAGAATAATATCAGAAATGAAGAAGTGAAGAAGGAAGAACTGGGATGGCATTAGTAACATTAGGCAGTTATACAGTATAGTGTCTAATATACAGGACCAAAATAATAATCCTGTTAACATAAACAAATATCCAAATCAGCAATAGATTTATATATAAAATTTACATATGAAATATCGATATTTGTGTCTCTCTCTTCCATCCTTGCAGGCTTTGCTCAAATGCTCCTGTTCCTCAAACAGAATCAGGCTTGCTTTCTCGCCATTTAAATGCCAAGGTCACTAACTACTCTTGTGCTTTTCATTTATTAAAATGATTTTTCTAGACCCCTATTAGCTAAAATAACCAGTAACAGGAAATAAGCTAACAATTCTTCGATTGTAGATGACAAAGTTACTATTTATTCACTAATACAATAATTTACAAATTAATGGTTCCTCTGTATTTGCACTTGTTTCACTTTCTAAGTTAAAGCTTTTCAGATTTGCGATCTGCTTCTGTCTTCACCAGTGAAAATTTTATGTTGTAAGTATTGCTAAGGAATAGGTTTTCAATGTGTACTTAAAAAAAAAAGAATTAGACTGCTCGGAATTGGGTGGGTTTTACTGAGTAATAAGAAAATGAGTTTCACTTGTTTTGGGGCTTTAAAAAATATCAAAAAATTAAAGAACTGAAGAAGTTTCCCTGAAAAGTCTCCAGTTCAGGATTCAAATACCCAGCTGGAGCACTGAAACTCCTTGTTGTCTCGGTCAGTGCAGGTATTTTAACACAAATTCTCTGTCTCTCAAGAAAGTAACTTTGAGCAATCAAGGCATGATCTATTTTGAAGGACTTTCCTTCCAGCTGGTATCAATCTCTTTTGGCTTGAAATAATTAACAAGAGAATTGTTAGAGACCCCATACCACATTCTTCTGCAGTTGCAGCTTTATAGAGACTATATATAATGGGGAAAACAATAAACTGCTTGCTGGAAAAAATATGTCTGTTTTTTAAGGCTACAAGTAGCAACGAAGGCCACAAAGATGATCAGGGGGCTGGAGCACCTCCCCTGTGAGGACAGGCTAAGAGAGTTGGGGTTGTTCAGCCTGGAGAAGAGAAGGCTCTGGGGAGACCTTAGAGTGGCCTTCCAGTACCTAAAGGGGGCCTATAAGAAAGATGGGGAGGGACTCTTTATCAGGGAGGGTAGGGGTAACATGATGGGTAATGGTTTTAAGATGAAAGAGGATTAGATGTAAGGAAGAAATTCTTCACTGTGAGGGTGGTGAGGCCCTGGCACAGGTTGCCCAGAGAAGCTGTGGCTGCCCCCTCCCTGGCAGTGTCCAAGGCCAGGTTGGACGGGGCTTTGAGCAACCTGGTCTAGTGGAAGGTGTCCCTGCCCATGGCAGGGGGATTGGAACTAGGTGGTCTTTAAGGTCCCTTCCAACCCAAACCATTCTATGATTCTATGATTATTAAAGCCACAGTATTCAAGAGGTTGCAAGATCAAAACCACAGTTCCTGCAGGGGTCCGTACAGTGGATCTTGCTGCTAAACTGTATTTTTTAGCATAAATATTATAAATATTAAATAACAATAAAAGCTGATCTTCATCTTGTCTACGAATCTTTTCTAGCATATCCTTGGTGTGATAAATCTCAGTTAAAATTCTTTCAGTAAAATTGTATTTTTACATCAAAGTCTTTGAGCTAATCCAAACACTGGCTGATTTTATTTCTTGTCTGAGATCCTTTCCATATCTGTGAATTACAGTTTTAAGTAAAATACCACTGTTTTTAAGAGAGAATAAGAAAATGAAAGTGAGGAGAAGCAAGAAGAAACAAAATACAAGGAGGGCTTTCTACTAAGTATGTAACAGGATGAGTTAAAAATAAATTAAATATTACTTGAGAAGTAGTACCATGAGGGAATAAGCAAGTGGTAATGACACAATAACTAAAAATATAGATCAAAATAAACAAATGCACATTTAACCACATATCTACCTTTATATATAAGCCAAAGTAGGCTTCAAACAGGCATGATTGCATCTGAAACCAGATTGGAGTTCATGGACATCTCAAATGGCCATTCTGTTATACAAGCAGCATTAGATATGTATGACTATGTAGCTTGTAATAGACCTCATTACAGGCTAGGCACATTTCAGACATCTGTGAATGAATGGTCCTGAGCAGCCAGTCCTCAGATGGGTAGAAAGGGTTTAGCAGAAGGAGAAAAAGACCTGGTGAAAAAGCCTGACAAAACATTTGAATTCAACTTGGATTCGTCTGAGGATTTTCTTGCTGAAAATATTTGCCAATATTTTTTTATTTGTTTCTTTTCAATAATCATCAGTTCTTGTACAATCAGTTGCAAACATTGGTCTTTTTGGTTTCTATGAGGTTTTTTAAGATGATGCTGAACAAATACCATCGTGGAGGGTATAAATTTCAGTACAGTTACTTGTATTGTTCAATGATTTATCCCATATATAAACCACTTAAAAAGAACATTGGTTCTAATGTCAAATCCTATAAATCATGTATGCTACTAGTAACATTACTATATGAAATAATAATTATTGTTATTATTTAATTATTTTTCTGCTTCTGTTGTATAACCTAAGGGTTTGGCAGGAGCAACTCTAACTATGTTTCAACATGAGATGTTGGAATTTTCCACAAACCCATTCCAATGTGCTGCTCTTTGCTTTACAAAAGTGAGGAGTGGCCATTCTTCTGCTACTAGCCTAGAGATTTTTTTTTTTAATAAGAAGCATTTTTCCATAATAAGGAGATTTTTACATAACACATTTACAGATAATATCCCTGAGTTAATAAAAGCATATTCTATGAAATAAAGAATCCTGTGTTTACATAGTCAGCTTTTATTTAATGTAATTTTAAATTATTTTTATTTATATAAATACACATTAAATGTTTCTGTAAATGGTCATATTCTGGTTTTAATGTATAGATTTTATAAAAAACAAAACATAAATCTCTATGAGCTGAAAAAATCTCCCACTCATCAGTAAAAAGGGAATTTAATTTGTTAGTTGACAATGGGTTGGTCACTGTTTCCAGATTAGCAGTAATCGGTTTAAAATGTTTTAAACGAAATGACATTAATTTGGAAAAACTATTAAAGACTGTAATTGTGAGAAATAGGAAAGCTGTTTATGCAAGGATTGATTCCATAATCTATCTTGATGACATTAGGAAATCCTCACATTTGTGAAAGGAATGATCACTGATAATTTGCAATTATTTCTGTAAGTATATACATTCACTTACAGTTATCCTGAAGGATACATAAATCATAGGACATTTCTGATTTTTAAAAGTCTGTTTCCAAGCCTCTTCCTTCAATGCAGGATGCTATCCTCTGTCTCATAATTTTATACGAACCTGCTACATATATCTTTTTGTAATATTAACTTCTGATCTCATAAGAACTAAATCACAGAAAGGTCACATGACACCTTCTAAGGAAAAACAATAAAAGGCAAATTATTTTTCTCAGTGGATTAAGAAAGAGTTTCTGTTTTACTGGAATCTATGGAGGTTTTCACCAGGAAATTTTGTTTTCATCAGACAATCAATTCCACTCCCATATTGTAGTCATTCCCTCAGGCACAGCTTATCTTCCCTCAGCCATACCCTTGCACTGAGATACAAATTGATTCAGAAATCTCATAACAAGAAGACTGTTGCACAGACAGTAGTGGTTTCCAAATTTTTGACTCATGTCACTGCATGTGTCACAAAAATGGTCCTCTCAATTTGCAAGGGCATGCTTTACAATCATGAAGCAAAGATTTGACTTAGGAATTAAGTGAAATGGTTTTTACAAGGATCTTGAAGTCACACTCTTGTTTCCCCCTTTCAAAACTGCACTAGGAATGGGGAAGTAGCCTGTTCCTACCTCAAAGAGGTTGCCTTGTAATCAATCAATCATCACACACATTCATTCATGCCCACCATTGCCTCTAGGTTCTTCTGAAAGGAGCGAAGATGGATACAAATGGATACAAATCTTGACAGGATGTAGATGGTTTGTGTCTACCCTAGTAAATTAAAAAGTAGCAGAAAGCATTTCCAAGCTCTAGAACTTGGTTCACATGGGTATACTATTAGAAATGCCCCTGGTGTGGCATGGGCCACATAGCACCCTCCCAAGCAATAGCAGATCTACTTTAGAGCTGGTGTGGGTGAGGAATCATTCCTTCTAGGCAGGTGGCATGAGCTCGTCCTGTGCTGAAACCCAGAAGAGATTAATGCTATGGACACAGTAGGTAGCTCCTACCCCAGTGCCCATTAAAAGTGGGCACTTTTAATTTATGAGGATGGAGGCAGCTAGACAGTCCATAAGTAAGCCCTCTGGTTTTAGCATTGTCACAGAAAGTTATTGCACAAAATTAATGTAAAGTTCAGGATGGGGCTTCAAAGGTCGAAGAAAGCACAAATCATCCTTCCTCGCATGGTAGCATACACCGTAACGCAGTAGTGGCCCCAAGGCCTAAAATCTGGAGGACATGAGCCACTGCTGGTAAAGTTACTATAAAAATTACAGTCTTTTCCAATGGGAATTCAGTTAAACTGTATTTTGTGTCTTATATAGCCATATTATTTTTATGTATTTATTTGCAAGCCATTATTTCCAACAGTTTCTTAAAGACTCCTTAAATTTGGTAATATTTAAAATATAATTTAACTAATCAAAAAGGTGTGCTAAGAAAAGGCTATACCTGAATGTTAATGACATTTCTAATAGGTATGTCAGACAGAACTAGAAAAAGGACATGTTTCTTACCAAATCCTGCATCATCTAAGTTCAATGGCCAAATCCTCCCAAATGTCACACTTAAATTTCCATAAAAGTTTTACTGTCCTCAAAAGTTTCTCATGCTTTGTATTTGGTATCTACATGTCTTAAAATTCTGACTCTGCTTTCATATTGCAGAATACAAGTAATATCTATTATGTAATTTTCCTGTGTCAACTAGTTATAGGCACATAACACTGATGTGAGACTAGAATTGGGCCTCTATATGAAATCTATCATTTCAACAGTAATCCATGTATATATTTTGATACAGATATATAGTTTACATACTTTCCAAAAGTCAGTTGCATAATTTACTGCCTCTGGCTTCGTACAGTACCTTAGAATGACACATTAGTTAAAATCTCAGACAGGAAAGTACCACAAAATACTATCTCAGCACTTCAACTTTCAAAGTTGTTTGAATACCACAATGAATAACCAAGTTGGCCAATGGGAAAGTTGTGCAATATTTACTGTTTCAAAACTCATGCAATGGTGAATGTACTATCATGCAAATCCTCTATTTCTTATCACAGATATTATTATTAAGAATCTCTTATTGTTTTCTGAAACTAGTAAACGAAGGCAAGGTGAGATCAGACTTGGAACACTAAAAATTCTGCTGCTATTCTAAAAATCTTAAGAAGTGCAAGCAAGAAGAATGTATTTGAGGAAGTGTGTATATATGATTTAAAAAAAAAAAACCTGAATCAGTAAGCTTAGTGGAATAAACAGATGTCTTCAGAAACTTCTCAACGTTTCCCTCTGCTGATACATGCACAGATACAGATGGTGCAAATGACTCAGCATATACTTTCAAGACCAATACTGACAGAAGAAATTTAGAAAGCATTCCACAGGAAAAGAGGTTTGACTAGAGGAACAGTGACTAAATATTGTATATTTACTTTGTTCAGAGTCGTTACGTGACTTTGCTGTCATTAAAGTTTATTCATGTTTTGGTGCTATGTCTTTGGCACTAGTCATCAAACAAAAACAATGCAGCGTAACAGATCTTTCTTTTGATTAAGTCTCCTGATGCAGAAAAAATTGAGTACTTATCTGCTAATACATTCCCCCATTAAAAGCAAGCAGCAAGAATGTCTACCTGTGATCACCTTTTTGTAGTAAGGATGCATAATTTTCATTGTAGAATCAGTGTGGCAATTCATAAACAACAACAAAAGTGCAGATATTTGGCTTATGCACGCAACCTGATCTTTCACATATATGAGTTATTATGTTCACATGAGTAGGCCCATTGCATTTGAAAGGACAGTTCACATAAGATATGCTCTGACTCTCACAGGGAAGGCTTCCCTGTACACTGCTCAGTACTGCTCTTTGTTGTGTGTATCTATACCTAATCAGAGATACCATAACGAATTCTTACAGCTGTATATATAAAGTTACAAAATAATAAATTAAAGCTTATGGGAAAAGTACTTTTTCTATTCTTTTGCCTATGATTCAGCTTGCTCTGACTTGTCCTTTTATCTGGTAACTGTGCTCCCTTAACTGAACCCAGAAGACTGAAGAAAGATTGTAATGCATGAATCCCATTTAAAATAACATTCCATTCCAAAGGATTATTTTAATAAGAATTTTTAAGGAATTTCAGCCTACAAAGCTGTTGCAAAGTTTTTATAAAGTTTAGAGCGAAATGTTAAAAGTACTATGTCTATTTTTCCCATGTGAAATTTTAACGGTGCTAGGAAACATTCTCCTATCGTGGAATCTGATTGTCTGTACTTGCAATTTTTCGAAAGCTGTCATTTTGGCTCAGGCCAATTAATTCTCACCAAAACAACTCCTGCACACAGCCTGAGAGTTAGCAAAGGCTCACTTGAAGCCACCTTGCCTTCGTAACTGAGAAGTCCAGTTGTACGGAAGCAGGCTGTGAAGGCAATTGACTTCCAGGACAGAAAACAGACCTGGGCATGTTTAATCTACCGGTATTAACACAGCCCCTGTGTCAATCAGTCAGTGACAAACTAAGGGATGACTACTGGTGAAGGAATTTTCAATGTACCTATGTACCTATTGCTTTGCCTCATGCCCGTCTGCTGGAAAATTGAGATCAGAATGTAGTGAAGCTGTCAAGTATTTTTAAAGGGTTTGTATTTCAGTTCCTTAAAGAGCTCTCACAGGATGTGAACTGCTCCTGCAATGGGGACATCAGGGGCTCTAGACTTTGCCTATGAGTTGTGACTATTTTTTTATACATCCATTTGAAAACTTATTAGGTGGCATCATCTTTAGTAACAATTACTACAACTGGAGAGCATTCCTTCTCCCCTCCTTAGAAATCAATTTCATTATCATAAAATATACATTAAAAAAATAAAGTTTTTACAAATGCATATCACTAAAACTGCAGATGTTACCATGCCATTCTATGCTGAACTTTGTTCTTCAAGATCCTTTTATTGAAATTTATTAAATAACCTAAAAATCTGATGAAGACATTTGGCTTTTGTTCTCCTCTCTCATAGCACACTCAAAGTTTGATGAAGTTCAGATCACACTGGTTTTTGATCCTGAAATAAGTGCCATTGTTTAAAAGGGGCTGACTGGAACAGATACACATTGACCATCAAAGGGAAAATATGTTGTAATCACAGTAAGTATTGTGTGGTCATAATAAGTAATTTCAACAAGTATATCTACAGGTTTTTAGTAAACATAATTTCACTAGGCAAACAATGCATCCCAGAGAGAAACACTTTCTTACGAGAAAAGGGAAAAAAGAGTCAAAACAATGGCATAAGAGAATACATTAATCCTGTAAGGAAGCATTTTCAATGAGAAATAAGTTCATGAAATAGCACTGTTCAGGAAAGGTAAAAAATCAGAGTTCATTAAAGACACTGTATCTTTTTTTTCTGCTCTTTTCAGGTGGTGAAAGGAGCTCGATATGATGCAAAACAGTTTACTTAACAAGCCTCAAGCATTGAATCAAACCATTTATGAAATGCTTTTATAATGCAACCACTGAGAAAAGCTTTAAATTTTCAACAGTAGCTGATAGTCAAGAACAGGCAGACGATAATGTGGGCTTAATATAGCACAGTTCTGGGAGATGGCTGAAGGAGTGAAGTGACATAAACCTGACTCGTGACTCCACAGTGTACTGCTTTACTGACTACTGTTAGGAAAAATCTCCACCATCACAGACAATATTTGCAACCAATTTAGAAAAGGGAACTCAGCAGAAGGAACTGCATCTCTCTATTCTGTGAACAAGTCAGACTAGACAGCAAATTATGTGAAGCATCTGATCCCAAATGACAAATGAAAATGATATGTTTTTGGGAGTGGACATTTAGCTTTCTGAGTGCTATCACCATTCTTTTTGAATCAAAGTGATTTTGAAGCTACATAAAAGCAAAGAAACAAACAACTAACTTAGCAAGTGGCAGAAAAGGCTATTATTAGGAAAAGGCTAGGCAAACTTGACACATAAATTGAAAGGTATATAGGCAGACATGCACAAAATTATAATATCATAATGTTTTCTCACTAAATACATCTCAAAACATTCAAAGCCTGATTTTCCAAGAAATATTTTCATCATTGCTCTATATACATACATACTCTAGCAACTATTTTTTTTTGTAAGTATTTGTAGGAATGTGTCCTTAGGAAAAATAAAAAACAATTGTGGATTACAGTAGATTAAAACAGTCTAATATAATCCACTCATAAAGGCAAATATGTCTACATAGGTTCTGAATATGTTTTAATCTGCTTAAAAATTTATCAAGGTGAACCAATGCTACTTTCACACAGAGAATCAGTGTAAGGGTTGGGACTGGGATTCAGAAGTTCCAGTGCTTTAAAAAAACAGGTTCTTTCCCTGGTAAACTGATGCTTGGTACCACACATAGGCAAATTCAAGTATTTTTCTCCTTAGCCTAAAGACATAATTTTATAATGTTTTATTTTCTCTTTAAGTAATGCAGTTTTTAAGGCAGAGGTTCAGTGCTGGTTTTAAGCATTCTTCTTCACTTACCTGGTTTTGAAGGCAAAACTTTTGTTGTCAGTTTTTCAATTTATTTCCTAACCTGATGCCTTTGAGACTTTAGGCTACATCTGGTTAGTTTACAGTTCTTCAAGAAATTAATTTACTAAATATCTGAGCCCTCAAGAGGCTGGTCTGCTTTTCTGGTAGATCACAATCCTTCATCAGATACTATGTCCTACAAAAAGCTATGCATTATTTCATTAGACAGTGACAGCAGGAAGCAAAGGAGTTTTGCAGCTGACATCTTATTTTGCCTCTACCAAAAGAACAAACCTTGGTGTCAAAGCACGTAGGCTGGATCTAGGTCAGAGGCTTTTCTTTTTCTGAGAATTCATCTGAGTTTTGCTGATGACCTGTTCTTAAATTCAGATGCCCTAAAACTGCAAGTGCTTACCAGAGTCTGCAAGACTTTCATGGTAATAAAACAATACAAAGAAAAAATTATTTAGCAACCTAAATGCCACCCACAAATGATGTCTAGGCATGTCCTGGCTTTGGCTGAGATAGAGTCAATTCTTTTAATAGTAGGTAGTATGGGGCTATAGTTTGAATTTGTGCTGAAAACAGTGTTGACATTTCAGGGATGTTTCAGTTATTGCTGAGCAGTGCTTGCACAGAGGCAAGGCCTTTTCTGCTCCTCACACCACCCCACCAGCAAGCAGGCTGGGGGTGCACAAGGAGCTGGGAGGGGACACAGCCGGGACAGCTGACCCCAACTGGCCAAAGGCATATCCCATACTATATGATGTCATGCTCAGCATATAAAGCTTGCAGAATAAGAAGGAAGGGGGGATGTTTGGAGTGATGGCGTTTGTCTTCCCAAGTAACCATTACGCATGATGGAGATGGCTGAGCAACTGCCTGCCAATGGGAATTGGCGAATGAATTCCTTGTTTTGCTTTTCTTGTGTGCACAGCTTTTGCTTTACTTATAAAATTGTCTTTATCTCAACCCATGAGTTTTCTCACTTTTACTCAGATTCTGATTCTCTGCCCCATCCCACCAGGGAGGCATGAGTGGCTGCGTAGGGCTTAGTTGCCATCTGGGGTTAAACCATGACAAGGCATTAAAAAAAAAGAAAAAAAGACTGAGCGACTCATGAAAAAATTTGTTTTCCTCCTCTACCAGAGGTAGGTAAACCTAAATCATACAAGAATGTCTGAACTTTTGGGGTATCAACTTCATACTCTGAGGGGAAGGAAGGGGAACACGCTCCTCTTCTAATTCCTTTGAGGGAGTAGACAGAGCACCTGAGTGACTTTTTAGCATTCACCTAAGAAGTGAGGAGCACACAGGTCCCAGTTCCAGCAGCTCTAAAGACAGGAATGCCCTTGTACAAGGAGCAGCCCATGCCCACTCAATAACTCCGGACCCCCTCAGGTAAAACCACCCCAGCACAGGGCACAGTGCCAAGGCCAGCCTGCAAGGCCAGCTCAAAACCGTAACAGTATGGCAGAGTCATGACGTTGTGTCACTGTGCCCACACTTCTGGTCTAATAGTAAAATTCACATGAACTCAAAAAGTGATTGGACAATCTACTGGAAGAAACGCACAGAAATGGCTGTTAAACACATGGATACCAGCTCTGGATCCAGAAGTCCCTCAGCTGCATATTTCTGGAAGCCTGTAGGATATGCTAAAGGAAACATCACTCTATGCTTGCTGCGGTGTGATCTTCCCTGGGCATCTGCTCCTTGATACCCTTGGAAAGGGGCCAGACAGACCACGGGCCAGATTCACATGGCCACTCTGTCGGTCCCACAGTCCCACCTGAATGAACTCTTAACAGCTGAATCATTAACCTGGATGCAGCCATGCATTCATTTTGTCTTTTCTCTCCTCTGCCCACCTTCCTACCTCTCCCTCAAAACTAGAGGGACTAAAGCCATTGATATATAATTCTAATTTCATGTTCAGTATTTTGTATACACTGTTTCATTGCATTATTTTTACCTGATTAGTGATCACATGGGATATAACTCTCTCTTACTACCACGTGTAGTTTTTAAACCAGATTATTTGTTGTTGATCAGAGAAACATCATTTCAAAGATATTAATTCCTTTTTCTAAACTATTTACCTCCACTAGGATTTTTATTAGAAGAGGGAAAAAACGTACTTTGAATTAGTGAAATATGGAAAGAGCTACGACCCAGTCATAAATAGGCTTCATTGTCCTGTACTTTGTTTCCACAGATTAGTGAATACAGAAAAGGACTAAGTCATAAATTACCTACTTTTCATAGGTGCAACTTTTAACCAACTTGCCTTCTCACAGCTTCATACTAAGTATTTATGAGATACCCATTCCATCCACACAGCAACGGTAATGTCATTTAACTGTACAGAAATGCTTGGAAAGCATACGGGATACCTTCATAGCTGCAACATAAAAAGCAAAAAAGTCTCTCGCTGAAATTAAGAATTAAACTGCATGCTTTGATTACAGGAAGATCCACAAAATTATCCTGCAGAGAAACTATAACATGCACCTGCCGAGTATTTTAAAGAAATTCAGTTTCCTCAGTCTAGATACTGAGGATGAAAATGCTCTGACTGAAATGGGTAAGGCTGAGGAAGATGACCAGCCCAGAGGACAAACCCTGGGGAGAGGCCAGTCATGGGAGGTCTACGACTGATGTCTGAGGGAGAGAGGAACAGGAAGAACACCATGATATTGAGCAATGGAGGATGAACAGTAGTAACAGTGAATTGCATTTTGTGTTGTTTACACATGGGTATCTACAATGACCAATGGCCAAACTTGTCCTGGGTTTTGTTTGCAAGAATGGGCGATAAGGGAGGAAAGCATAATACAATTTCTCATCAGCTGACTTCAGGTACTTCATTTGATGGCTGACTTGGCGAGTGTCCCTAGGCTCCCTACACAGTCAGCAAAAATCAAACTCCTGCAGATGGTGATTCAGAGTAGAAGGTTAATGCAGGTGCTCTTTATCACCTCCAGGGGAGAGTTTCTCCACCAGCTGCAGCAGGACACCATTCAGCTAAAGCCACCTCCATTAGCTTCCTGAGCTCCCCTGTTGACCATGCCTCTGTTTTCATGGACAGACATGCCTTCCCATTTCTTCCTTGCTCCAATCCAGTGGAGAAAATAAAATTCCTAAGGACAGTCTTTTCTCTCAAGCTGTGTTTTTATTTTATGATCCATGGTTTTGCTCTTACACTTGAATTTGATATTCAGATCAGGTCATGGTTTGGCCTTGCAAAGGCTGAGAAAAGTCAGTGGAGCTCTGTAAGTGGTGCTGGAGATTGGACTAGGTGAACTCAGTTCAAGCGCAGTGGCTTTAATGTAAGCATACTACAGTGAGACGGTATCATAAACCACAGATAGGAGCAAGCAAGAGACAAAGAAAGGTACCTAGTGAGAACACAGGAATGCTTAGAATGCAAACTTTGTAACTATTAACTTATTTGGATAAAGTTATACAGCAGAGAGCACACAATGAGAGTAAGAGTTTTTGGATTCAGGACACATATTTGAATATCCACAAATTGAATGCATGGCATTTACTTTGCTTGAAAAAGGTTGAGAAGCATGTTAAACTGGAAACATCTTAAAGGACTCAGAATCTTATGAAAATACCATATATTTACCCCCAAAATTGTGTTATCTAACTTGCAAATGGTTGGAAACCTTTCTCAGCTAGAAGCTTCATAGTTACTGGACACCTGCTAAATGACAAAATTGATCCTAAAAATCTAATAATCCACTGCATATCTGTTATATGTTTAGTATACTCAAAAGAATAGTCTTTTTTATTATTAGTTGGTCCATTGGAACAAAGTAATCAAGCCATTCACTTAAGAGAAATTCAGTTATGTTTGCCTTGAAACCAGTACCCACAGCATTATGTATGGCACTGAGCATGAACAGTGATAAACAATCATCTATTTTTATTGCAACCATGTTTTGCATCTTTCAAGTACACAGGTACAGACAAGTTTTAGCTGACTTAAAAACAAAAACAGTTTCATAATTCCCACCAGAAAGTTACAGACTAAAGCTTTCATTTCATTGAAATTAGGTTTAAAATGGTCTTGAATCAAATTTAATTTCAGATCACATGGTTATTTCTTCCTTCTGAAGTTTACATTAAAAACCCCATAATTCTTGATGAAAAAAAGAAAATAACGTGTTTTTCAGATCCAACCTTCAGAATAAAATCTGTGAAAAGGAACAAAATCACTCCATGGGAAGAAGTTCATCAGAGGACAATATATCAAAGCAGATTTCATTCATCAAAACAGCAAAATTCTATGGTTTTCTACTATCTTTTAAAGTTAAATTAAGAGTCATTACTGATTAGAAACATGGGTTATATTATATTTGGGTGAGTTTTTCATTGCTACTATACATATTTAGTTGTTAATTCAGATTATGCATTCAGTGTCACCACTGTAAGTGAACAATTTAAATGGTATTTTTTCGGCCTTTAACATTATTATTCATAAGTAAATTTTGAAGAATATCTTCTAGATAGTCTGTGTACAGATGGCAGTATATTAGCTGTATGAGCAAGCATTCAGCACTTTCTTTTGTCAAGTCTGAAACATTTTAAAAGCAAAAGAATAAAACCAACAAGTTTTGTTAAACCCTTCATCTTTTATTTATTTGTACACATGCCAGCTTTATGTTTCATCAAATCACGTTGAGATGGATGAGTGCACTGGCTCATACCTTTTTTTTAAAAAAAGAGATTTCTGCTTCAGATGTTATATTTCTATTTAAGTGCCTCATTCCTTCTTTCTCCTCCACACATTACTCTATGTGTGTGTGTTTTGCCTTTATAATTCAATTAAGATGGTTTAGAATGAATATATTTTATTGGTCTGCCAAACACGTTCAGTTAGGAGCAGTGCAGTTATACCACTATTTCTGAGGGCATGTGGCATTTCCTGGATGCACCTCCTGCCGTCATTTATGTTACCCTTTCCATAAACATCTGCTTTGTAAAGATACTGACTGAAAAAGCCTAAGGGAACCTTATCCTTGCATATTCATACAACTCAGAAATAAATTAATTACTTTTAGAGTAAATTTTACACTACTCCATTTAGGCACGAAGGAGTATGTAGCAGAAGGAAAGTCTTGCTGCAAGAGTAAGGCCGTGACAATCAATCAGTGTTAGAGAATAACAAGAAAGTAAAGGCACATTTTATATATTCTGAATTGCATCTGTGTTTAATATACAGAGATGAGGGTAAGGGACAGGCAGCCTTTAGGTAAATGGTAAGAGTTATGAGAGCTTATAGAGAGACATCCGTATCGGTTCAAAAATTCCAAAGCCAAATCTGCCATCACCTACTGGAAATGTAGCATGCCTGCCCATTGCCATTGAGTCTACCTTTCCAGGGTAAGCTCTTCCATTTTCTTTTCACACAAATCTTAGTAAAATTTATATTTCGCTCCCACCAAAGGTTTTTGTCATGCATCATAAACTTTATTTCTGAACATCTGGAAAAAGCTATTCAAAATAAATAGAAAACTCCTTCAAATAGTCTTCTGTCAGCTTTGTTCTAGGAACATTTAACTGAGTTTAGATTTGGTGTAACTTTTCTAGTTGTATCTAAGTGATATATTTAAAATGTTTTTCACTATTAGAGATTAGCATAGAGATATTAGGTATTATTGCAAAGTTTTACAAATCATTGGTGCTATGCCTTTATTCCTGACCACTACTCAATTACTTTGTGAAACTGAACTAGCAGTCTGACGCTGCTTGAAAATATTACTTCTAAGTAGAAAGTTGTTCAAAAACAGTCATGTGAGTCCCTCGCTATTTATATCAATATAGATTATCCTTTTTTGATTATATGTACTATTGACAAAGTGCTAGGCTACCCTCAAATGCAAGCTAACTTCATCCTCTTCCAAATATAAAAGATCAAATACAGTGACTGCACTCTAATGTATTTTTGCCTAAAAAATAAGGACAAAAATCCTTTACAGAAAACCAAGAGAAATTACATTATCTTATTTTATTACAGATTAGGGCATCTCGGGTGGATTAAAATGGTACATGAGATGGACTGGAAAATGTACATGAGTCATCTGTGAATAACATGGGAACTGTTTTCTTGTCTCATTCAAATGCCAATCTCTCCAAAGAGATTGTTTCAAAGCATCTCTCTCATTGTATTAGCAGAAATGCAAAATGTAGGTAAAATTGTGTTATTGAACTAGACCTGATAGTGTACATCTCTCTCTGCTCCAATTCTATTCATATGAGATTGCCATGAACCTTTTGTAATAAACACAAGCCATTCAAAACAAAGAGAAAAAAATATTAAAGTCATGTCAATAGCGTTTGCTAGAAATGTAGGGAAAACTGGTTTTATTTTTACACCTAGATTAAATAGATTAGTAAATGATTTATAGCATCTTTTTAAAATAAATACTCTGCAAGTTTTTAATGTTAAACTTTCTATTCGTCCACATGAGAAAAAAAAAACCAAAAACAAAACCAACATTGAATATTATTAAAAGTGTATGCAGATCAGAGAAAGTCTCACCACAGGGCTTTGTTCTTTTCCTTACATTATCAGTAGTAACTTCTAAACAGTAAATGAAACAGTCATAAGACTCCAGATAGCAGAAAGAAAACAAAATATATTTAAGAGGCATTTAATATTTAAAGTAATTTATACAAGAAAGTGCTCACTGCTTGCTCATACAAGTAATACACAGACATCTGTACACAGACTAGCTAGAAGATAGTTTTCAAAATCTACTCAGGAATAATAATGTTAAATAAGATGCTGCATATTTCAGATAATGTAAAATTTGTGGAACACTACTCTATTTCTCTTATAGAAAATCCTTGCCGTCATTGCTATTAAATTACTTCTACCTGAATTACTTCAGGTTGAGTCTGCTCAAATGAGTGTTTGTGCAGAAAGCAGGAGGAGCAGGAAAGGGGAGAGAAGGGAGCAACGTTAAAGAAAATTATCCTACTCTTTTAAAACAGGTAAAATACATGCAGCCTAAATGTAAATGAGTTGTGTACATCCCTGGTTTATATGTATAAAAAGTATGAGCACAAACAGTTCAGACATTAAGAAAAATCAGTAGATTAAAACAAATGAAAGAGAACAGTAATGCCATATATTTCCTGCTTTTCTCATGTTTTGGTAATCAGAACTGGATGCAAATTCAGACTTCTAGTTCTACAGGGAATTCTCCTTGTTTATCTTTTAGCTTCATTCTGAATTAAAGTGAAAATATGAAATATTAAAATTTCCATGGAAGGAGAAGTTCAGAAATAACCAGATTTAAAAACATTGTTATGATACTGTCTTGCTTTCCTCTGGGATTCTGGGAATCCAGTTTACAGATCTTATAGACTACTGATGTAGGTTGGAAGGACACAGGTCAATGGAAACAAAAATATCTCAAGTGTCTGATGTATGAGCATGGCTCGGTTCAGAATTAAATGACCCAGAACAAAGTACCTTGCTTTGCTTTTTTTCTAATCTGAAATACAAGCATTATAAAGGCACAATTTTAGGTGGCCAATTTTTATGACTAATTGCATCTCAATAGAGACTTCTCTCCAGATGTACTTTAGATACTAAAGATGAGTCAGGTGCTGAATAGCCATGTGTAGAAAATTCAAATTTGATATGGCAAAACCCAGTGCTCCTGAGAAAACCAGATTGTGATATGGCTGATAATGACCCCTTGACAATAATATGCAGCTTGCGCAAAGTCAGTTATCTTTACAGAGTCTTAAAGCATACAGATCAAGATTTAGACTGTGCATACTGTGCACATTAATATAGTTTTGCAATGAAAAGGAAAATTATTTGCTGAAGAACAGCTGTATATGAATGGTATTCAGCTGGATGTATCTACACCTAGGTTTATTCTAGAAAACCTGCTCTGGCACAAAATATTCCCAGGGTTCAGTTTTTTGATATTCCAGTTAGAGAAGAAAGGCAACCCATGGAAATCTACTTCAGAATAATTGTTCCACATTCATATCCCCGTTCAACATGCAGATAAACACTTACTGTTAAATTTCTAGAGACAGAGCACAGTAGACTAATCCAGCTCCCCCAGAACAAAGGGAACACCCTTTTCTACAACAGAGAAGCTGCAGTTAGCCATGAAGTGCTTATAACTCCTGAATACTCATTTTAAGGCAAATGAGGGAACAAGGTTCTAAAATATGACAGGTCCAACTTAAGTTTCTGCTTTAGTTCATATTTTTTATTAAAGAAATGGCTTAAGGCATGCTTTATGATGTCTATTATTTCTCCCTAGAATGCCTATCAAACACAGCATTAGACTTAACCATATTATGTGCAGTTTCATGTATTCCTTCCAGTTTAAGGCTTACATAAAATATTTTGTAATTTACAGTTACCCGAAATCCCTTCACAATATACTGCAGTATAGCATTTATGAGTTGGGTTGATTCGTGAGGGAGAAACATGGAAATTTAATTTTGATGATAAATGGGCAAGTCCCTCCTTGCATTCACACCTTGATAATTTCCTACTATCTCTTATAATAACGAAGAAGTGTGGAAATAAATTAGTATCTATTAGGTACATCAATTTGCTTTTGCATGCTTCCTCTAACTAATTCTTTGATTATTCTTATCCCATATAAGGAAAGAAACAGAAGCATGCAAGGCAGTCAACTAATTCATTTAACACCTGTTATCACATCAGTAACACAGTGCTACAATCACAAACACGGGTGTCCTAATTTAGATCCTTCCTCTCCGCTGAGCACCAATGTCTACTGAAATAACTATCACCATCAGCATTAAATAATTATATCAATACTACAACATTGAGTTAAAGTATTTCAGTGACAGTAAAGTAAGGTATCAGGGCTTGTGACAATAGCTGGGTTCATAATGCTAAACAATTTCCAAAATTAGTGGAGTTGTAGGATTATAACTGGGAATACCTTCTTTGAAGGAATGTTTTCACTTTTGTCTCAATTGTAATCCAAATATTCATGGATAACATGAATACTTTCACTAATGTTAAACTCTCAGGAAGTTTAAAATTCCCCTGTAAATGACTTTGCACCTTTATTTTTCAACTTTGAAGGTGACCTCAGTGACTACGTCAGTGCTGTGTGCAAGAGAGAGCAGTAATTGAATTCTGAACAGCTGCACATACTAGAAGGGATATTATTATTATTTGCTGAAGATTCCCAAAATATGGGTATCTTAGTCCTAAGAATATCGGTTACATATTATTGTTACTGGTATTACCATATTTCCAAATGGTGTTGTACATAGAGCACTTATCTGAGTTGGAGAATTCCCTTTATTTTGATCATAGTCTCCCTCTGATAGGTAATTTCAATCTTTTATCTGTTTTGCACAGACTTTATGAGAGGACAACTGTGCTTTTCTGTTCTTGTGCCTCCTCTGGTTTCAGCTGCAAGTTTTACTCCTAATTTTCTAAAGAACTATTGGCTCAAACTCTGAGGTATGATAAAGATGTTTGGTCTATGAGTCATTATTACACTAGTCTAAAGAAATGCAGATCAGAAAGCTGAGGATAAATCACACAAGGAGCTGCAGATAATAGGCTTTCTAAGCCAAGGAGAAATTAGGCAGTATCATTAGGAAAGTCTGAAACTTCTTCAGAAAAGACCTTTTTTAGGAATGAAACTCACAATCCTAGTGTTAAAAAAAACGTAGGAACGGCATCAGAAAGCCATATACACTCACGGAAGTAATTCACTGTTATTTTGTCTGTAATGGATTGGTTGGAACATGACTTAAAGTGAGTGGAAAAAAACAGCTGCTGCTTACTTTTATGTTGCATTTACTGTTTTTCTTGTTTTATAAGAGAAGTGCATCGAGATTCTGGAAGAGCACAAGATCCTGCCTGTCACTAGTAACTCAGCATTAATAAAGTCAGTGCAAACAAATGGCAGTAAAGATAAAGAAATGGGCAAGTGGGATCACATTTAGAAAAATTAAAGGAAGATGCTGGCTCTGGCTTTGCTTTCATAGCAACATGAAGGCCAATATTAGGAACTGTCCAAGAAGGCCAATCTGAGGGTACAGATACAATATGGGTTCATTATTAGTAGTAGTATTGAAGACAATATACCAATGCGATCTGAACATTTTTGTTGAACTACTTAAGCTGTAGGTTGGTGCAGTATTAACCAGTAGTGAGGTTATTCCCTTTTACAGAGAAGGCTTTTCATTTCATTTCATAGTCTACTTCATGATGCACTATGACATCTTTATCATCCTTTCAAATACAAAAACTCAACCTATTTATTTTGGTTTAATTGCATTCAGTCTCATTATTAAGACAGGCATCAATCAAAATGCAGCTTGGTTTCATTATCCTACTCCTTTGTGACACTAAATCTAACCTATGTTATTTTTCTTAACAGTAATTCTAAAGTAAAACCATGAGCATGCCTATGGAATTTGAATACTTTCACTATCAGCTTGTACAGAAGAAACAGGCTTCAGGAGAAGGCTTTTAGAATAAGTTCTTGCACTCTGCAGCCTGAAGCAACTAATGTGTAAGACAGAAGGTAACTAAGGGCTGGAAGAGTACGCTGGGCTCTGTCTCTGAGGAGACAGCATGTTATTCTCATGGCATCCTTCCTTTAGCATCCTTCCTTTAGCATCAAGTTATCCGTAAATGCTCTGGTTTGTAACTGACTTGCATATTGGAAAACTAAACATTTTTTGGCTAAGCACACATTGGCTTGAATAAGTCTTCATGCCAATGATCACCATGAATAAGTGTTAAAATTTTACTTCAAAGCAAAATTGGTGTATTACCCTGAGGTTAGCCCTTGTAACAATGTCATTTTGAGGAATGTACATTGGAGTCACAGTCTGAAACACCTGAAAAGCTCACACAAACCATTCCCTACTCAAAAAAAGATTGAAATTCAAATAGGGGAATTTTGCCTTTCTTAGGGCAGTTGTATTTCAGAAGTACTTGACTCAGAAATTTGAACAAAACTCCAAATGGATGCAAGTACAAGGAGTTATCTTTACCTACTACTCTACCAAAATCTATGACTAAAATCTGAGTAGAAGGGAATACTTTGACAGAAAGGTGCATTAGCTGGGGCTAGGGAAGGACTTCCTCTTCCTGACAATGATGGTCTTTCGCCATAGCCATCACTACCAGTTCACAGACAAAGAACTTAAGGGCAAAGAAAATAATAAGATTCTTATCTGACTTTCTATCTCAACAGCATTTGAGTCCTAACCCTAGTATTAGATGCAGTCATTTCAGTAACAAAAGTTTCAAAATTCAGAGTAGATTAAATTTTTATATGCTACAGTACACCAAGGAGTAAGGTACCCCTCTTCCCAAAGCTCTTGCAGTATCAGGAACACAAAGTCCTTCCAAATTCCAAAGTCAGCAGTTGGTTAGACTCCAAATACACCAGCAAAGCATATAACCATCATCACCATCATCATCGTCATCATCATCCTCCTATTTCCTCTATCATTTCAGAGGACTGATATTCCATGATGGCTTCTCTGTCTGTACTCAGTGCTAAAGAATTCACTTCCAGGGCCTGGAAAGCAATGAGGAAACATTTCGTAACATCATGAAGAAAGAAAGAAGAAAGAAGGTCGGAAGAAAGGTCTAGCTGCCTGCCCCAACAGTAGCCTTAAACATGTTCCTGGTACCAGGCTGGCAGTCAACAACTCTTTTTCTTGCCATAGGACTAAAAGACTGCCCATGCTGTGAACGTAATCTTGCTCAGTTTTCAGATCTCTCCACAATGTTCATTCAACAGCAAGAGATTCAGTTGCCAGACCAAAAAAAAAAAAAAGGTGCAGCTTTTAAAAAGGATCTTTCCAAGACTGTGTGTGGCCAGTAAGGAGAGAGTATTGTTTCCATAAAAAAACCTGAGCGTGGGCAGGCAGAAAGAAGGGTCTTCCTGAGCATGTGCACAGTGTGCACAGCCTTCTTAGATTAAATGTAGCTCTTCCTATGGAAGAGAGAGAACTTAATAGTTCAGTGTTCTTTAAAAGTTAAATACTTCAATTAAGTATAATCCAAGGCTTTCTTTCACTTGTGAGCATGGTTTACATCCAGATCTTTAACAAGGCAGTAGAAAATGTACCCTTTGTAAATGTGAATGGAAGATGTTACAAAGCAGAACCCAGAACGCAGCAGAATGCAAAGACGTGCCAGTCAGCATTCTTGTGACCTACTTTTATTTGTAGCAATCCCATTTTTGAAGATATGTCACTATTTTTTTAGGAACGCTGTACAATGAGGTGTCAGCAAACATGCTGCTTATCATTAAAGATGTTGCTTGATGACTGCAAATATTTGTCTGTATGACTGACAATCTTAGTCAGCGAGCTCCCACTGTAACGTGCAGTATCAGATTTCTAAAGGAACGAGTATCGTTATGTTTCTACAATAGAAATATGTGGGACTGAGCAAGATGCCCAGCTACTTTAAAGGTGCTGTTTTATGGATTCTAACACTGTAAAAAATGGAGAGACACATGTTTTCAGAGGGCCAATGAGAGTGTTGCTTGGGGCTTCTTCTTTTTGGTATAGGCACATTTCAACAACTTTTTCAGTGTATTTCCCATGAAAATGTTCTGTGTATTACCTCATTATCTGACTTGATAAAAATGACTTAATTTTTCACAGCCATTGGTCTTTAAGGCAAGCAGAACATCATTACCCTTCCTTATAAATAAGGCACAGCCACATTCCATCCTTGAACAGTCTGTTCACACACACAAATTGTCATAGAAGTAAATGTTTTACTCTGATTTTACTTAGAAAAAAACTCATGTCGATTGTTAAGTTGTGACAACTTGGTAAAGAGATCATGAGATGACCCAGAATTTATTTACAAAACAAACTGAAGACAACATTAGACGAAACAAACACCAATAACATGCCTTCAGAAGCATTCTGAAACTAGTATTGAAAGTACTGGTGGACTGTTTCCAAATTTCTTTTGGTAGCTTTCTTGAGGGTAAGAGGGTTAATAAATTAAAATGACCTTAGAACTGAAAGTATTTTCTGGCTCATTTACTGACAATGAGTCAATATTATTTTATCAGTGATAAGGGCCACAAAACAAACTTCTAGTTCATTAGCAAGCCAGCCAACAAAACCCAGAATTAACCTTGAATAAATTGCAGGGCAATGTTTTACTAGGCATATATATTTTTACACTTAGGTCTGAAGCTAACTGTTTAAAAAAATAACGTTTAGAAAGCACAATGAAAAATGAACAATACTTACAACCATACCGTTTAGGGACACCCAGCAATCTGGTGGGAAATCCTGGAGTAATGGTACTAAAAACTGCAGACAACCGTCCCAGTGGCACAGCAGCAGCATCATTCCAATCAGATTAAAGATTCTCACCACAGCACTGGCCAGATCATATGTCATGTGGAAAATCTGTGGGTGAAAATTACAGGTGATGTACATGATGCAAATCAGAAACACAAAGCATTTAATTCTCATTGGGCAGGCTAAAGGCAAAGAAGTGTCATCCTGAACTTCTAAAAAAGCTGAGATTTCTCAGCAAGGACCATTAATTTGGGAACATTAATTTGGGCAGAGAGCTGTGCTGACACACCTGACTCCTGGCTGCACACCAGTGTTACATAAACTGCTGAAAAAGGCATCTTTTGGATAAGAAGTCACCAACTAAAGTGTTTTCTTAAAGCCTACAATTCCTTTCAGTTGAAGCAAGTCTCACAAATTAAAAAAGACTGGTAAAGGTAGTGAGACCATTATTTGTCTATGAACTTGGTGTCCAAATACTCACAAAGTTGTGGGAGATACAAATTCAAGGACACGTTCAGAAAAGATTCACCTTCACGTTTCTTACCTTCTTAAAAGCACCAATATTACAATATAAGTAATTTTACATATTTTTTGACTTCTATTTCTATACTGTTAATCCAATTTGCGCATATCAGTTCGCCAATCAAAATTACATTGTTCATCGCAGCAGTTTTCCTAAAATACTGAGAATCCTGCAGCTACTACATCTGTAGTAGCTAAGTTTATATCAAATATAATCATTTGGATTTCAATATATTCCTCCATTCTTAGACAAACAATGTTTGCATCTGAAAAGTGTCTTAAATCACACATATATTCTTAAAAACAACATTAAAAAAACACATTAAAAAAGTGTCAAATCACACATATATTCTTAAAAACAACATAGACATTTTCAGGTTTGTCACGGGCAAATTTATTGGACAGCATGAACAGTAGCAGTCAGCTGCCAAATAGTATGAAGAAAAACAATCTATTTAGTACTTTTCTATTGGTTTTAAAGTACTTCCAAACTACAAATACAGGCATATTCTTTACCTATTACACAATTCAGTTAACTCAAGATAAATGTTATGCATAATTACCACTATGCAGGAGTTCCATTTAGAAGATGGAGAATGCCCACTTGGTATTTCATGGAATTTTAAGTAGAAAATACTATTTATTTGTACAGATAGACATAAAAATCAGAGGCTCTAGTGCTGAAAACATCACATTGCTAGAAGTATACAGGCATATTGGCACACAACATTTTGCATTTGTAAATAAGAGAATTCACATATGAAAGAGGGAATGTCTGTATCTTACTTTTACATATCTAAACTAAAATCAAAGATTAAGTATCCACACTGTAAATGAGTGCAAGTGCAAATATGGAGAATGTGTTATGGTATCTTTCAGTATCATTTTCTGTCAGTGAGAGTTTGTCCTTGTTTGAAAAGGATGGTGTGTGTTTTGAGTCCCAAAGAGCAAAACTGGCATAGTAGAAACATACCTCAGACACAAACTTTATGAGCAAAACATTTTTTCAATCAAACATTTTAAGAGAATATATTCCAAATCCCAGTTTGATAGACACTGGAAACAGATGCTTGTAACATTATTCAAAATGTTGTGTCTTATCCAAATACCATCTAGCGCTTGTCAAAATTGAGGAGATGACACTGATATTTAGGGGATATAGAAAGGGAAATAAACAGAAAAGTGCCACCACTACACATTTGTCTTGTTAAGAAATGTATTTACGTTACAGCTACTTCAATAGCTACAGTTTCAGTAGCATGATATGAACTGAGAGAGTACATGTGTGAACTGAAATAATTTTATTTGAAATAACTGGGAAAATAGCAAGGATTACTACTGTTTGGCAACACTAACACTCATTTGGGTTACACTTTATCCACATGGTTATTATACTAGCACTGCAAAGTGCAGATGAATTCCTTATCACATGAGAAGTTGCAGAAGTTTTTTTTCAGAGGAAGCAGGATTTCTCCTAGAATATTTGTCTGAAAAAGTGCAGAACAACAGACAGAAACAATACGTATTTTACACAGAGATCACAACTTCCCCAAGAATTTTCTACTGCTCCAGAAAAGCAGGTCATCACATCTCTACACTAGGGCTGGACAAAAATCGAAGTTCCCACCCACACTGTTTTCATACTGCCTCAAGCTTCCTGTTAGGATTTACTGTAAAAGACCAGATTTTCAGAATAATTCACTGTATTTGATACTGAGTGGTTTTTAAAAAATGGGTCACAAATATGACAGAGCCAAATTCAGCACAAATATCTTAATTTCTAAACTTAGAGAACTTTTCTGAAAACATGCACTTAGGTGTGTGTGATAAACACGCAAAGATCTGGTTCTCCAAAACTCTCCAGAGGGCAAAAACCAGCACTTGCATATACTCAAGGCTCCTGAATCCTTATCCCAAAAAACAGCACTTGCATATACCCAAGGCTCCTCAATCTTTATCCTGCCTCTGCAACTATGGGCTTAGGCACCATGACAGACTGTGCATGTATCCTGTGATCATAGCTGCATAAAAATGGTAATTCTATGGCTCTTTCACTTGGATGGAGTCTAGTTTTGGGCATTAATTCAGATTACAGAGATGGTCTGCAAAAGTCATATGTTATAGAACTTCCAAGATTTAAACCATTTTGTGCTGGTACATTTTAATTTCAAATTTTAAAATTATATAATTGGGTAAAGTGCACTGAAAAAAAAAAAAAAAAAAAAAAAAAAGTGGGTGGATAGATTTGCCAAGGTATTTATTTCAGCATTTCCGAGATCTTGCCTAGTTCCTGTGGATGTATCACTCCCTGCCTACCCTACGAGACTGTGCTACAGCTCAGTAAGGCTTCCCAAACAAGCCAGTAGAACCAGGACACAGAAAGAGATATTACAAAGGGAGACTAAAATTCAAACAAAACAGCTGAAGTAGTGAGTTCAAACTAAAGGGCTTTGCTGAACCAAAGAGTCTGCCATTGGGTTTGGGCTCTGCGAGGACTATTCTATCTTGTCACAGTGGTATGACTGTCTAACTATTGTTCTTCTTCAAAGCCTCTTCAGCAGTACTGTGCCTCTGCAGAAATGGTCACGTACTGGCAAGAACAGCAACATCTTTTGCTTATATCGTCTAATATTTGTGTAGCCTACTCTAATAACTGTGATAACTCTGTATGAAAGAAACTAACTTCATAAGAAAAATCTTAACCAAACATTGAAAAAAACTTTTAAACATCTCTGCATATTCTCTCTCCAGCAAATAAAAGCTGAGGTTTTTTCTCCTAAAAGCAATTTATGGAAACATGTGCTTGGTTGGAAACAAACATTTAAACACCCAAAGCATACATTGTAAGTGAATAATAATATTTGTTCATGGTAGTGTATTGACGTATTTACCTTTGGGGGCTTGTGTTTTTTTGAAACTAATAGCCAAACTACCCTGTGGACTGAAGTCATATATTGCATGTTTAATATTTTATGTTCTTCCATTCAGGAACTGATTGTGATATATTGAAACAAGAGCAGTAAGAGAAGTCATATTTTTATAGCATTTTCATTTTGTAATCACAAAGTTCAATTCCTGTATTAATGAAATAAATCTTATTAAAACTCCCAGGAGATGTGTGAATTGTAGTTTGTTAAGAGAGGAACTGGAGGACAGAAAGCTAATGCCACTTATTTCAGCAGATGGTGGCTTGCCTGTCAGCTGCTTCTCCAGCGGGATAGGAAGAAATATAGGAAGACTACAAATTGATTTACCTTGATTTTTCAGTACAGATGTATTGTCAAATCTCTCTGTTTGAATGGGTGTCTTATCAAGATAATATTCCTAACAAAAATAATTCAAACACTTGCATACAACTAAAGTTAGGCTCCTAAACCTGTTACTTGGGTAGTTAAATATAAATAGCCTTATTATCATTAAACACTTACCATCCACAGATGCCATGCAAATAAGCAGGAGTGGCAGCTGTAAAACACATTTGAAAATCTGGCCACTTTATTTAGATTCCCAATTTCATACCTAAATATTGAGCTTAACCAGCAAGAGCTGCAAATCTGGGACAACACATTTAAAAAAAAATTACGAGACTGACATGAGATTACTTCAACTGAGAAAAAATTAAAATTCCCTTGAGAATTAATGCTTTCCATGTTTTTATTTCACATAACAGGGAAGATTTAATAGATATTTCTCCTTTTTGCTTATTAGTCAGTTTCATTTCAATTACACATGATACTTTTTATTATTATCATGTTTGTTTGGGCGGGGTTGGCTGTAATACTGTCATTTTTCATAGTTTCCATATACTTCAAAATCATGTTTAATAATAAATTTAGTTTATGAACTCACTTCTGAGAACTCATCATTCCTTCCTGTATTATTTTCAAAAGCCTTTCACAATACCCTGGAAACCTTGAATTTTTGCCTAAAGAGCTGACAATGCCTCTGACAATGCCTGACATGTAACCACAGATTAACAGTTTCTAATATTGTGGCAAAATATTGCACACAGAGAATAAGAAATTGCTGAAGAAGTCAGAGTTCACACGTTTTATCTCAGTTTTTACTCACACTTTATTAATGACTCTTTTTATTTCTATGTGTGAAGCAAGTAGCAGACTATTCCTTCCTCACATTTATAATGGAGCGTATCTCTAAATTGGTCCTGCTAACTGATTTCTGAGCCTGAGATAGAAAAATGGTTCCAGTCTTACCAACCCACTTGTTTAATAGCATTCGAGGGCTGTAATATTAGTAGTGCACACATTGGTTAACTAAACAAACACAAAATCTGTTGAACTGCTGTTGTGGAATGCACAGGTTACCTCTTCTGTCTTCTGATAATTGGGATGTTGTTCAGTTGTGATTTTTAGTTCAGTTTGATTTTTAGATTCAGTACATATATTTATATAAATGGTCAGAATTTAATTCTGCTTTTTTTTTTTTTAAAAAAAAAAGTAAGTCTTAGGACTTCCTAGAAAATTTATTCAAATTTCACATCACCAAGTTGATCCAGACATCTCTTCTCTTCCAACCCTCAGCAGTACTAAAGATACCCAGTACCACAAAGCCAGCTTGGGTGTAATCTTCAAATTAGGATTTGTATCATGCTTCGGGCACTATGCAATGACAGTCATACTAGTAAGTGAGCTGTGTGGAGTTTGGAATATTAAATAGCCACAGTGGGGAGACAGAAAGAGCTGCACAGGTGCGTGGAGGCTCTGGAAAGCATGCTGAAAGCTTTACCAAGGGCAACAATGGAACTTCAGGCTAGACTTCAGGGCAAAATAACAGTCACAAAAATGAGAAGGCATTTTTGGTGTAATCTCTAGGTCAGTCCAGAATTATTAGGTTTATCCCTCAGAGCACCAACTACACAGAGATTATAAACTGTAGGATCCAAATTTCCTACCTGAGCTAAATGTTCACTTTTAATATAGCGGTTGTAACAAAGCTCCCCAGGAAATAAAATAATTTATAATGGGCAGGAGAGCACAACGCCTCTTTGAACATCCATCTCTCAATCTACTTTAAACAATGAAAGGCAATCAAGGCTTTTTGTTTAGCCATTTCTTATTCTACAAATCGATTTCAAAAGACATGATTCGTAAATACCACTTGGGATACTACGGGTCTGACTCAACTCCTGCCAATGCCAATTTCTCTGGGACTTGCAAGTTACTACACTCTACAGTGGGTATTTCTGCACAAATAGATGTATACGCTCATTAACTGAAATGTCTGACTGCCTTCAGGGTAACATTTTATACTCAACTGACTTCTGATGTGTGTGCTTAATTATATGATAAATAATTCATCATTGATAATTGGGTAGTGGGGAAAGGTATATAGCACTATTTAATCTAGCTGTATTTGTGACCTTAAACTGATGACAAACACAAAGCTCTGCTTCTGCTTTAGTTTGCCCTGAAGGGAAAACATCAGTGATTTAATAAACAGAACAAACTATTTTTAATCAAACATATCTGGAAAAAAAAAGCTGAGAATGGCTTACTTCATGTGACCTTTAAAAACTATTATTTTCTAGATGGAGTCAATCTGACATTAGTCTTATAATAGAAGTCCCATTTATTCCAATTTAAGGCATGTACAAATGGAAGCCAGCTTCTCTGGAGCAAAAAGAACAGCACAACAACATAAATGTGACAGTGTGCTATGTCCAGGTTAAACCTGAAAGCATTAATAAAACTACTTTACTGAAGGAATATTTAGGCAAGCCTGGGAAAGGTCACATATAACCAGCAAGTAAAAGCTATTTGCTATATATAAATTCTGTAACACGTATTTTCTACTGTAAATTGGCCAATGCCATACTAATATATTATCTCTCACACAGAGAGCATGACTTCACTGCCAAAACGTGTGCTTTTATTATCCGGTTGTGATTAATGTGTGTGATCTGCCTTGACATCTAAGTAGAGCGGAGCACTCACTTTAGTTCTATGATGAAGAAAACAAGCCAAGAATGACAAACCTCGGGATCTTGAAATAAAAAATGCAGTGCTAATTTTCACTGTGTTTTTACAGAAGTGGAGGTCTCACTCATCACATACATTGATGACAGAAAGTACCTTATTAGACTAAACTTTTATCTTCATTAACTGAAGCAAAGTAAAAACAAATGAAAACGAGTTCACAGCTGTCAGAAAGACACCAACATGCAATACTAACAGCCTGCCTCTGTGACAAAATTTCCTGAAGCTCTTCTGCTTAAGTCATAGTACCAAACTGAGAGTGACCATATGTCAAAAAATACTTGAACTGTACATGAGCACAGAGACTGAGAGTTTTGTCGGCTTGAAGTATCGCTCTGTTTCCATTTCAGCATTATTTCAGGCATCAGCATCACCTGATCTTCAGCTCAAGCTTCTTGATGGGCGAAGTATCTCAAGTGACAGCATCACTGAACTTAAGCTGGAAACCTCTGTGAGTGGACCTGAGCTAGAAGGAACATTTCATTTATTATCTTTTATAATTATTTAAAAATATATTTTATATTTGATTATTTATAAAGAAGGCAGCTTGAAGATACAGCTAGTCTCTGAATAGCCCAAAATATTATTTATTATTTTTCTTAGTAGCTGAGCAAGAGGAACTGTTTCTCATATTAATGTGGAGATGTACTCTGGTGGCAATAAGAGAAAAGAAATAAGTTATTCGCCATCACTCATCTGCCCACACAAAGGCCAAGGCAGGGACTCCCACAGTGTTGAAAAGGGCAGCAGAGCAAGCAATGTGAATCCTAGAAAATATCACTGCCTACAACATTTCAAATATAAGGGTATAAAGTCAGATACTTGACTACATTTTCGGGAATTAGTATCAGCCTGTGAAGCCTATCTTGCCAGTTTTAATATACTTACACAAGCAGTTTTCATCCTTAATGAATGTGAAATAAAACAATAAATACCAGACATATATTTATAAAGAAATCTACCCTAAAAAGTGTGAAAAACGCTGAGACAATTTAGGAAGATCCTTAGGAAGTATCAAAGTCTTCACAAAAAGGGCCATGTCTGATAAAATAGTTTTACAACATTATTGATCACTCAAGTCTCACAAACCCTGAACCCTATTGATTTCCATTTTTAAAGCATAAATTTGGAGATAACCACACTCCACCCCTGGCATGCTAGGTCTTTTCCTCTGAACCACTTATTTAAAAGAGAGAAACAGGGCAGTGCCCTGGCTGCACCTGCCATTGAAACTGGCAGGACACGATCCGAACTCTCAGACTCCTGGATCCAACGGTGAAATTCAATAAAAATTCATAAACACAAAGCAGATACACTGCAGGAAGCATTTATAAATACATAGAAAGTAACGGCATATCCCAGGACAAATTTTTTACAATCAACATTGCACAAATGGGACACATGTAACCAACCTCTGTCAACCTCAGTATTTTCCTAAACTTCATTCTTTTCTTTTTTTTTAAGATAATTATGTTTTAACTTCCAAACTCTGAACACAAAATTAAATCAGATACTTTCTGATAGTAGGAGAAACACCATAAAATTGGATGTACACAGAAACTTGTAAGTTTTACAAAAATTGTATCTGAAACTAGTGTTCCTGTGAAACAATTCTCTCGGTGCTTCTTCCTTTCACGAGATATGTATGTCATGACAGGCTGCAAATACTTGAAGGATCTTCTCTTGTCTCAGCCAGAACCAGGGTTGTGAAGCAAATGAAAGTGTGTGAATAAAAGGAAAATAAAATTTTCTCTTACATCATCCTAAACCCTCAAAAGAATCAGTCTGAGATTTAAGGAGATGGTTCATTATCATTATTAAATTACCAGTTCTTTTTACATAGTGCCTATCCCCAAAGTCACACTGCAGCATATCTGAGCTTCAAAATAATTGTCTGAATTATAATACCTTAACATAATCATCTAATAGCAAACAACTGAAATAATGAGGAATATTTCTCCTGGGAATTTAAGTTGGTGTCTTACTGAAGCTGTTGAGGTTAATCTCCCAAACATGGAAATAATGGACAAGGAATTGAAAATGAAAGTTGTTATGTTAAATTGCCTGTGGAATAGAAGTTCTGAGACCACCCTGATTCACAATGCTTTCTTTTAATATCATGTGATACCTTTATTTTAAAAAGCCTCAAAATGTCACTTTATGAAGAAAAATTGTTACATTTTAATGTTTACATATTTTGCGTGTTAAGATTAAATATAAACTGTGAATAAAATGTGTAAAATTCCATACTATATTAGAGTCTAAATTTTGCTTTTTCTAGTAATCTAGAGTTCATAGGCCAATCCTTATAAAAAAAAACAGGACTGTCAGTACAAGTCAAGGCAGATGATTAGTGCATAATACTGTGTGAAAGTCAGAACTCTTCATCAGCTGGATGCTTAAGGCCCAAAACACAGAAAATCCATTTATTCCTTTGAAAAACTTGCTAATAGCAAATATGATAAAGTCACTCATATATCATAATCACACACACACACAAAAATCAAAGAAATAACATCTAAAAGTATGTATGTGAATAATTTATTGTGATAATTACATATCAATGATTTGAGGTCTAAGTCAATGTTTCACAATATTGACAAATGTTTTTTAAAATTATATGGATAATAGAACTGCATTATAGAAACTTTTTTCTTGGAAGTGCAAATGAAGTCCACAGTTAAAATCTTACTGTCACTCACCTCGTTTGGGGTTTAAAAAGCTAAATACCAGAGAAAGAATTGATGCCTGGGCAGGTAGAAAGAACACGTCAGAATCATAGTCTTAATAATTTGCCTCAAAAATTGCCAGCAGAAATGAAGAATTCAGTTGCCTGATAAAAACTTCATGTAGTCAGAAAAATATTACTAGTTTAAAGAAATTACTGTGAAGATTTGCATACAATACCCTCCCTTGTAAAATACTATGTTTACTTGGTTTAGTACATAAAACTACCTTAAGCAGAAATTTCAGATGCTAAATTATTCTATTTTTGTAACTGTGGTCAAGATTTTGTAAATATATGACTACCATTATTATGAAAAATGCTTGCATACCCACAAACATAATTTGCACACAGTTCTGAATACTCAAAAGTCTCTACAGATCTCTAAGAATAGTCTATGAAAAAGTGAGAGATTGAAAAAAAAAGACAAAAAATGCATACAAGTAATATCAAAAAAGAAGAGCTACTGTAAGGAGAAAGAAGTGTTCTTTTATGGTTCTATATAGCTTCTTTGTTTTTAGTGTTATTTCAAAAATATTATTTAAAATAACATTTGCTTTTGATGGGTAAAATTTTTATGGATTCAATACATGATCTACTTAGACTTTGTGTTTTAATGCTATCAATTATAATGATGAGCTGATGGGGAGACATTGTGCTTGGACTGATTTTTTCCCATTGTTTTTTGAGCAAATAAGTTAATATTAACTAAGTAATTAATTAATTATATTTTATAATGTTCATTTTACTATGTGAAGGTATTTTGAAAAAGAAAACTGTTAGTGCACAGCAAGCCTAATGTGTAAAATCACAGTACTTACTATCATATAATCTCTCCAAGAGTTACATTTAGTAATTTTTATTATTTAAAAAAGTAAAAGTGTCAGAATTTTGTCTGCTCTCAAGAACACTTCATGCAGCCTTTTACTGACACCCATCTCCAAATCATACCTGTTACAAGCACACCAGCAATTAAAGCTCTCTCACAGCATGGTAGTCAGTGCAGGCTGGTGCTAGTGTTACCTCTTCCTTGACATCACAGACTACAGTTCAATGCTGTGTTGCAATACTGTGCAACACTGAGCAATTCTCATGTTTGTCAACAGTGCAAAGCAAAAACATCTCTCGTTTCACATTTTCTTATTAACAAACCGCATTTGCTTGTTGGCTTCTGAGCGAGTTTAGTATATGCTAGCCCCCACATTGCCTTTTTCCACTCTCTTGTTTCTGCCTTCTCTGCCTGCAGACACCATAGCAGACACCACAGTCCAGCTGGAATCAAACTGGCTATTGAGCAACAACATAACTCATATATGACAGCCAAATGATTGCCAGCCAATGAAGACGACACATAGTGAAGCAAAGCTTAAGGCTAAGAACTTGAAGCAAACATCTTCTTTGAATTATTCCATGTACTCCTGCTTTTTTCAATTCTTCCTTGAACAAAAGAAAAACTTTCGGACATTTCCTTTGGGATATATAATAGTTTTATCTTCCATTCCTTTTACATTGCTGTTAAAAGATGGAGATTTTTCTCTGTAGTGTTTGAGCGCATTCCTCTACAATACAGGCTACAATCTACTGACTTCCTTCTCAGTCTGTTTCTGTCTAGCCTTTATTTTGTACAGCTCTAACATCCCGACATTTTTGTTTTCTGCTTTCTATATATAGCTCATATTCAAACAAAAAAAAAGATTGCTAAAGCAGTATCATGTATTTTTTTTTTTAAAGACAACAGTAGTATCCTTATTTCTCTTTGTGGATTATAAGCAATTCCAAACTGGTGTTGAGATTTTGACTCACTTGTATTTTTAAAGGCACACTCTTCTGTTACTAAACATCAGGAGGAAAAGGATTACTTTCAGGAAGTAGACCAGAACATCTCTCTGGTTTCTGTGCTTTCTCCTATTCTTGGTCCACAGATCATCCCTGTAGTACATTTTTACAGAATCACAGAATCACAGAACCGTCTAGGTTGGAAAAGACCTTGAAGATCATCCAGTCCGACCATTAGCCTAACATTGACTGTTCCCAACTACACCAGATCCCTCAGCGCTATGTCAACCCAACTCTTAAACACCTCCAGGGATGGGGACTCCACCACCTCCCTGGGCAGCCCATTCCAATGCCTAACAACCCATTCTGGAAAGAAATGCTTCCTAATATCCAGTCTAAACCTTCCCTGGTGCAACTTGAGGCCATTACCTCTTGTCCTATCCCTTATTACTTGGTTAAAGAGACTCATTCCCAGCTCTCTGCAACCTCCTTTCAGCTAGTTGTAGAGGGCGATGAGGTCTCCCCTCAGCCTCCTCTTCTCCAGACTAAACAACCCCAGTTCCCTCAGCCGCTCCTCGTACGACATGTGCTCCAGACCCTTCACCAGCTTCGTTGCCCTTCTCTGGACACGCTCAAGTCATTCAATGTCCTTTTTGTAGTGAGGGGCCCAAAACTGAACACAGGACTCGAGGTGCGGCCTCACCAGTGCTGAGTCCAGGGGTAAGATCACTTCCCTGTCCCTGCTGGCCATGCTGCTGCTGATACAAGCCAGGATGCCATTGGCCTTCTTGGCCACCTGGGCACACTGCTGGCTCATGTTCAGCTGGCTGTCAATCAACACCCCCAGGTCCCTCTCTGACTGGCAGCTCTCCAGCCACTCCTCCCCAAGCCTGTAGCGCTGCTGGGGGTTGTTGTGGCCCAAGTGCAGCACCCGGCATTTGGCCTTATTGAAACTCCTACAGTTGGCCTTAGCCCATCGCTCCAGCCTGTCCAGGTCTCTCTGCAGAGCCTCCCTACCCTCGAGCAGATCAACACTCCCACCCAACTTGGTGTCATCTGCAAACTTACTGAGGGTGCACTTGATCCCCTCATCTAGATCATCAGTAAAGATGTTAAACAGGAGTGGCCCCAAAACCGAGCCCTGGGGGACACCACTTGTGACCGGCCGCCAACTGGATTTAACTCCGTTCACCACAACTCTTTGGGCCCGGCCATCCAGCCAGTTTTTTACCCAGCAAAGCGTGTGCCCATCCAAGCCACGAGCAGCCAGTTTCGTCAGGAGAATGCTGTGGGAAACAGTGTCAAAGACCTTACTGAAGTCAAGGTAAATTTTCAGTTCATCTATTCCAAGTATTTTTCTATACCCTGTCCCTGTGCCATATCGGTTTTGTTTTGCATTTTTTTCATACACACTCACACAGAACATGAACATTACATCCAAAATCCAGAAAATGTTCTCCTATTTACAGCAAGTAACTCCATCCTTTTTCAGAGTGATAGTATCCAGTGGCTGCCATTAAAAGGTTAGTATTTTAACTACCACGTTGTGGCAATATTGCCAACTCCAAGCCAATATAATTGTGATGTAGGTGACCTCATAAAACTTGAGATTAATTTAAAAATATGCTTTGGGTTGTTCATATTTGTGTGCCTATCTAAATTCCCTCAGAAACTGGTGAGAGTCTAAAAAATAGCTATAAAAAAAGAAAACAGTATTAAATCTGAGATGTTTACAAAATCACAACTCCAAGAACATGCATGCAGAGAGAAAAGCAATACTGTAAGGTCTACAATAACACTGGAAGAGTCTGCAAGTTCACAATGATATTTCAATCATCCTACTTAGTCCTAAATTACAGAAATCCTTTGTTTCCAGAAGGCTGAATTCTGGAAATGTTTATTCTGTGTGCTTTCGGGACTGCAGTTTGCATCTCTGGGACAGTGCCATGACAGAAACTATATAGCAAGAACAGTATTTACGCAATTGCAGTGTGACACTGAAATGGAGAGCTATTTTTGTTGTTGAGTTTGGCAGCATCACCTAAGTGCTAGGTGCTTTGGGTGTTTCAAAATGGCTAGTGTGCACATGGTAGAGCTAATAGCCCACGAAGAGATTGGTAAAAAACACAGAGGTGGCAGGAGGGAGAAGGGCAATTGTAACCAGTACATGCAAAAACCAACCCAGCATGAGTGGAAGTGGGCTCAAGGGGTTCAGGTAATGCTATCAGGACAACTGAGTGACGGTGTCTCACACGTGGTCAACAAGGATGGAAAAACAACAGCGCTGAATTGCATCCCCAAGCAACAAAGGTTGTGAGTGCCAGGAGGAGCACTGGCCCACTGCCTTCAGGCCTGCAGGCTGCCCCTTCCCCATCCACCTCTTCTGACATCATCAAATATCATAATAACGGCAGGACATTCATTTTTTGTTATTTTTTTCCAGTTGACTAGGTTTGCCCATGTGCCAGGATCAGGCATGTGAGCTGAGCCCTTTACACAGAGAGCTGGGGTGTCTTGAAACATTTGTGTGGGGACAGTGGCAGACCCTCTTATTTATCAGCTCCTCTTATTTCTAATGAGGCAGTGAAAATAAAATACAAGGAGCTCCCAAGCAACCCCATCCTGCAAGTCAGATACTGTTTTATCACCTAATACTTTTCCAGCTGCCTAACTGTTGTGTGCCTGTGGGGCGTGCGTGTATGTGGTGTCACTTAAGGAAGGGAAAAGGGTAGGAGAGCAGGAAGGAGAAGCTGTGGTTTTAGAGAGCTGTGAAAACTATTTGCCTATCCAGTCCTTGCCCTGAGAGATGGGCTATAAGCAATGAAAACAGCCTGCAGGGAGTTTTCCGAAAGACTCCTGAATGTGGAATAGCATTTACTCAATTCTCTACCAGGCAGTATTTCCTAAAGTACTATTTTGATATTACTCTGTACAATTTATCACCTGCCCAAATGACCCTATCACTTGGCCGTCCATCTGCCTGGAACTTGCTCTAATATTCCCAGCAACAGAAGCAGCAATAAACAGCTGTAATTTTTTATAAATCAACCTTCCAAATACAGTTTTCTTCTTCCCTGTCTGATGCACAGAACAAATAATAGTCATTCCTGGGTCACCCACATGTTTTCTAGACATTAAAATGTCGTAATTTTCACTGCTGAATAGAAGAAGGAAAAAAGAAAACCAACCCACAATCACAACCATTCTGGGAAATCCTTTATGGTTTGAGTGGCTACCATCTGACTTCTATTTCTGGAATAAACACATTAAAAATAAAGACGTTGTCTTACTTTTTTAAGGTGCCTCATGTTAAATACTCACTGTGCTCTGCACAAGACTTCCACTTATTCAGCTCACCTGCGCATTTTTACAATACTAACTACAGAACAGCTTATTGTTGAGGAGCAGGAGACACAGACACCACGGCTCGTCCCTGGCTCCCTACTGACTGGCTGGACAAAGAGTGGTGGCACAGCAGAGAGAGGACTCCTCTGGGGTTGCTACACCCTTTCTTGTGCACCCAGCACAAGCAGGTTGTATATGTCCCACATATAATTTCCCACATCCTCATTACCTTTACTCCCCTGAGATTATGGACTCAGAGCGCTCAGTGTCTTTACATGAGAAGAAACAGTAATAAATATCTATATAAAAAAAGCCTAAATTTTACACCCTTTTTTTTTTCAAGAACAAAGGAGTTCATTGCATCATGGTAACAATAAAGTGAACATTAGCTCTGAAAGTCAAACCAAACCAACTAATGAAGTACATCATTATTTTCAAAAAATGGAAAAGGTTTTGTAATCGCAGACTAAATCCTCTTTAAACCACAAGCAGGTCTCTACAACATCTTCCTTTCAAACTCAATTTGAGTTTTCCTCTCAATTGATTTGTCTTCCCTTTGCACTTTAGTGATTATTGATTTTTCCCTTCTGAAGGAGCACAATTATAAAACAATTATCTGCTCTCTCAGTATTTCCCTGTCAGCTACAAGCAGAATGTTAGTCCATTAGTGTACTGTTAGATCTTTTCATTAAAGTACAACTGTTAAAATGGGAGAACAGTGTACGATTTGTTTTCTGATGCTGGATATAATGTACTAACTTATACGTGATATCATCTGTATATGTGTGTGCATATATATATGCATGCATAAATATATATATGCATACAGATGACATACGACAGTGATGTATGCAGAAGTAACACTGGGCTTTTGACACATGCCTGAAGCTCCTAAGCAATCAAAATCCCATCTTCTACTGTAGTCACACTCTCTTCAACATTGTTTCACTACCAAATGCACAGTTTCTGTGTATAAACGCAGCAACAACCAATGCCACGCTCAAAACAATTCTTTTCCACCTGCCCCATTTGTTTTTCATGTTCAAAAAGCTCTTTAGTTAAGAACGTACGGAGCTTCTTCAGAGGATGTATATACCTTCAGGCATCCTTGGGAAATCCTTGGCTCCCAGAAGTTGGTACCATTTTGGTATTGCCTTCAGTGGATCCAGCATTTCACTTAGTTTTCCCTGTCCTCTTGTGGTTGAATTAAATTAAATTGCAGTTAGTATGTCCCAACCATAAGAGGAGAAAGGATCTGGGAGGCATGAATCCAACAGACAGCCAAGAGGTAAAGACAACTGTGTGGTAAAGATAGCAGAAACATGAGAGCTGTGATTCATATGGATTTTAGTTCAAGTATCATTCCCTGTTTTATCAGATGTCGCACATTTTGGGTTTATTCCTGAAATAGCAAAAGGATCCATTAACATTTCCTCATATATCTTCTACATCAGAATAAATGTAAGTTCAAGTTTTATTTGTATGTCTCTACTGGCACTGAGAACATGCACCTCTCTTTGTTACCAACAAACAGCAGCATTATACCAGTCTGTATTCAGGTTCTTGCATTTATTTTATCTGTAGCAATAAAATTGACCATGCTGGTGAACATGATCTTTTCTGAAAACAAATTTGTCTGAAGACAAATTAGGAGATTTTGAATCTTTTGCAGTTTACATAGGATTCACATGGAGACTGGATCTTATCTAACCAACTGAAGACTACTGTCATGTGGGCATTTAATACTCATGTATCTTCACCTGATGACCTAAGAGAAAATAACACTGACACTGTTTTATATGTGCTGTGGACTTAAACACTATTTAGCAGGAAACTGAGAGGAAAGGGACATCACTGTTAAATTTGTGTACAGAAATACAAACTACAGCCCAAATCACCAAGCACTGCAGATCAGCATAGAAAACATGCACAACCCCATTACAAGGTTTCCTTGCTATTACTATTATTATTACATATTTTAGACCAACTTTAAAACAGGTACAAAAACTGCCCTACTAAGCAACTTGCAACATCACCTAGACCTGGCTAATTAAGGATTCAGAAAAAATACCATGCAGCTTAATGCATAAAATGAATACCCAGGATGTCTGAACATTTTGTTCTTCTCCAACACGTAGCCTATTTCATTTTAATCCACTCAGCTTTTGGGTAACTTTTTTTTTCTTCCCCAATCATTTCAGCTTTCAGACTTATTTTTCCATTACTGCATTTGGTGTGACAAAGGTCCCACATACACTATTTTGAAAAACTGCATTAGTTGTAAAAGTGCCTTCTGACTAATATTAACCATTTCAAGGCACAGTTAAAGGGTTTTTGTGGTTTTCGTCTTTGGTTACTTCAGTTCTTCTACACCAGGTGTCACAAAAACAATTATCCCCCAGCCAACAGGACTGAACCCACGTTCCCCAGTTCTACTTCAGCAATGTTCGAGGTGTCACCACTACTAATGATGTCTTAGCTATCACAGAGATTCCTCTTTGGTATCAGCTCAGCTATCATGCTTTACCTTTTGAAGCTTATTAATACAGTTGATATTTGTGATCACACTGAAAAGCCTACATATAAACATGTAGAGACCTATAACCTCTCTATATCATTTACCAATTGGAGCACAGCGATAATGGCAATTCATATGGAGGACACTTCTGTATAAAAAGCCAAGAGAAACAACGAGAGAAGATTTTTCTCATCTGTTTCTCCTCTCATACCGCACACGCAGACCAACCCTAGGCCTCCTGTCTCTCTCACTCAATGAGCCAGATGAGCACCCTTAATGGAAAAATCCTCCAGTGTTGCTAGAGCAGGAAACCTGCATGATGGAAACTACCCTCTGGAAGAGTCTCTCTGTTCCATTGAATTTAAAAGGCACCTGGGAAGACTCACATTCTAATCTCAGCACCTAAATACCCTTACAGAGGTTTTTCTAGGTTATTTTACTGCAGTAGTTGGGTTTATTGCTCTCCACTATCCAAAGGCCATCAAGATCTTTGTTCCCCACTGTAGGAAACTTGAAAGAGGGCTGCACCAACCTGCAAGGGCACTTCTCCCTGGTTGTGGGGGGTGCAGAGGGTAGGAAATAACACATGTAGCTCTTCTGCTCCCTCGACAGTCTCTTTTGTTGCATGCTATGCAACAAGGGTGTGAGTGACAAGCCAGCCTGGGTACTCATGCAGCAATGACCTGGTGCTGCACTGCCCTGTGTTTGCACTGTGCGAAAAGCTGACACGGGCTCATGGGGGTGACCTATCTCCACACAAACCCACATGGCAGGCTTGCCCAGATTTTGTGTTTTAGGATAGCTCTTCACTAAAAGTAGTCAACAGATGAAAAAGAAAATGTAATAATTAACATACTGCAACCTTAAGTGGTCACCAAAAAGGATTAATCCTTTTGTGCTGCTGTGCTAAATTCCATTAAATAAGCTTAAATATGGATGTAAAAAAATACATAAGCAAATAAAACCAAAATTGGGATAATTTATTCTAGATTGGCCATTTAATGGTTTGCCAATTTCCTATTAATTTTAATCCAGTATGATTAACCTTGTCTGACATAACTCCTGTTATCTACCTTTAAAAAGTCTACATTTCTTCAAATCCTGATGAATGTTTTAACTCATTAGTACCTTGAGACACATGGTTGTCACCTGATGTAGAAAAAACCACTATTTCTTTATAATGCTTTCAATTTATTACAACTTAATTTTATTGTAAGAGTCTGTATTCTTAGCAGACCCGTCAACCACTCAGACCCAGTCCACTCCTGTTTGTCCCTTCTCCAGTGTTAGCATGGCTTTACCAGGGAATTTTTAATTCATATTAAAATCTAAATAAAAAATACAAACATATTTTAGTGAAATATTTATACTTTTTTAAAGATAAATCTGCATTCAAGTCATTGTACTTATTTTTCACAACAAAATTCTAAATAAACCTTATATCAGGCGATCATCACACAAAAATGGTTTTATTATGTGAGTTATAAAAAAACTTGTTAGCCACCTTTATTAGAGAAAACATGGACTATTATACAACTGACATTTTAGAGATCATCATGTGTATTAAGCTGTTATGATTTTGCTTTTATTTACATGTAAAGTATTTGATTACTTTTGAACAAAAAAAGCATGTAGTGCCACCTAGGGGTATTCATAAGGTTATGAATTTGAATTTTTGACAGCTCAAATATTCTGAATTAGGTTTATTCTTCATAACTGCATTCCTAGGAATAAAAATATGTATTATAGGAGGTTTGTGCAATTTAGTTTTGCCAGCCTGACAATAGGGCATATGCTAATTCCAGAAACACCATGAAATTAAGTTTTTTCTCTGTTTCAGCCAGCAACTCTAAAGTAACTGGCTTTCACAGAAAATTACAAAATAAATAATCTGTATATTGAAGGAAACAAATAATTGGGAAAAAACCTCTTTCTTCTCCTGCCTCAAAACTCCCACCTTACCAAAACAGTGGAAAGCTAAGAAACATGTTAATTGGCTGTATCAGATGTGTGAAACTCCATTTCACATGCTTGAGTTTGCATTTAATTCCCTCCAGTCCAACAAAAGATAGGTCAGGTGGGAGGATTCCTTGGCAGCAGCGTGAAGCTGAAAGGGAAGTCAGCTGCAGCATCTACTTACTCACTTCAGTTTTTATTTCTTGGGTTGTTTTGTTTCCTTGTGTTTTGTTTTCTCACGTGCTTGATAGTTTTTGTCAATGAGCAGAATTCTGGAAATATTGTGTATAGAAAAGTGGATTATTATAGACTACTTTCAGACACAGTTAATTGATCAAAGTGCACTGCTACCCAAAGGAGCCTTGAATGTACCATACTGATTACAGATAAGGATTGCTTCATTTTTCAGGCAGATTTTGTACAGAAAATACTACAGTAAATGTAATATAGGCAGAGGACTAATCCTCGCTATTGTTTTTCACGGCAAACTCGGAATGACCAAACTGACCACACTCAGGAAAACATTTTAATCAGGCTGCCTTATTATCAGGAAATGCCTCACCACCTTCTGTGAACATGATATGGACCCACCCCACAACAGCACCCCAGCACTTCACCAAGCCAGAACTCTACACATTAACTTGTTCAATAACAAAATATGCATTTGCAGGTGATGCAGCACAAGCTTTTTCTGCCTAATCCCACAAAGCGCTTTTGAAGTACATTAAGTACATGAGTCTTGACTCAGTGGGAAAAAAAAACAATCAAACAGGGCTGTCCATCATTTTAACTCTGTATAGGAATGTTGGCATTACTGGAAAGTGTGCAGTTACTCGTCTCTCTTGACCCTGCCTCTTTTGTCAGACACCAAACAGAGCAGTCCAACTCTCAGTTTAACCTGCCTATGAAATATCCTGATAGCACTTTCACAAATACCACAGGTGCAAGAAAGGCTGGTTTTAATATTCTGAACTAATTTATCATCAACTTTCAGTCTACCCATTTTTTCAGTCATATTGGATCATAGTGTTATAGTAATCATTCAGTTTTACTGGACAGAACCAAAAAAAAACCCACCTAAGGGCAGAAATGGTAGAGTCTATTCAGTGCAAACTGTTAGAAAACCAGACAAGTCATTTAACAAACAATCTATGTTCGACATGGCTGGGGTTTTTTCACAGCTTCCTCCTCTCCATCAAGCACACCCACTCTTCTCCACGCTCAAGTAATTCAAAGATGTTACCAGAACGTCTGTGAGGTTTGAAGAATCTGTGAAATTGTATGGATTATTTAGAAAGCACTGTTCAGAAACACTGTATTATAATGGATTTTTCCCAGCTTGTTCAACATTTCCCTTAGAAATCTGCAGGAACTAGAAACATAAGCACAAGAGAGAGGACTTAAGTCTTAATTTAAAGCACTAACGTCAATGCCAATGTGGACTGTGGAATCTTCATATTCTATTATTAAGCATTCAGACAATACAACAACATTAAAACAAGAAAAAATCTATTAATCATGCTAGTGCTAAATAGAAAAAAAAAAAAAAAAGGCTAGTAGATTTATAATCCCTGGCAATATGGGATTTTTCAGACTATTTGGGAGATCAGTCCTGTAATACTGGGTGGGTTCTCTGGATCCAATCCAGGAAAACAGTAAGTACCTTATTTTAAGCATATTAACAGTAGTCTTGACTCAATGGGAAAAAAAACTAAAACCAACCAAACAGGGATCTATCCATCATTTTAACTTTGCATAGTTAGGTTGGCATCACTGGAAAGTTATCTTGTCACCTGTCAAAACATAGATCCATTCTGATTTTAGCTCACTCTTAAATTGTAGGTGAGGACTCTTTGCTTTACATCATCTACCAGACTCGAGGCTCCTCAATTACATTATCTCTCTTCTCTGAAGCTGGTAGTTCTGCACCTAGATCCTGCAAATGCTATTGCACCCTTGTATGAGGGTCCTTGCATACAACTCACGAAAGAATAGCATTTCCATAGTTGCATTTCATTCCAGTCTAATTCTAGTGGAATGGTTTAATCATCTATTTGGAAATACCACCCCACCCCCACCCCCCCACCCACCCCCCCCCTCTGTATTCTCTTAGGCTACTTTTCCCCTTCATGGAAAGAGAACGGTTATGGACAATTAAAATTACTCTAAGTGATAAACGGAAAACTACATTTGAAATTCTATTCAGTAACTAACAGCTTGTTGAGCTGACCTCTCTGACTTACAGAAAGGCCTAAAAATACAAAACAAACAAGTACTTCTCCTTTATACACTGCTTACTGACTTTCTTGTTCTTACAAAAAAAATGTTTAGAGGTTGTTGGGTTTTTTCCCTTAAGAATTACTGCCTTCATTTACCCACATTGAAATTTTTATGAGTGAGGGACAATCTAGGCCAGTCTGTCTCCACCACATTCCCAACCTTTCATAGTTTTCAGTCTGCCCAGAAACTTACACAATAGTCTCAGCTAAATCCCATGTTCTGTGGTAGATCTGCTTGGTACACTGTTTGCCTCTTCTGCTCTGTACAGGCAACATAGCACACTGAGTAATGGTTTCTGAAGCAGTGCTTTTAGCCACCTCCTCTTCCCTTTTGACTACTATTTGATCTATTTTGTACATTTATGTGTTTAGCTCTTCAGCACCTGTTTGGCACTGATCACACCAGAAATTCTAACCAGTTTCTCCTTCTGCATAAAAACAGGGGGAAAAAAAAAACCAACACCTTGTTGTAAGCATTCTGGGCTTTCTTATATATGAACTCATCTTTCTTGAGGGGATCCACACTCAGACCAAACTGAGAACAGGCAGAAGGTAATGCAAAAGGTAGAGTGTGAATCTTGCAAATCAGCATGGACTAAACAACAAATGCCTATAAATAACGACTGTGGAGAGCCTCGTAAAAACATCAGAACAGTAAGACAGGATGGGGTAAAACATGTGAGGAGTTAAAATAAGCCCCTCCAAATAAGATTTTGAAGGATTTGTGGTAGTAGGGAGGAGCATTTAGCAATATCAGTACACCTGCTGATTGGGAAAAGGAGTATCAGAAGACAGAAACACATTCCTTAATTCTTCCTGCAGAGCACATGAAGAGTTAGGGAGCAAGTTGTCTTGCCTGAGTGCCAGCCAACATCCCAGATCTAAATTCACTGCTCCGGAGGTACCTAGTAATCTGCTGAGACAGAACGGCAGAGCAAGCTAAGATACTTGATGCTTGGTATGTGGCTAAAGGCCTATTTTGCTATTTCATGAAGCCAGCTGTAACAATTTTAGGATTCTCTGTCCAAAATAACAGCTCTAGCACCAAGTTTCAGCCAAGTGTTGCTTTTCTACATCTCATACAGAGATCCAGGCTGTCCCTGGCCAGCCATAATGCAGAATAAGGACTTTGGCAAGCTACAAGGAGTCCCCTCCTTTCGCACAGTTCCAGGCACCAGAGGCCAGCTCCCTTCTTGCCACCACCAGTTCACCCAGCCCCAGGTGGTGAGGAAACAGGACTGCACACTAGCACTTCAACTCCACACTCCTGTGGAGAAGCCCCTGGCACATCTGAAATATGTGGTGAACTGCAATTCTCATTTTCATTTTCAAACCCAGAGCAAATGCCCTGGCATCTGTTTAACTTTAAATAAAATATCTAATTCAGCTTTGACACTTGAATTTGGACTCGTAGGTCACCTGATGGTTTCAATGGAACTGTCTCGTACATGCTTACATGAACATGCAGAGATAAACCTATACAATGCAGACTGGCAGGTTTTCACATGAAAATACAAAATGGCTAAAGTCACACATCGCCCCCTGATATAAACTGGTGGAAAATGGTACTGAATGCTCCCCCTATCCAGGTCTAAGAAAATTAACAAAGTACAAATCTCAGAATAAATAGGAAAGGAAAAATAACTACTTTTGGTTCTTAGCTCATTACTGCTACAGTTAAATTGTTCTGTCAACGCTTACGAAGCGTTACTCACAGATTCATACTGCCTGTGTCCAAAAACTATTCAAAAATCTAATCCATACATTTCTTTCTTGTTCCTGGAAGACTGCAATGCTTTCTCAGCAGATCTACCAGTAAAGCCGATTAGTAACTCCAAGCAATTAAAAATCCTGCTGAAAGACACATAGCTAAAAAGAGAAGGATATTTCTCAACCATAACCCCAGCATAAATCTTTCAGACAGACTTCTAGTTTGCACTTGGAAACATCATTTTGCATAGAACACAATAAGATTCTAAATTACCATACTAAGTTGTTCATCACATACTTCATTCTCTCCTCACTTTCCCTTTGGTAATATGGAAAACAAGATTGTCAGCAGTCTGTTTCACTGAAGCAGGATTCTATTATAATCTGTATTATCACAGAACCCCACTGCAATACACTAATCAGAATAAACTCCTAATCCAGAAAGTTTACCCTTTGGCAGGACAAATAATATCTCTAGAGAGGAGAATAGAGACAATATGGGACTTTTCTTATCATGAAAGGAAATAGGCGACAGTGAGAGAATCCCTCAAATTGTCCCCAGACAAGTCGTGCAGGCAGCAGTGCTGTTCACTGCTCTCCTGTGAGCAAACAAACCAAGAGGAGGAAAGAAGAGCAAATTGAGGGAGGCAGCACAGAGACCTACATGAAATGTTAGGTAACTTGTGCTCACAATGTATGCTCCCAGCTATAGGGTGCAGCTACACGAACATAAACCCTGAAATACAGGATGGTTTACAATGGAGGGTATGTGTGCATGCCTGTGTCTTCCCCCATGATGTACTGCGGCTGCAAGACTCTAGAAAATGCTTTTCAGGCAGGGATAAGCACAAAATGACATTTGGACCTATTTCCTACCTTTCACAACTGTGATGCTATAAAATAGCCTAATGGCTAATGGCTTTTAAGAAAATTCATATGCATGTGACACAGCAGAGCAAACTGATTTGAGATGGGATTGGGATAAGTCATTCTTGTACATCTGCTGGTACTTTTTAGACTTACATTTTCTACATCAAAAGTTGCAGTTACAGGGTAACTTCAGGTTACATGTAAATTCATTTCTAGAAGAGGAGAATATGCATTCCAATCAACAGAAATTAAGACTGTCAGGAAAATGGAATTTAGATTTTTAAAAAATAGTAAAATATACTACATTTTGCTAGAACTTATATGGCATTCAAGATCACATACACCATTACTCTCACTTGAGCAATCACTGCCTCATATTTTATGTTCTGCCTTCCTCTAAATCCCCTCCAAAGTTGAAAATTACACTTTTTATGATGTCTCATTATTCTGAACTCACAATCAGCTCATGTTAAGGTACCAAAATGGTTACATTGCTATCATCTTTCTGTGCATGAGAGATAATTTTTCACTAAAATTCCAATGTAATTTATTCATGCTTGACATTAAAGTATTAATTAATGGAGTCCAATTTCTCAGGAACAACCATATGAATAATGCTGTAATCATTCATTTTAAGTATTATTTACTGAAATCCAATTTTGAATGTTATTTACATTATTATTGAGTATTCCAAGGGTTTTTTTTCCCCATGAATATTTGGCGTTTTTCAGTTTTACACAACCTTCTGCTTCCTCTTTTTAGTCACCAGAGCAGCAGATAAGACGATTCATCTTGACACTCCATTCATTAACATCCTTGGGAAAGCTGCAGAGGAGACCATGACAATGAGGACACATGCAGGCATTTCTCATTTGGATTTCTGTATTTGTGGAAAATTTAACAGTGAGTGTAAATCGAGAGAAAAGAAGCAGCATCCTCACAATTTAGTGACCACCAGGGGAAGTAAAGAGGGCACAGAAATCCTTTTCACTCTTGCAATTTCCCAGTGTCTTCTCTTCCCAAGAGGCCAACAGAGAAAGCAGTAAACATTCTTCCACTACTGTTGGGAATTCCAATTAATTTTTTGTAAAGCAGTGGTAGTTTTATGGAAGAATAAATCTTTCACTGTTGTTAACCAGATACTCATTTCTTTAAACTACATGTCTAATTTTTGTCAGTGGCTTCAGAGGCATATGTGCATGTGTGTGCATGGAGGTCTAAGTGCCAGCAAGTGTAGTGGGAGCACAGGTGTATCCATGGTGCCAGCAACAGGAGAGCCAGCATGTGTGCATAGCACATGGGTGTGTATATCAGTGCATAATTGCTAGCAAACACCAACTTGCAACAGCTGGTAAGCAGGGTAAGAGGCTGGGGAGCCAAGTATCAATGAGACCATAAATCTGAGATGGATACTGGAGAGACAGAGGGTCTGTGAGTTGGTGTCTGGAAGTGCCAGGGCTCCAAGCCAACTACTGGAGAGACTAGGGGGTCTGGGTTTTGGCTAGGTCATATGCCTGGACCAGCTACTGGGCAAACGTGCGTGGATCTGCATGTCTGTGCACTAAGTAACTGGGAGATGGAGATCCAGGGCAGCTACCGGGCAGACTGAGTTTCTAAGTCCAGTTCTTGCAGGGAACGATTGTGCATGCATGTGTGCATGTGTGACTGTCTGTGTGTGTGTCTGCACATGTGTGTGTGTAGGGCAGTGGGCCCCAGGGTTTGTATGTCCAGGTGTCCAGTATGTGGGGAGAACAAGGAACCAGGGACAGCTACTAAGCATACCGAGTGTCTGAAACCAGCTGTTGGTAGGGTCCACGTTGTGTATGTATATATTTAGACACGTGTATGTTTTGCAAGAGATGGGAATGGGCTGTTTGTGTTTGAGTACTACATTTTCTGCCTGGGTAGATCTGTGTGGCTGGCTATATGTATGTGTATGTGTATGTGTATGTGTATATGTATTGTGTGCATGTATAATCTACTGAGAATACACGTTCAGTCTCACTCAGTTCATTGGCTGGACCTGAGTACATGGAGCTGCAAAAGCCTTGACTTTTTTGGGCTACCAGATCTGTCAACCTCTAACAAACATCACTAACATAAATACATATTATCAAAATAGTATTATGCGCTACTACAATTCGATTAAAAGAGCTTAATATGTCTACTGCTGTAGCTGTGTTACAATATATGATGATACAAGAAATGCAAGGCTTGCAGACTAGCTGACACAGCTGGGAAGGTGCACAACCTTTTGGACATGCGGCTCTGTCATTAAATATTTTTGTAATTCTTAAAAGAACAGTATTATTTGTGCGGAGAACCTGTTTCTCTAGATAATACATACCATAAAAGTGTAAAGCTGTCAATGTGACACAGAAACTAATTGCGTTCTGGCTGAAGACAGATGAAGACAACACCAGCAACAGAGAGGCTTGGGAAGGCTAAGCTAAGCACAGAGAACAGATTTTCTGCAAGAAAGCCGAAGGAACCAAGTATCTATGTGGTCTGGAAGGATTTTACGGAATGATAATAAATCCCCATTAACAATCTCTAAATCTAAAAATGGTTACATGTCCTAAAATTAATCTACACTGCCAACTATGCAGACTTCCCTTTCTCTCAGTTAACCCCACAAAAAAAAAAGGATTTGGGATGCCAGTATTTTAAGTTTGCTTTAACATGACTAACATCCCAAGGTGTATCGCAGCAGATAAGTGAGATTGCATTAAAAGTGCAAAAGTGTCAATGTCTCTATCCTGATTCCATTTGTTATGCCAGTGGATCTCCTGCCTGACCTTAGTGAATAAAAGATAATTCTGTACAGATAAGTAAAATCACCAGCTAAAGAATCTTATTATTGAAGCGGTGCAGCTGACAATTTTTGAATCAATTGCATTTCTAAGCTCCACCTGGCCTCCCCAAGGGCACTCGCTTCATTTCCCAGGCTGCCTACCCCCCTGCAGTGGGGCTTAGGTGGCAGCATCCCACCGCTTGCTGAGATCTGCTTAGACGGTCTGTACCGAGATCCAGTGCTTCTCATCACATAAATGACAAGGTCACCTACTGCTCTGAACAAGCAAAGGAGCATTTGCTCAGAACAAGAAGATTTGGGGAGGAGGAGGAGAAAACGTGTCTCAAACTATCGAAGTGTTTACATACCTGCTCAGTTCATTGGGTAACAACCCATCATCTTCCACAAACAACCCTCAGGTATTGGGAACACCAGAGTCTTCAGAGAGGCTGAGGTCTTTGAATATAGTCCAGTAGGTTATGTGAAATTTATTACCTAATTGTTTCATTATTCATAATCTACATTAATTATCCCTCTTGGCTTTACTTTCTCCAGAAAGTATTCCATATTTTACCCAGTAAAACATGTAACCCATTAAAAATACCTAAAATAGTGTCTGAATATTCCCATGCTCCAAAGTATATTGAAGGACAACAAACCATGTCTTTACTTCTTCTAACCAGAGAATTTCCATTTACTTCACTGAAGTTCATAAATTTATACCAGTTAAAGAAGGAACGCCATGGTTTACATTACTGAACATGACACAACCACTGACAAAAGTAAAACATTTGTCACCTTAAACTAAGGTGAACCTCACCGACATCTTTTAGACCCTACTTCAAAGGGCTACTTAAATTGAGAAAAGGTTTTGTTTCAAATCTGAGTGCACTTCAGAGACATTAAATAAATGATCTGACATCACTGTTACAAGTAAGCCCACGCTAACCTGACCTACAGGTAGGCTCAGCTTTAAATATATGGTACCGATTCTGCCCAGAAAAGATTTGCAATTCAGTCTCAAAATTTGCCTCCTGCCAGAAAGCAAAAAAAATTACTTCTGCCTTTGAAAGGAACATTCTCCATCCTTGCCCAAAACTTCATCTGGTTTTGACATTTTTTCTCACACATCAACTCTAGAATTGTGTGATAATTTAATAATCAAATTGCATTTTAGCTTGGTTTCTTAAGGGAAAAAAAAGGAGTATTTTCTTCTGTGAATCTCATAGTGCCCCTTTGTCATCACACTTTTTAATGAAATCCAACAGAAGGGAACACAAGGGTAGATTTTAATATATCCCTTTCCTACAACTTTCAGGAAAATGACAAGCTGGAAAGAGAATAGAGTTCACCTTTTCTCTCCCATCTCTCCTCCTCATCCAAGAGGAAGGCCATCAAGTCAGCTCAAACATTATCCATAAAGGAGAAGTCCTCACCCCAAAAGAGGTTCAGAGATTACACCTTATTAAATGTTAGAGGATCTACATGGAACAAAGCCACAGGAAAATGCGTTAATAAATATCACTCTTTCCCAATCTACAACCTGAAAAATGCAAGTCACTTACTCTCATGATTGCCCTGAAAACCTCAGAAATGCAGAACCTGGGTCTCATAAATCTGACATAAACCCTAAAAGGATTCTTTTTGTAATCTTATGATCATGACATGAAAAATAATTGTTTCTAATGTTTCAGCTTGTATTCAATTTCTTGAATCAGTTATATGAAGTTTCATACAGTTGTGTAACTGCAAGTAAAATCTGTCCTGAAGGCTCCAAATGCTTTTCTCAGGAGGATGCTAATAGCACAGCTGAAATGAGCTCCTCTACTCTATGAGTTCCTCTAACTATATTATCTGGCAGAGCTTTTATTGTGATAACAGATCATAATTATTTTCTGGTTTGCAGTGTACTGAGTGAAAAATGTAAAAATGCTATACATTCTGTAAAAATTTGTGGAAAAATGAACTCTTTTTAAAGGAAAGTTGCTTTCATGATATTGTGGAAAGTAGGAGTCGAGTGAATGTTAGTAGACCAATGCATTTCAGCATCTCTTTTTTGTGTTGGAAATGAGAAGGAAAAAATAAATCTATACAGAATGATTGTTCTGGCATCAGGGGTGGGGTTTGTGTCTGTATCCTCCATGTCAATTTTATTTGGTTGCAAATATAATTACCAGACAGTGATGCACAGGAGTAGCCATTCACTTTGCTTTGTCTTAATAAAAGCAGAGGAAATATGGCAGAGGAAATTTTACCCCCGTGGAAAATTGCTTTTAATGAGTTTAAAAAATATTTTTATAGTCATAGGGTACTAACTACATAGAAATACTCCTGGGTGCTCTGGCAAGTCTTCTTTTCATTACAATTGTTTCTTCATTACCCTTCTTACCCCTTCTTGCAGCAGGAACCCAGGTATCAAAAGGAGGAAGATTATCTTAAAGCCAGGCTTTTCAAAATTGGGTGCCATATTTAAGGACCTATATATAAATGGCCTGGTTTTCAAAAGAACTGAGCACTCATCAGTTCCCATTGATTTCAATAGAACCTATAATTGATCACACCTCTGCAAACCAGTCCATTTCTATTTAGGCATGTGCATGTGAATACACCAGAACTGCTTTAAGCATCTGTGTTTAAAAACCACAGCCAAAAGTTCTACTGTACAGTTTTTTAGACAAAGACTGCAATCTGAAAATGAACTCACAGCAGCACAAGAGTTTAAACAGAGACACCTGAGCTGTGACACTTACTGTTGCCCAAAGGGAGCTGGTGACAATTCTGCTGCCGAGAACAACTTCTCTTCAGAGCTCTTCAAAATTTGGAACTTTTCTCTCTGTAAATAAGGTGGATCTGAATAATCTCATATATTCGTTTTCTTTCTTAACTAAAATAACCCAGTTCTCAGTTTCCATTTTGCTAGCTGCCTGCTGTGACACTAAAAACTATGTTAGTTATGTAACAACGTGCTCTTTGTAGCTGCAGAATAAGAGAATAGTGACAGGGACTGGGACAGTGAAGTCCCCATGATGTTTCAGTTTTAGCTGTTTAGTGACAGCAGGTTGCAAATGCACTTTGCTGAGTTGGAAGGAATTTGCTCCTTTATTCAACAGAACTAGTGAGTTTCAAGGAAAAAAATAAAAGGTATAAATTGCATGAACAAGAGGCATGACATTCGTTTATAAACATCATAATTGTTGGGAATTAAAAGACCACATACAAACGAATTTTATGTGCAGTTTCAGAGACAGAGAAGCAATAAAAGCAACCTTACCATTTCACAGAAAATGTCAAATTTTCTTTAGAAACCATAAAAATGACATACTGTGATGCAAACTGGTCTCCTTAACTTTCTCTTCCTCTAAAGGTACTTTTACAGGTCTTAATAAATGCACGGGGGCAAAGATCTCCACAGTAGCATTGACTCAAGCCACTGAATTTGCTGAGCTGTGTAATGCAAATACAGAAGTTTACATGTGGAAGAACACAGGCTTGTGTGGTGCTGCATCCAACCTCACATATCTCTATAAGGTTATGTGATAAAAGCTGCAATATCTCTTAGGCGAACAGACAGAAGGGGGGGGGGGGGGGGGGGGGCGGGAGGCAACCCTAATAATGTGTTGCCAGGCTGCTCCCAGGGCTCCCCCAGGAGAGCCTCAGTCCCCATGTAACAGGGGCGAAACCCATCAAACCAGTCAACACTGCCACAGCTTTTGACTGAGGGGCATGGGACACATGATGGGATGTAGAGGAAAAGTCAGCTCGGACAACTCTGTATCACTGTCCTCCACAAATCTAATTCCAACATGACTCTTCAATTTGGTAACTTTGCAATCAGGATAGATGAGACGGGTATGAAAACAGCTGCCAGTAATAAGCTCAGAGCAAGAACTTTCACATGTAAGTTTGTAAATACAAACTCTCTTTTGCACAGAATTACCGACCAGTCCCTTTGGCTCCTAAAGGACCACTCCTAAAGCACTGCAACAAGGGCACAGCAGCACTCTGCATATGCCTTTGCTCTTCAGGGACTTTGATGGGTATCCTTCATCACTCCTCTCTCCCCAGTTCAAGGGATATGCTTGTACCAAAACTGTTTCATTCTCCCTGACCATAAGGCATAAATATTATGGTGCCTTCTCTTTTTGACAGTTATATATTTATATGTTGAAACAAGCTTTTTGGAACATTTGTTTTCCTTAGCACAAGCTCACTGAATCTTAATGCCTTTGCAATAAACAAGCCTTGTAAACTGAGAAAAAGGAGAGGGTTCAGGAGTGAGGCTTTTTGTTTCAAACTGGCAGTGCTGCTGCTCTTTTATGGAGGTGTTTTGGGAAGAATGTCACTTAGGTGACAGTGACAGAGAAGCAGCATCAGAAAAAAGTTGTCTTGTGACACTGTAACTTTGATTTGGAGGTTTACATTAAGAACTCAGAAAACTATTATACCTCAGAGACATGTTAAAGGAGTGGTTAAAAGCAGGATGCAACTACATTGTGAATGAATGGAGGAGAAAACCAGGCATCTGTGATGGCAAATCGATCGGCTCCTGTACACTGAATTCATGCCGTAACAGTCAGTTCCAAAAAGGGCCAGGGAGCTTCTGCAACCTGAGCCCCTACTGCTCCTTATAACGCTGTAATTTCTTATTCTGTCTAAGTTAAAGTGTGCCAGGGATACTTTTCCTCTGCTATAGGGAAAGAAGTTTCACTGAGACGCAGAACATGCTGTACATAAGCACAAAAAGCTAAAGTGTAAAAAATTTAAACAGCTAGAGTGTTGGGGAAGCTGTAGCCTGGTTCCACTTTGAGGCTAGACTGAAATACAAACTGCTGAGACAGCTTGCCGACTTGCACTGAAGTAGAACTAAGTGTCCATGAATACACAGAAATCCTTCCAGAAGAGTATAAAATATATATGTCCTTGCATTGTGCCAGAAAAAAAGTATATTTCAGTAGCTCCAGACAAAACAGTGAATCCATTCAGATTAACAGTTGTTGGAGGGGAGTTGTGGTTTTCTTCCTTTTTGTGCATGATGTATAGCTTGTGTAAATTCTATTCATCATTTTTCCCTTTTGCTAGTTACAAATATTCCCTTGTCAGACCTAATTGACAGCACTTTCACATACTCCTAGAAAAGGGCTGTGGTATCATGTTTCTATTCTGAGGCTCCCTTGCACTTTCAGCTTGCACAAATTGCTGCCTTTGTGATTGTTCTACTTATAAATAATTTCTGTGTTATTGTATATATATATACAAAGAAACTCATGATCACATTATTCTAAACTCTGAAGTCTAGGGAGGCAAAAGATAACAACAAAATGAGAAACTGATCTTGGGAATACTAAAAGAAATGTGGTTCATAAATAATAGGATATGTACAAATGAGGCTGATACCAAGAAAATACTCATCTATCATATCAAACTTGATTTCTTGAGACCTCCTTATCAGTTTCCAGCTGACTTGACATTTTTATTCAATGCCTTCCCATTTTTTTTCTGTCATTTACATACTTGTCATTATTATACATGTATCACTGATTTCTTATCTCCTTTTGACCTGGATGTCTTCTGACCAGGGTCAGAAAAAAGTATGTCAGAACGAGGTATTATAGATTCTTTTACCCCTGAACATAATTGTTTTATTTAAGGGAAAATTGGAGTAAAGAAATACACAATTGCAAAGGTACACTATTAACCAAACACTTCCCAATAGCTCAAGGATTCTTCCCATCCTTTCCCATCCTGAGCCGTACACATTAAGTGGGGGGCTTTTTACAGTACTTACAAGTTCCTGCTGTTTTTTTCAAGACAACTGCTAGGCATTGCCATAAAATTAATTGGGGAAATGATTGGGTTAAAAAAATGATAAAAAGTCTATTTTGGTTTTGAGCTTAGATCTTCTCCCTGATCTGCTTTACAGAGTAATCTGACAAACACCCACAGTGGTACAACCAAAGGGGTGAATTCAGGTAAAGGAGGTCAAGACAGGCACTTCAAACTAGTTTTTCTAACAAAGCATATCCTCTGAACTACACTCAGCTGCAGCTTTTGAGAAAGAGTCCTTCCATAATGCAGAGGTATAGCCTGTTCTCTTTGTCTCCAGGTCTGTTATATTCCTTACTGCTGGATTAAAATGACTGATCAGTTTTCTTTCAAGATCAAGTTTTATAAGCAAAAGTTTTATATTTTCATTCAAGTTGCTGACAAATATATGAAAGAGCACTGGACAATGAACAGATTCTTCTAATAACCGATAATTTTCTGAGTTATATTGGTTTTCTTTTTCTCAATTTTCAGTGTGTATTCAGTATGTTTAGCCCTATTAGCCTTGGTTTCTTTAGCCTTTATCAGTTCCCAGCTACCTGACTTAACATTTTTCTTCAACACCTTCCCCTTTTTCTGTCATTTACATACTTATCATTAATATACATGTATCACTGATTTCATATCTCCTTTTGACCTGGACAGTTTCTGACCAATTCAGGTCTGAATAAATATGGATTCATGGCTTCTAGACATTCAGGAGGATGTCCTTTAACAGTTTTTTGGTTTTTGTTAAGACTTAGGCCTAACTTAAATGCATAGTGTTTTGGAAGACTAGTCTCATACAGGCCTAAATTCTGCTAATCTCATTTACATATGGAAAATACAGCTAAATGATAATCACTGTAGTCTGCACAGTGACTGTTCTTCATCCTCCATAATTCACTGTTCAGAACAATGTCCAACACTGTTTGACCTGTTTTTTCACACAGGACTTTCTGGTCTGAGACAGTTATTCTGACTTCTGAGGAACTCTGAGAAGGTTTTATTGGGTTGTGTATTAATCAGAGAATCCCTGAGGTGGGATGGCACCTCTGGAGATCTCCTAATTCAACCCCCTGCTCAAAGCAGGGTCATCTACAGCAGGTTGCTCAGGGCTGTGTTCTGTCAGGTTTTTAGTATCTTCAAGGACAAAGACACCACTGCTTCTCTGGGCAACCTGATCTGTAGATTACAGATTAACATCACTGACTAATTACAGATTAATATATTCTGTTTACTCTGGAGTAACCTGCTGAATTTGGGATTATTCAATTACTGTGTTATGAATCTTTGCAGCACCTACCTGTGCATGGAGCCTTCCTTTTTTATTGCTAAAACTGAGATAGAAGACATTTATTTTCTGATAGATTTTAATTTGGGATTTTGATGAGAATAGTATAAAGCAGCTATTCAGGAACAAAAATCTAACTTAATTTTAGCAGTTTGGACCCTAAGAGGATGTGGAATTTCACTCCAGTCAACATCAACTGATGTGAGGTAGATCAGATCAATCCAAGTGAAAATTTGGCTGAAAACACAAAACCAAGTTGCTGCTCCTCCAAGTTTATGAACTGCTAGCATAACCACAGTTTTGAAAAATAATTCAACCCTACCTACTCAGTTCCAACAGGTGATAATCCTTGGTACATAAACTGGAATTGCAATTGACTTTGCAAGAATAAAGAACTAGACTTTGTTGCTGAACTTCTTTATTGAGGGTGTTCAAGTTTAATGCTTTGTACCCGCAACCATTCGGTAATGAAGTATGTCTTTTCTATAAGGCTTCAAAAATCACTGTTTATTTTCTATTAGAGCAAGCAACTGAAACCTCCTTCCTTAAAAGTGTAACTAGGCCTCCTAACTCTTCTTCATTAAAAGAATGTTAATATTTATTTGTACTCTCAAAATGAGGAAGCATTAAGTCTGATTGCTAGAGGACAGTCCTTCTGCTCTGATGGCATAATTCTCTGCCATAATGTACATTATTGACAATTACATTTTCTTTTGTAACTCAAAAGACGATTAGGAAAGTTGGCCACTACAGATTTAAACTGTAACAAAAGTCTCTTCAGGCTTACTCTGAAAAGCTTGCTAACAGCTGTTTGTCTTTCAGATTTCAAATGGAAAACAAATCATAAAGCAGCCAATATTTAATGTGAAGATTTGCTAAAATTGTTTCCCCCCCCACGCTTTTTCCCAAATTTGACACTATTCAAAGGATGGCATATAAAACCATAAAGCAGGTGACGTTGCTAGAAGGGAGACCACAAGGAAGAAAAAATGATTACCAAATCAAATAAGAAGACATTCATTATGAGTTTAATTCCCCTTTCTTTGACATTTCTTCCTCAATTTAATTAGTCTCTCCTGAGGCTCACAGTCTTAGCTGTCTTTCTATGCAAAAGAAAACTTGCTTGCCAAGGAAAATATGTCCGAAACTCTCCCAACTCTGCATCAGTGAGACTGGATTCTATAAATAACCCCTCATGAAATCTATCACGTTCTCAGCCTGCAAAGTCAAATTATTAAACCTGACATCTCTATTATATTCAGCTGTGGCAAAATTCCTCTCTTCTATCTGAGATCTTCTACTTTGTCTTGAAGACAACAGAAATGCTGCAGCTGTGGATGGCTAGTGTTTCCTAGGAGAGACTTAGAGGAATACTATGAACTTCGATTTAACAGATGTAACAGATTGCATAAGAGAATCCTGGATTTTATGAACCCTAGATTTTCAGCACAATAGGCTTTGTTTTAACAAAGGGATAGATTTTTTTTTTTTAATTCAAAGTTTAAATTTGATTATTTTATTAATGCTTACATGCTATTTCAGCAGTTTACTGCCCTTCAGTAGGTGTTTATCCTTTTCAAAACAAGAGGAGACTAGTGAACTTTATCGAGCTCGTTAAGGGCCTGATTCTGCAGACCTGCTCTGAGAAACCTCTGCACTGCAAGAAGGCACAAAGTCATTGTGTGTCTAATGGTTCCTGCCCTTTTAAACCTCATACCCTAACATCATACCCTGAAGTGTCTCATTTTTAGTGTCTCAATTTCTATAGAGATTAGGAAAACCCTGAAAAATACTAGTCTCAGAGGCTCAAAATCTAAATGCAACCCTTTTTTCTCAAGGAAAAGTATTATGATCTCTGAGGGACATAACTCCTGAATTTCAAACTCCTGGCAATAAATCTGTTCGTTGAGCCATGGAGTTATATTGGCTTCCATGAGATGCTTTCATGGAGTATAGAACGATTTACAAACTCAGCCCCTGATGACAGGTATCTAAGACAGAAAGAGAAATACAGAACTGTTACTACTGCCCTGAATGTTCTCAGTTTTAGGCAAGGTAACCAGCTGTAAAATTTTGTTGCTGCTTCTAAAATCAGGATGCTGCTTTGCTCGCACTAATGTATCCAGCTGTCCTGTTTGCTTTAGGATCTGCTTATCTGCAATAATTTTTTCAATGCAATTATACTTCTGTTGACCAGTTTATAAATGTAGCTATGTTACCAGTCTTTTTTGTCACAGTTCTGTGCTGCCACTTTCAAATATGGTGTTGCTTTCTTTATTTCTCACTTTCCCTCTGTGAAGAATGTATGAGTGCTAAGCAGAAGAAACAATGAAAAAACAAGAACTTCTAAAATGGTGTTTTATTTTCTCGTTATGTTTACTTTAAAGAAATGAAAGAGGAATACTCAATTTTCTATTCCATGTCTGTAAATGAACAGACTATTATATCTGATATCAAACCAGTAATGAGAGAGTCTGCATCAGTAAATGATCTTTCCACTTCTCTACATGGCTATGTCCTGAGCATCAGAAAGCTTCCAAGTCTTTTGTACCAAGCACTCCACTGAACACTGTTAGTTTTCTAAGCAGGAAAAAAAATCAGCTAATTCTCCCTTACTACAGTCTTTCCAAAGTGCATAAAATACTTGCAGTTACAATTACACAGCCCTCGTAATATATTTTGTCTTCCATAAAGCTGTAGGCATTACAGCAGTTTACCAAGAAGACAGCCTATCACTTCAGGCATTTTCCCTAGAAGTCCATTATGTCATGACCCAGTTATCTATTCCTCTCTGGATCTGCTCTTAAATTGTTCATAGAGCTTTCCTTTTTCTTTGAACCATCACTCATCAAGCTCATTCATTTCTCTGCAGGAGAAGGTTACTAGCTTAAGTAAGAGTAGTGAAACAGGTCTTATGTTTCACACCAGAGCTATACACCTAGAGACCACTCAGAACATTACCATAAAGAGGGGTCTTCAAATCACAACTCCTGCTGGATTATTGTGATTCATGACAGATGTAAGAACAGGGATACTGCCCACAGCATTTCCCTTCACCAGCCTCAAGGCAGAAGACATTCAGTGGTAGGAGAGGAAATCTGTATTCCCATCAAGTACTCTATCTCACAAACACCATAATCATTCAGGAAAGGAAGATAGGTTCAAGGTGGGTTTTTTTCACTGCTATTACGCTACCCAGCCAGAAGCAGAAGGAGAAACCATCCATCTTGCCACATGCCTCTGTTAATAATTTGATGTGCGATCTTTGCATTTTAAGACCAGAATTTAATGCTAACAGTTCTCCATAGCATTGTTCTTATTGATTTGCATTTTAACGGTCTACAACTGTCAGCAGAAAGAACAAAGCACAGATACAGAAATCTACCTACTTCCTTGGCATCATCATTAAAGTAGCTGAGCTGGTACCAAGTAGTAAACATATTCCTCTTTATATACAAGCTATAAAAGTATAGGTCTATTAAATTACCCTTTCAGAGTCCTAACTGATTTTAGGAGGAATTTCTTCTTCATCAGCATATACTGACAAATTCCTCAGTATTTCCATATACTGACAAATACAAGCACCTTGAGTACATATTCAGCCAAACTGTTACCAATGTGTACATAAAAACCAGTGATTTCAAATACACAACCCCACACTGAAGGAACAGTGACTTGCTTTCTAAACTGAGCTTGACTTACTGTCTTTCTGTGAACAAAGTGAAGAAAAAAAGATGTTTACATAATTGTGCTGGCATTACACACACAGAAGTAACTGTTTGTCCTGTTGTATAGCATAAAAAAAAAAGAAACTTCAGGCTTCTTAAGTAGTTAGATCCTCATGCAGTGAACAGATGCTTTGGACTGAAGTTAAAGCTAAAACTTTTCATCTTCCTTTAATCTTCCATGGTTTTATTCTCTGTGTTGCTCACTTTCTCCAGGAGACTTGGACTGACCTAGAATCCCAAGACTACGAAAGCTTTACTATGATTTACTATGATCAGCACACAGCTTATCCAGACTTAAAACCACACTTTTGGCCCCTGTGTCAGCAAAAAGGTTTAGGGCTTTTTTTCAGTTTTACCCACTGTGTCTCTTCTGTTCTTCACTGTTGCACAGACATTGGGCTAAAATGATAACCTTCGCTCCCTTTTAGTTCTTACTTTCTTTTTTTCTTTGTGTTTTATCCCTTCCTACAGAAGTTGACTACAGCATCTCACATCATCAGGGAGCAGTATGGTCAGGCCATGTGTCCTTTAGGTCAGAAAATGTAGTTAACAGGCAGTTGTCTGAATTTTTATTTTTGAGTAGTGTTTTCAGCAATGTTTAGGATACTGCTTAGTGTATGGAAACATCTTAGTCTCTATCCTAGTTTTTAATTTGCAAACTGCAAAGTCAGATGGTCCTAGACAGTCCTCCTCAGTATTTGTCAACCAGTGGCATATTTCTTGGACTGCCATGGATACATGCTAGTGTTACAATGACAAAAGTCGTCAACAGTAATACAAAACACTGAAAAAGTTGTCTTTGATACTCAAATTCATAATCTCAGAAATGTCAGTTGTTAACAAAGACCAGACCCCTGAGACATGATCTTCTGTTGCCCTTATCACCCCTTCTTTTTAATAACCATTTTGTACGTTCAGTTTTGGCACACTTCTTTTATCCTCGCTTTTCAACTTGTGTCCAAATTAACTTGTGGAGTGGTTAAGAAGCCTTTCCATGTTTCAAACTTCTTCTAGAAGTGACTACACTGACAGCCCCTTTCATTATGTTTTGGAGATGAAAATGGTGTGGTTCAGTCCGGAGTAAAGAAATGGTCAGGAAATTCCTGGTCTTGAAGTATTTGTATTTGAAAAACACAAAAAAGTTTGGACCCCTGAGAAATTTGTTTGCTTGAGGCAGGATGAAGACAGCATACAAGAAATCAGAATTCAGTAGTCGGGGTTCTATACATTAAACAATATGCAAGTTAAAAAATCAAAAAAACACCCAAAACCAAGAAACAACCACACAAAAAACCCCCAAATTCTCAGCCAAAAGATATCTAGCACAGTCACAGCATTTTCTAATAGATTTTGAATCTGTATTGGAATGCATTCCAACAATAATTGAAATTAAGTATAATTCTGTTGTGGAACAGTTTTTACCATCAAAATATTGAGTCATTTTATTCTTATGAAAATACCCAAGTAATAAAAATGGTACGCCAGTAATTCTGGACTCCTGGAAATTCTCTTTAAAGGTTATTAATTCCATATCAATTAAGTTTTTGGAGATGCTTCTCAATTAGCTTCCTGTAAATCCCAAACCAATATCTTATTGTCATATATCTACTGCACTCAGAACAAATTCTAGGTATGGCAACGTTAAAATTTGATTTAAATTGGTCAACTGGGTCAAAAAAAGTCTGTCTTCACTGCTGTTCTTCCAAAACTTTCTATTTTTAGGGAGTCTAAAACAAGGATTTGAACTTGACTGACAAGGATTATTCCATTTTCTTTCGTCAGGGCATGCATAATGTCTAATTCTTGCACAATTTATCTTTGGATAAGCAAACCACGAAAGAATGAGAATGACAAGAAACTCCATGACACCACACCACTGCTCTGCCAATGCAGAGCAGGAGAAAGTGCTGGTTTTGCTTTCCCTGTTCTGATAAAAAACGCAAGATGCCTCCTTTGCTTTTCTACTTTCTAGAGATGAAAGCTAATGACTATAAATGATTCACAGAGGAATAAAATGGGCAGATATGGAGGGTGGTGATGGTGTTTCTCAATCGGAAAATATTTTAGCTACTTTAGCATCTTTCGTATGCTGATTTCTTAGCTTTGAGCTTCTAAGGAATTTAGACTATAAATTTTCCATAATCCTGGTTGAGCAAATTTTTAATCTGTAATCTTCAATTATATCCTGACCTTACTGAAATCATTAGCAAAGTCACTAGCAACATCTGTGGAGTTGTGATTTTATTCTTCATGTTTAGCTGTTAGTGCTAAATTAGTAAGTTTGTTTGCATATTAAGCTCCATTAAATCCACTAGGAAACATATGTTTCATTTGTGGAAGAGTTCAGGACAATTTCACATCTTCAGCACTAAGCTGCTGCTCTTATTTTCTCTATTATAAATAAAAACGTTGGACCTGAAAGAAACCAAATGTATACTCAAGCTGTACATATCTCAGCCTGACAGGATCAGGGCCTTAAATTTGGCAGTCCTAACTATGCAACATAATCCCCTGTCAAAATTTCTTTGTATTAACTAATTTTGACAGCTATCAGAAAACAAATCCGTACAAATATTTGGCATTAGGAAGGAGTGAGAATATTATTTGTGTAAAAACTGATTCATAGAATTGCTAGACTACCGTGTTTGACATCAGACTAGCATTCTACCCAAGCACGGACTGTTCAAGATGCTTCAATAAATATTACTTAAAATGAAAATACATTTATCAGTTGAGAAATGATTTGCAATTAACAGTTATAAAAATCTTTATACAGGTACATGTTTAGCAACTGGATTTATGATGACATTCTGAAAAGGAATGTAAAAAGTAATTAACACTAGGTCATTTTATAGCTCTGAGGGTTTGAAGGAGGGACTGAATATTGGCCCATGAGAAAAGAGGTTTCATCATGGCTTCATCAAACTCATTAGCAGAATACCCACGGACTCCAGCAGGACCCAAATTTTACAACCGGAATACAAATTTAAAAGTGAAGTGAGAAGTGTAACAAGGGCATTCAAGTGAGGAGGAAAACAGTGGCATTCTTCAGTTTAGACTGTAGCTATCTCACACTAAAAACAAAAAAATAAAGAATATGCCAGGTGATTCACAGTGCTTGAACTTTACATAGTTAATTATATTCTGTCAACACAGGGTAAGAAATGTTCGAGAATTCATTAACCCCACTACGAAGCCTTTATAAAGTAGATGTTTTTAAAGAGAATGAGTTTCAAATAAATAGTTGTACTAGAAAATGTTATTTTTTCTTTATATGCAGCTGTATGCATATATCCATAAGCACTGGACAAAATAGCCCAAATCTAAAATAATCACTGGAGTTTACACAAAGACTAACAAATATTTTAAATGAAAAGAAAATTTAGCAATTTCTAATCAAATTATACTGATATGCTTTGTATGTGTCATAAAATGACAGTCTGCAAGACTGAGTGACAACCTAAAAAAGAATCAAAATTGCTTGATCTTTTTGAGTTCTCATAAAATCAGTATACACATGGTATGCTGCAGAAAGAATAAGGAAATTTAAGGTGCATTCTCAAAATCCTGGAAAGAAGCACTATATATACAAAAGCCAGCCTGCTTTTAAGATAAGACATGTGGGACATGTTATTTATTCAGGGGCAAGAAACATAAGAGAAGAAATAAAGGATGATCCGGTATTGAATAAATATGGGAAAGGTGGCAGGTTCACTTAAAAGTTCCTATTAGACTGTCTTGGAAAATAAAGGACAATAGAGAAAGATACATGGATTTGTGGGGACTAGAGGACTTTAATAACTATCTTTATAACTACTTTTGGTTTTCCTCCTATGTAAAAGAAACTGTTAAATACCTTCTACAGTACGGCCCTGAGGAATTTTTCTGTCAATATGCTTCCCCCCCCTGGCCTAGACATTGATCAAAGAGCACTCCAGCTTGTCCCTTGGAGTCATAACTGAAAATACAAGGGAAGGAAATAGCATATCAAAGGGCAGCTGAATACTAGATACAGGAGTTGCCAGTGGAGATGGAGTTATTGTATCAAGTAAGATATAATGCACAGTACAAAAACTTTCTTCTTTTAGAGATGATCCTATCACAAAAGTAGCTTATATAGTATCAGACCATCTGTCCTAGTTGTGGAGTCTCATTTTCCAAATATATTTGAGGGTCAGCCTAAATGCAAGCTGGGGATGTGTTGCATTTTTTTTTCCATTGGGATTCTCATACAAAGCTAAATTTCATTAAAGCTTAAATCAGTTTAATTTCCATTTCAGGCTACATTATATTTTCTTTTATCTCAAGTAATTTTTCTAGAAATTATGAAATACTATCACTGCTTCAATACTGTTCATTTCCACTGGCACTCTTGAATGATCTTTGATTTATGCTGCACTGCTTGCTAGAATATCCTGTTATATCTTCCAGATTTGCATCTTTGGCACTGAAAGGAGTTTTGAATTACAAAGCAGTCACATTAACCCTTCCCATCGTACTAAAAGAAGAAAACAAAAAACAACACCAAAAGACTTATTTTTGTTTTAAGAATATTGAAGAACTGTTCGAATTGCTTCACAGAGCTGAAAGATGTGGGGGGTTTTGTATCATTTCACCTGCAAACTGCTCTCCTCAGTCTTCTTGTAGAACTATGTTTTAATAGAATCATGTGTAATACTTTGTACAGTGTAGACATACAATACCATAACTATTCAAATATTCTAATTCTTATGATTTTGAAGAAGCTTTGTGTTATAACTGAGAGACCAGCGGGGACTTTCTGAGAAGAGTGATTTCTATTCTGGGCTCAGCAAGTCATCACTTCTGTCCACTCCTGCTTTCACTCTCTCAGATGCAATGATTGACACTTTAATGGTATATGCAATAGCAGTCATCTTCAAGTTTACTCCTTAGTGGAAGGCAATATATATAAAAAAAAATACATTAACTTACCATAACAAGTCTAGAGGAGTTACAATCTATTGCAATCTTATCTCAATTCTACCACATTTAGATAAGCATCATAGGTAAAAAAGTAATATCCTAGAGTACTTCTCATTTTGAAAGGGTTTTGCATAAGGAAGGGAGAAGGGGGAAGAATTACCTTTGTTTGTTAAGACATTTGTTTCTAAACACAAAATATATCTACTGCTTTCCATTTTAAGCAGCATGTTACAATCCAGCTAGAAAACCTGATCGAAAATGAAACAAAACTGTCAGTCAGGCAAGTGATTAGGTGAAACCGAACAAGTACAACCTCTTCTGTGCCATGCACATGCATATTCATAGTCTGTCAAATTACCTGAGAAATGACATTAAAAAGAGAGCTCTTTTCCCACCACTGTAAATATGAATATATGAAAACAAATAATTTTTCAACACTTTTAAAAATTGGAACTGATGAGGTCAAACCTGTCAGATCAGCTAGCATGTGATCTGATTCAAAAATCAGGAGGGTTGTTGCTTTTTTAAATGGACTGCCACAAAACAGTAAGTCCTCTAGCTGCGGGGGGGTGGGGGGGGGTGGGGAGGGGAAAGGAAAGATTCCCAATCTCAGTGACATTTCGCAGTTGCAGAATTTTTTAAGTTTTTATATGGCACCTTTGAAAGCTGAAAAAAAACCAAAGCCGTAACTACAGGATGCTTTTATTTAAAAGAAGGGTCTACTACTGAAAAAAGTAGAGTTAAAACTATAAAGAACCAGGTGTTGGCATAACACTGAAATGCATTTAAGAGCACAGCGGTGCTTGATGACCAAAGAAACTGAAGTTGCATGGTCTTTTATATGATAGACGTGTGTCACGACAGCCAGAGGGAACAGAATGAGAAAGAATGGCTGGGGACAAGGCTTTCCAGGCTGCTGGGGAGAAGCTGCCTCTGTTCAGAGACAAGGGTGGTAGTTCAGAAGCCTGGAATGCAGAAAAACATCTATTTTGCAACAAACCAACTTGAGAAAGATTAATGCCAATGACAAATTACTATTTTAAGCACATCTTGTGAATACTTGTGCCAAAGAACCTCTATGAGTGATGAGGAAACACAAAAATGGGAGAAAGATTACAGAGGGCAGCCTGGCAAGGATGCAAGTAACAAATTACTTTGTGTTTTGTAACAAACAGTGTTTTAAGTCAGCTCTACTTTCACGTATTTCAGCATCTGTATCGGATCAGCAAGGATCAACTACTCTTTCAATCCCATCTTATTTATTTATGATGTATTTTCAAATGAGGATGCTTTTTAAAGCTTTTTATAAGAAGAGCTTAAATTAATACTGTATAACGGAAGGAAGTAATTACCAATGGGCTTGAGGTATTTTGTGGCAATATGGGGACAGAAGCTGGTGAAAGGTATTATCCTGACCAGACACCTCTCTTTACAAAGATATTTGATCTGCTAATTGGCACAAATGTTAGATCCTGTGCAAATACCAAAGCAGAGATAAAAAGGCACTCCAACAGTTATTCTACTGTTTGCTAATTATTTCCTAATAGCTTTGCCTATGCCCAGTTCAGAACCATTTTGCTTATCACTTTTATCCTTCATTTCAAATAGCCTTTGTATACTGCATCTAGAGTTTTTAAAGTACTCAAATATCCTAAATACCTACCTTTATATACTGCCTAACCAAAGTACTGAGCAATGGATGAATTTTGCAGCACCTCTGTGGATTTCAATAGCACAATATGTTGCTGTTACTTGTGGTTGGAAAACAGTGTACAAGCAGCAAGAAAATGTGAAATTTTAGTGCTTAGCAATTCTAGATTAGCTCCAACAGCAAGAGGGATGCTTATGAGAGGATGGAGAATAAATTTCATGGCATTTTGACATATGCTCACTCCTGACATAAGCATTCACAAAATGAAAACTTAATTAACCTGAATCACCTTATTTAAAAGAAAAACAGTGGTGGACAGGATTAATTGGTACTTGAACAAGACCGACCCAAATCCACCCCAGCTATGTATATGAAGACACAGCTCTTAAATACTTTGTTATCAAGGATGATACAAAAATTCAGATGCAGTCTCAGAGAACTTAGTAACTACTTCATAAATAAAACTTACAGTTTCCCTTTACTATCCAGCAAAAAGTGACAGGCACAAAAATTGTGATGGTCATTATTTTCCAATTTGAATTCCAAAATTCAACCACCTAACAAAACATAAATCAAATTGAGCATTAGGCAGAATTGATACCTGTCCATACTTCATGCCCTAGTCATCGATAGGCCACTGTTTTGAGAAGTGATAGTCACCAACATGAACCTCATCAGACTTTAAGTTACATCTTCTCGATTCCAGGTGAGATCTCCAACCAGTAAGCTATTGCTCAAATGTATGGGCACCACAGTTCCCTCTGGCCTCAATTTAAAAGGAAGTAGTGAGTCCTCTTCTTATTTTGAAGGAAACAACTTCCATCCTGAACTCTAGGAGAATACTAAAATCCTTTCACTACATTCATTAGGAAATTTCAAGCCAATAGCATTCACTGTTAAAATCCAGTATTAATGAAAATAAAATTTATTTAAACTTCTTACATCCACCATACAAGCACTTACCTTTTACAGTCCTCACATTTTGCACATGCATTACCCGCTAATTGTTACCATACAAAAGTATAGTTTGCTTTCTAATTTACATCTATTTTGTTTCAGAATATGCCATTCACTCCACTAACCTGATTCATGTCCTCTCTCTCCTCTGTGGTTTCAGATAGCGAGGAGGGATCATTCCATACCACAATTATTCTAATTTCTCAAACTTTTTTATTCTATATCTGATCTAGACAGAATATGTTAAAGTAAAAGCAAAGCTGCAGCAGCTCTACTGTCAGACTAACTAACAATTTTCTGCTCTTATTAACCTTCAGTCCACAATGCAGTTTGCTTCTGGGTCCATTAAAATCAACCATTCAGCTTTTGTTAACTTCCATGTGCATTGCAGTTAGGAGACATTTTACACACAATTTTACTTGAAATCCAAATTTAGAGGTCATAAAATCATAAGAAAAATAAGTAAAACATTTAATATTTTTTATACTGTATGTGTGCTATTTGTAAATTATCTTGGTAATTTAATTTTGAGAGTTCAAGTAAAGACATAGTCTAGTGAAGTTCATCAGCAATAAGTCTGAATGCAAACCTTTAATTACTTTTTTTTATAGGCATTACTAAGATTGTGAAACTATTCTTTGGCATCTTAGCAGCAGTATGATAATACAGCCTAGTGCTTCAGGCATTAGTTCAGACATATAGTAGCCCTCCTTCCCTTAAGCAATATTTTACACAGAAGAAAGTTGAAGAAAAGTTGGTCTGTGATGTGTAGAAAAAGTAAAATGCAAGTTACAAGAGTAATGAAGTGCAAAAAGTGGCCCTAATTTATTGACTCTTCCTTCAAGCTGAATAAGCAAGAAAAATTGGAAGGACATACAGATCCATGACTGTTATGCACTCCATGAGAGCCCATCTGGGAACATTCCTGAAAATTCGAAGGGACATTCTGAGCTCAGACAAACAAATTCCTAAGCTGTATTAGCTAGCTCTTCACGGATGATGTCTTGTCTCCAGTACCCCTCAAACACTAACACATTTTCTTTTCTCATAGCATCAAAACTGAAAGAACTGTTCGGTAGTTAAACTTTTCTTCATAAGCACTAAGACCATCATCATTCTCCATTTCTCAGCACAGTTCTTCTATGTATTTAAGGGGGTTTTATGAAATAAACAGAGCTTTTCAGACTCAGGAAACATTCCTATTTGGGAAGAAAATACTGAATTAATTTTGGTGATTATAGTAAATGGATACATCTATTACAGGTACAAAAAGCTGATTCTCTAAGTGCAGTCTGATTTCAAAACTGCAGTCCTTTGATGTTTAGATATTTCCTTCAACTGTCGGCTGGAAGTGTTATTGCAGATTTCTGAATAAACTTAATTTAAAATGGTCAAGGTAGTGTCAGGAGGCTTCAAGACCTTTTTATACAAAAACTGAAAGAAAAGGAAATTCATTTTAGAAAAGCATGAAATGTATAAACTAAAACTCTGAAATGGTGAAATGCAATAAAAACGTGAAAGAATACAGCTTGAACATTAACAGAGAGAAAGCAGTAGACATAATGTCTCTGAAACAATTACTGCTTCACACAAATACTGTGTGAAGAATAACAATGGAATAACACAAACGAATTTTAAAATTGTATTATTCACATTAATCAATTATTAAAATATTATCTTGATTGCAGATAATTTTTCATTCTTATGTTCTCCAGTTTCCTACATCTGAACCACTACCTCATAGCTGCTATCATAATTAACCCTAAATTCCACCCTGTTTAGTTAAAGTGGTTGAAAATGGTCTTAAAGAACGACCCCTGTACAGAATTATTAACATAGCTTTAATAAGTCTATATTTTCCTGTAGGAAGCCTAAATTCAGTGTATCTTTACTTCCCTAAAGCCCCATGTCACCATAGTTAAGAAATGCTGAGCCACAGGCTTGTAAAATGAGGCATTGATGGAATGAGGATCCCTTTCTCCTATATACAGTATCTTGCTATAGAAAGGACATGGAGTAGGTAGGCACTTCGATGCACTCTCAGTGAATCCAAGGTAATTCTTAATTGCTATGACTTGGTTAAGGTATTGCAGTGGAGAAATACAGGATGGGGAATGAGAGAGGGCAGACAAACTGCCAATAAGGTTGACAACTGCACACCTATTTGAACAGCATAAATGAACAGCAAATATGCAATATTGAATTATTTTAGAAAAGCATGAGTTCAAAATATACTGAATGAGCACAAATTAGAGCAAAGATACAACCAGATTGGTTTCTCTTTTTCTGCAGCCAACCTTTATAAAGAACTTGTTCCATTAAATATCAAGATTTGTGGCAGCTGAAATTCAATAAATATATTGCTCAATGGTAGTAAAATATGAATGGGTAATATAATGCAGTCTAATCAGTTCTGGGTTTAGTCAAAAGCGATGCTGTGACATCACCACAGTAGCAAAGTCCTACTTGTATAAAAAGCTGCGTTCAGGGCAGTACAGTCTGTTCAGCACACTAATGCTAAATTGCTGTTGTGGAAATATCTTACAGGTATCACTTTACAGTCATTATCTTTTGCCACAGCTTAAAATGAAACACAATGAATGTATCCAAACACTGGAAATGCGCAAAAGTGACATATCGTATAACATACGCTCTTTTCTTTGCTATACATGTTCTGTTCTTAAGTAGCTATTTATTTATAATTGTATATCCTTTATTGCAACATGAATCTGACATATGCAACTTTTTTTATCATAGTCAGGGAAAAAAAAATCTCTTTAATGCACACTACTGCTTACAAATAACTTTCATCCAAGTTTCAAGCTTGCTTTCTGTCATATTAACACCTTCAAATAGAAGCCTGAAATCTGGAAGAAGAAAATGTACTTTCTTTTCTAATAGACATTTGTTGACTTGATGTATTTTGAGGGGGTTTTTGTAGCCTGTTGAAATGACATTAAGAATTCCACAACTGTCATTTGTCTCAAGGGACGCTGCTCCATACTGTAACAGATCTAAACTTACAGAACTAAACTTTGTAAACTATTTCAGACTACTAAGCCCAACCTTTCTACAATAAAAGAAATGGAAAGAACATGCAAAAAAATGTTTATCATTCACTAGACATGAACTGGTACATGAACTCAGATCTGGTACATTCCTCTCAGAAACAGGAAGTCTGAAGAAAATTTATTAAACACAGTTAAGTGATTAATTCTTGAATAGGAGGTATAGCATGGACTAGTAAAGATCTGGTCTGGCCAGAAACAATGACCAAGAATATTATATTAATGAAAAATATTAAGATTTGAAAAAATATTTTCATTTTATATTGAAAGAAAAATTATACCTTGTGTAGAAAAAAAAAACAAACCACAAACATTGCAAAAAAAATACAACCAGGTGGAGTATGAGGCTGGAATATTAACAGCCCAATATCAGGTTACTCGGTATATGAAAGACTGGTTTTGAGCTGAAGCTTGCAAACCAAAATAAGTTTTCATCATCTTTCCTTTACAGTTCTATTTAAATATACTTTTAATATACTGTTCTTAATTGTCTCATGTTTCTGCATATTGAGGAAATGTTTAATTATCCTAGCATTATCCTTCTTGTACCTGTTGTGTGATGACAAAGAAACAACTGAGTCCACACAGCTCAAAAGACCTACATGCAGGTAGATACCAGGTGATGGATACCAGATGAGTTAGCCATTTCAAGCTGTATCTGTCTTCAACACCGACTTCAGAAAGTTATCTGAAGTTTCTCTTTAAAACTACAACTAACTGCAACAGATACCAGCAGAAGGTAAGACATGCAGAAAAATACTTCCCAGTAGCCATTTCTGAGCATGATAATGCTTTTTAAAATTTTAAGTTAACTCAGGAAGAAGAGCCTAATATAAAACTGTACAGGAGACATTTGAGATACACCGGACTCAGCATAAAAATGAAATGGGATCAATACGCTCTTCAAAAGAGAATGCAAAAAGAATGGAAACATAAAGGAGTTTATTATTGGTTAAAAGCTGAAGAAGTAGTCCAGTGTATTTTCGAAGGAGTAAGGGAGAGGAGGCTTATGATGTGTGGGCAGTGTTCTGACATAAACAGACATTTTAAAGAATCCAAAAGAATAAGAGAAAAAGACCTCTGGAATCCAAAATTGAAATCTACCCAAAACCACACAACTGCATACACAGTTGTGGCAACCAACGCAGTATAAAACATCATGCTTGTCTTACATGAAAAGATGTAAGAAAGGGAACAAATAATACTGCTTTGTGAATTTGAAAGCAGGGACAAAATGTCCAGATTACATCATCTGCCATAATGTTGTCTGTTGCATTAGTGAAGATAAATTCCTATCAGTCTGACAGCACAAAACATTTTTTAATTTTAAATTGGACAAAGACGCATAAGCAAGTATCTTGCCAGGATGAATTTAACTGGGTATTAAGACAGTAAATAGGTGAAACTGTGGGAATGTACTAATGGCATATAAATGAAAAACAAACTAGAAAAATAAAGTTTATAAAATCACATCAGTTGGGAGGTACCTCTAGAGGCCATCTGGTCCAACTCCTTGCTCAAAGAAAGGTCACCTCCTATCAGATTGCTCAGGTCCATGTCCAGTGAAGTTCTGAATACCTCCAGGGATGGAGATGTCACAAATTCCCTGGGCCCCTCTTCTAGTACTTCACCAGTCTCATGGTAAAAAAACCAGATGTATCAAGCATGTCACCTCTGAGAAGTATCTCTGTTCCATTGTGAATCTTCTTGCTATGAGTCTCTCTACAATGTGAGTATTAGCATTTTGTTATCTTGGGAGCCAGATACAGGAGATCAGGGCACCTAGACTTCCTTTTTTGTTTTGCTGTCAGGAGATCATGCTTTGCATAAGCATCTGTCTTGTACCTTTGAAAGTAATGTATTTTCCCAACCTGGAGGAAACTGTAAGGTTTAAGTAATTGGGCTTGCTCTTAAAGCAAGATTTTTGGTTTACGGTTGAACTTGATGATCTTAAGGGTCTTTTCCTATCTAAATGATTCTATGATACATAATCCAAGTTTGTTATTGCAATTTCTGTCCACTAAACCTCCTCTTATTTGGCACCTCTGAGAAAGGTCTCACTCTATCTTCCCAAAGACTGCCAAAAGTAGACAGTAATAAGGTCCCCCAAAGCATTAAAGTCCTGGTCCCAGCTGCTTCTTTTACATCTTGTGCTCCATACCCTCAAGCATCTTAATGGCCATTCTCTGCTCTTGCTCCGGGTATGTCAATGTCTGTCTGGTTCTGGGGAGCCCAAAATTGGACCCAGCACCCCAGATTCATTCTCACAGGTGCCAAATAGAGGAGAAGGATCACTTCCCTGCATTTCCTAGTTGTGTCTCTGCTCCTACAGTGCTGGCTGCTGCTGGCTTTCACTGCTGCCAGCCGCAGGGTAGCTCCTGTGCAACACGCTGCCCCTCAGGGACATTTCCGCAGAGCTGCTGCCCAGGCAGGCAGTGCCCAGTGTGGACTTTTCCTAGCAATACCAGGGGAAAATGAGATATCATTGCACTAACCTTCTAAATGGCAAGATGAAACAGCAGAGGGAGAAGTTTAAGTACATCTTACAATGCATAAAGACTCTGTCAACAGAGGACCACCACATTCAGAATTAACCAATTCAGCAGTTGAAAGATGAGAACTGTATCAACACTGCCAACTAAAGTATTAGAGGTGAAAACATAGCTTATTAACAGACCCAACTGAAAAGGAAGATATCTTTGGAGAGAAGTGAAGCAAAGATCAATAAATGAAGAGAGCAAATATTTACTCCTATGAGCTGATGAAGCAAGTGCCAAGAGTAAAATAGAGCAAACACTTGTGCTCAATTAACCCCTTTTACAGAGAACACTCTTCTTGAATCTATGACTGCCAGCTGAAGGTTCTCACCCATGAGCTGGGAGAAGAACCTGACCAGCAAGAGACTCACCAGAATGGCTGAGAGTTTACTGGTTTCAGGTTCGTTTACCACAGTGAACACATCAAGGGAGTACATCCTTTATTCCTGGCATCATTTACTTTTACATTTATAAAACACTTGCATGTTAACTATTCAGAATGTACCAGCTGTTATGAGACCCAGCAGGCAAATGACCCTCTGGAGCTTGCTGTGTGTCTCCAAGATCATATTCAGAGGCAAACTGCCAGACAGCCAGAGAGGAATGATTTGCCATACATTTACAGTGACACCTTGAATTGGACTGGGTACAAAAATTGTGTTAATTCCAAGTTTGAACTGGAAGGGGAAAAGCATTGCTTTTGCCCATATTCAAGAAAAACTCCAGCCATGTCCTCCCTTTACTCAGATAAAAAGTTCTGGAAATGTTTTTTGAGCAAACGATGGCAAAATTACTTCCAAATATGCCTGAAGTGATGTTGACTTTTTGCATTTATTTTCTCTGTGGTAACATAGACAAAACAGAGTGTACTACATGTAAGGTCAAAATATTAAATATTTTCTTGTCAAGGCTGAGTCTAATACCAATTTATTGCCAAAAAGAATCATCTGTAATCACCATCGGGAACGTGCTTTAAGTCTAACTGTGACATCCTTAACACATTACTGAGAAACATATGAGTTCATACTTAGGATCTTCCTCATGCTTGTTATTACCATATTTCTAAGTCATGTAGCCAAAACTGAAATAATTTCAGTTAAATTCTTTCAGTCATTCTGCATTTGAAGATGTCATTCATTTGACAGATTCAGAGCAAGGATGATTAAAGTATTCATTCATCTATTTTAATATATTTGCATATGTGAAATAAAATATGAAAAAGGTATCTAGCTGTATTATTTGGGAAGGAAGATCTACCATTTTTTTATTTATCAGCTCCCTTTGAGTCTTTATTTTCCACTTAAATCTGGGGTAAAGAGAGTGTTTGTGTATACTCTGGGTAACTTTCAGGTTCATGATGACACATTTTATCAGGTGTTTCCAAGACCAAAACCCCCAGGATATCTCCACTAAGTATCAGCAATTTTAGCAATTAATATTCATGCATTTCAAAAAGTACCTAGCTGTCTTGCTGTGCTGATAGGTTAGAAAAGGCTCTTATAGTTTATCAATAGACCATGAAATTATATTTCATCTCTATGAAATCTAGAGCAGCTCCTCAAGCTTAAAAAATGTCATGGTATTATACTTCATCTTAGAAAAATTACCAAACAACCCTCCAAAACTGAATTAATAAACATGAATTTAATATATTAATTTTTATTTTGAAAAAAAATCTTATCAGTCCATCATATGCAACCTCATGTTGAGCTCTTTTTTCACTTTTCACAGGAAGGTTACTTCCCACTCCACTAGTTTTTACAGGCACAGTCTTAACAGAAGAGTGGCACTCACACCCAGATAAGCAGCAGTGTGGTCACATTAGCAAGTTGCAAGTTCAGTTTTCATCAGAAGATCACTTAGCCTTGATGGAGATGCATATTAATGAGACACTAAAGCTGGAAAATCTCTGCAGCCACTGAGCAACTTTCTAAGGAACTGGAGGGTGTGCTGAGAGAGAATACTTTAAACTCTGACTGGTACCTCTCCAGTAAAATATAACATGCTCAAAAAATCAGAGGAAAATGCTCCCAGTCCAATTATTAAAATACTTGTTATAGTGTCACACTCCAAAGAAAACACACTCATATGCAGAACAATACTTATTCTTTTGATGGGCATCAAGAAAAACATTGCTTCAAATCAATCAGTTTGGGGAAAGGTGACACTGGAACAATTATAAAAGCAGGAAGAGAGTTTTAAGTATTTTCAGTATTAGAAAAGGGGTAAATGAATGAAGGGATAGAGTTAAGAGGTACAGAAAAGCAAGTAATTTTAAATACTTTCCAATCATATGTCTAAACACTAAAACAAGACTTCATCTAGTTCATCAGTATGACGATGTCAAAAAAGTTTTGACCAGGAAGCCATTTGAAAACGTCAACCACTTCATGTCAAGGTACTCTTGAGTCAGAAAAGCTGTAAAGAGCTATATTATTATATTACATAAAAAAGCAGAAATGTCACACGTGCAATATCACAACTGCACAAAGTTCTCCTTTTGCAAAGAGGTCTAAGACTGAATTCTGATGCTCAGTTGTTTGCAGCTTATTGCTTCGTAATGGAGCTAATAAAAAGTATAGGAGGGGAAAAATGTTCCAAATTCAGTCCTGGTGTAAAAAGACTGACTCAGCTCCTTTAATTTCATTTGAGTTCAATTCACTTGCCTCCAAATGAAATCAGTCCAATATTCTTAAAAGAAATAATAATAAGATCATTAGTCTTTATCCAGCAGATGTTGATAATTCAACGGCAACTATTTTTTAGAACAGTATGTTTAAGTTTCAGAAGCTCCCTCTTTCCAGGAAGGTTAATTACTCTAATGTGTTTATCTAGTTCTCTAACAGTAATACCCTATGTCACATGGCAGTATCACTTTAAAAATAGGGCAGATTAAACAAATCTCTTTACATGTCCTGTAAAAATATTGGTTGTGGTTTAAAATGCACTTTCGTAAGTATGCTATTAATGGCTTGTCTTCCAAAACATTAAGGCATATGTAACTACGGTATTATGTTCTTCATAAACCCCGAGGCAGTGTTGAAAGAAGATAAACAAGGACTTAATTCTAACTGCTATTGGCTAAATTTACATGTGCACTGAACAGATAAGATCAAAATTAAGCAACAGTTAAGATCTGCTTATGCAAAGCAGTATGCACTTGCTAAATTCTGCTGCAGATTATTTCTGCAGTTTTCATGTTTAACATCTTTAAACTGAAAGAATATACTGTTATGAAAAAACAGATGACAATTTACACAATGCTTTTAACATATAGCTCTGCTCTGCAAATTGCTATATGGTCTTATCTTAACAAAACAAGTTTTTGCAGGATCAAGCCCAAACCTAACATCTAAGTAACCCAGTGATTAACATGCATGCCCAGCTTCGGCTTCAGTGCCTTGAAGCTGAAGAGAACTAATTCATGTGCTTAATTTTAAGCACAGTCACTGGGTCAGGAGAGGTTTGCCCAGCACACCAGCCCCTTCTTGTGAGAAATGGCTCAGTTCTTACAGTGGAGAGGGGCCACCACCTCTTCTGGGACTGTGCTCATCCCCATGTTCATGAACAGCCTGGAAAGCAGGTAAGAACATTTGCTGATAATAATTAGTGTAATAAGAGCAAGGAGCAGTTGAGAAGAATGCAGAAAGACATTCTAAAAACGAGTAATAAAATGATGGAAGAACTTAAATTTAAATGTAAAGGGATACACAGCATTAAAAAAACCTCTTAACTTCATGTCCAAGATGATGAGCACTGAGCTAACTATTACATCAGGAGCAAGATTTTGGGTAATGATGGTCCCATGAAAGGAACAGCTTAATGCTCAGCTCTGGTCAAAGAAGTAAATCATATGTTGGAAATTACTGAGAAAGAGAGAGCAAAATAAAGATTAGTGTGCTGTGGTATAACCTGTGGCTTTCTTGCATCTTAAATATTTTTGCCTAAATTGGAGACAGTACTCAGCACTCAGCAAGAATTGCTTTCTAACATCTGTTGTCCACTAATATTCATAATCAGAGGAGTCAGACTTGCTAAACAAAATACTGGATTGCTATTAGCAGCACAGGAAAAATATTAAATATGACAGTCTCAATGCAAAATTGCTTTGAAACAGAGTATCTTTACCTTAAAAACTCAGTGATTACATTACTCATATGTTCCACTTCAAATAGCAACTTCATCGGTTTTCTTTCAGAAATAAATTAAAGCAAATATCCTTATGAAAAGTAGATAGCAGTTACACTTAAAAAAAAAAAAAAAGACCAGTAGATGAACAGCACTGACTTTGAAAAGGAGCAAACAGCAACCTCTCAATCATTTTACTATGATAATTTTATAGAAGGGTAAAGGTTTCCCAGAAGTAGACATCTACATTTCATCAGATGAATTTTATCCCATGTGTCCATATAACTTTGATCTTGGCTTGAATCTCTAGGCCCTAAGAGGAATAGAAAATTAATAGTAACAACTATTAACCTTGCAGGTTACAGTAATATCTCAGTGAATGAGCTATTGGAATGCAGATCAAGTTGCTAATAGCAGTTATTAATTTTACTATGGTAGTTTATTATTCAAACCCCAGCTGAACACCAGTAGGCAACTGTGCTGGTATTTTACAGACAGCAAAAGAAAACAGTCCCTGCTCCATAGAATTCAAGAGCCAAAATTTAGATAAAGCAGAATAAGTGACCAAACTAGACTTGCTGGTTCGAAGGTGAACCAGAATGATAAGAAGTTTAGCAGAGTGGGTGGAGACAGGTTTCTACTTGCATAAACAAATTAGAAAGAAAAGAAAAACTGTCAGGGAAATGCAGTCAAAACAGAATAAAAGATGGGAATTATCCTGCTGCTGAAAACCTGGGTGCCCTCTAATAGTGCCAGTAGTCTTCAACACACAGGTTGCCTTTGTTTTCCCCCAACTGCCTCATGAAGGCCTGGCAACAACTTCAGCGCCACGGCCTGTGTGCTTTCAGTCTATGATGTTGCAGCAAGAGAAGCACGGATTATGATACCACCCCTCTAAGTGCCCTCCTCAAATAGCCCCTTGGAAAGAGGGTATCAGAGTAGGGATATTGGAAGCAGGTTTTTTGGGTTTTTTTTTATTTTTTATTTCAAAAGCCAAAGTGGTTCTGAAAAGTTTTATGAAGTAACTACATTAATGTGGTGTCACAGGGATTAAAAAGACAAGTGCAAATGAATGGCTGCAGGAAGAACATTAGGTCTGTAAACAGGTGAATACTGAGAAATAATTTCAGGGAATATTAACATTGTTTTTCCGTCAAATCCATTTCACTTCTATCTATTCACAGCCATCTCTTTGCATTGCAGGAATAATTTGCCAAAGCAGGGCATTTTAAATTCGTACTAGAGAACACTAGAAAACAGAATCGTTATTTATAGCTGGGAATACTTGTACCAGAAATATGACTGATTTTTTTTCTGGCCAAGAAACACAAAAGCATGTGACCCATTTGTTCAGTCAAAATCAGTCGAAATTTGAAGACCAGCTTCACTTTCCTTTCCAGCAGATGAATAAATGCTTTCAGAAATAATCCAGCAAACAGTTTCTACTCAATAAATTTGGAAAAATGCCACGTAAATAGTGAACAGGAAAAATTAGTTTTGACTGCTTAGTATTAATCTAGAGGAAAAATTGACTAATCTCTGTGTCAGAATCGTTAAGCAAGCAGACATGCTTACACTGTAACGAGACTGTTCTTCAAATAGCGGCAGGTCCCATCTCATCTATTAGTTGTGTAACTCCAAATTTGCACTGTAGTGTAACCAAGCACAGTCAGGCATTAAATAAGGAAACTAGTATTTCTGGAATCATTTATAGATAAGGAAATTAGCATTTCTAGAATCAGCTGCATTTACTTGAGAAAGCAATAAAGAACCCATGAATTGTTCCATGTGAAAAGAGAGTTTCCAGTAAAATGTATCCAGGGTAATAACAGACTGTGATGTAACAACACAATGGTAGGGATGAAAAGTAATTTACAGCTCTGTAACTTGAAATCTATGCTGCTGCTACTAAGGCACTGTGAATGCCATAAGTATGGCTGGAAAAGGAGTTGTGGCTTGTCTCAGGTAGAGGAAAGAAGATGGACACCCCGTGAGGCTCTCTCTACATCTTGCACAGCTTTTTCCCATGATATGTACATGCATACTCCTCATCTTTTTTCATTATAAACTCAGCATTGTTTAGAAAATTACCTATGGCTACTTTCAAAATCATAAAAACATGTTTCCTTTCTCAGAATAACGTACATTTTAGAATTTATTGTTCAAAAACTTTGCAAGTAGTAAGTGAAAAACAAACACCAATAGTGTAAGTTCACATGTGATTTGAAATATTAATAAAAGCAAACTCAGTGCACACACTACAAAAAGTGAGAGCATTTAGCAAAATTCTGAGATAAAATACGTATTTATGCATTCTAAATGGAGCCTATACTACTTGAATAGTTACAAAAAATAACAGTAGCCTAATTTTCTAAATTCTAATGTGACATAGATTAGATATGTGTTAGATAGACTAATCTAACAAAACTCTTTTGCCTGCAGAATGATACCTACTTTTCACTTTTCCTCTCTCTTCTAAGAAAACCACAGTAGTTCCTGGCTTGAAAACATTCACAGTCATATACCTTGTTTCTTTTGTTGTGAGTCTAGAAAAGCAGAAGTCTACATTTTTCTGACACGCTAATGGAGTAGAATATTGGTGGAAAAAAATAACTCTGACACAGAGTAAATTACTGGTGCTGCTCCTTCAAAGCTGTTCCCAGAACCTGACCTTGTGTTTCTTATTCCTCCTTAAAAATGTGCATGCAATTAGTACATAATTTCTCTATTTCCACTGAGAGGCAGTAAGCCTTATCGGTGCCATTCCATTGACTCTACAAATAAAATTATCAGGAAGCATGTATTTCAGCTGCTGGTACACTGGGATATGTTTTTTGTTAATTGTTCTGTACTGCTTTATAATTATGCTTGGTTTCTTTAGTTTTGCCTGTAATTAGTAATTTCTATTAGACCCAATACATTCAGTCTAGCTTGTAATACTGTATATAAACAGAAATATAAGTATATTATGGGAAAAGTTTGGACGTATTGAAAAACTCCTTCATGGTGAACTAAATAGGCCAATACTATACCCTCCATTTGCCTCTCTAGCAGCTAACAACCTTGGGCAGACTCCTACTTCATCTGAAACACTGTGATGTCCAACATCAAACAGAGTATTTCAGGTAGCACTACAGTGCAATTAATGCACAAATGCCAAATGCCATTTGATGCAAGATGTCTTAAGAACTTGTTAATGGATTGTATAAGATGTGAATGTCTTTGTCCTACTTAGCTGAGACAAGGGCATAGGATTGCATTATCTATTATAATTCGAAAACTGAAGTAAGTCTTTGTTGCCTGATCTTGCAATTTAACTGTACTGCTTGTGATATTAGCTTTTTTTCATCTTTCAGTCTTGTGATACCGTATTTAAATCCATTATTAGACTAGAATATCATCATTTGGGGGCTTAGATTTTCTTTAACCATTTGAATCAAGCAATATTAAACTAGATAATATGATTCTCTCCAATATCTCTTAATGAGCTAGTGTAACTTTCTTAGTTACTTCTATGAAAATACTGATGAGTATGTTCAGTTTATTCATAGCCATTTCACTTGCTCCTCCAGAAGATCAAAACACATAGATTTTAATCCATTTATTGGAAAACTGATGAGTGATGAAGTTCATGACTCAAGTAATGGATGTGACGAAATTTGGCCATACATATTAAATGTCTAACAATACCACATTGCTTACTGTGGAGAAATCAGGACAACATATTTTCCCCAAAGTCTTCATGTTGCTATCTTCATGAACAGCTTCCATTTTCCTAATTAGAAAATATCAGTCTTCAGTTACTGTGTTTCAAGATTAGTTTAGCAGCTTAACAGAGAAGTGAATGGAGCTCAGTGTTAAATGAATATTGAATTACTAAAAAAAGATCTTACAACCAGTAACTAGTCCATTTTACAAAAACTCTTTACAGACGCAGACTTACCCTCTCTCACTGACTCTTATCAATTGTAAGCCAAAGATCATGTTTCCAGCCTGTCTCACAGCCCACACCCTCAGAGCAAAGAGAGATGTCACATCAGTGGATCCTGTGCGAAGTGTAGCTGAAAGACAAGCCAACAGTAGTTCCTACCTTCCAATGCAATGGACATCCCAATGAAAGTGAATATGAGAGTAGAGAGAACAAAGGGAAATGGAAAAAAAACCAAACCAAAACAGCATGGCATAAAAACATTAAAATTCTTATTCCTGCTAAAATAATGAAACAACAAAATCTAAACCAGTAAAAGCATGAAGATTCAAAACCAACCTCAGACTAAGAGCACAGAGATAAAGAGATAAAATGAAAGCTCAGGCTGAGAACACAATTCTCATCACACCCCTGGAAGCATGGGCTGGAAGCACTCCAAGAGATAAGACTGTCTGAAGGCAGGATTACCTACACCTACAGCACCTGACCTGGACAGATCCAGGACAGGATCCTGACTTCTGGTCATGTATGTACATCTCTGAAGCACTATTTATTTCCTAAGGCTTTTTTTTTTCCCAGCCAGTTTAGTTCCCATACAACCATACTTTGATCATGGAATAGTGTGACCTCCTGTTCCATGCAAATAGTGCAATTTAAAGGACAATCTGACATAATACCTAGATGATGATATCTAGTGTCAAGCAGAACATGGGAAAGTAGAAGTTGACTGAATTTAAAGCACAGTTGGATTAATAAATACATCATTTAAACTTCACTAAACACATACTTTAGTTTTCCAACTTTACATAATTTTCAGTGTTGTTTGCCATCAAGCCAAAACTAACAACAGAGCAGAGAGCATGCCCCAGCACACTCCAGAAATACCAGACAGTCATGTGGTGGCAGGGTAGTTGTCACTTTAAATGAAATAAAATTCTGTGTGGTTATGGACATGATATAAAACCTAAACTGCCATATAAATTTACAATAGATAAAGTCCCACTAAAGCTGCTGCCTATTTCCTTATGTTCTTTGAAGGAGATAATAAAACATCAAGATATGTAAGGTTTTGTGAGAGCCCACACAGCTTAATACTGACTTTCAACTTGAAACGGTTTGAGTATTTTAAACAAACACAATCTATTTCTTCTCTTAATTCTCTGAAGGCCACTTTGGTAGATCTTCTCAAAGCAGCCTAATACAGAATCATCTAGGTTGGAAAAGACCTCGAAGATCATCCAGTCCAACCATTAACCTAACACTGACCATTCTCAACTACACCATATCCCTAAGCGCTATGTCAACTCTACTCTTAAACACCTCCAGGGATGGGGACTCCACCACCTCCCTGGGCAGCCCATTCCAATGCCTAACAACCCCTTCTGGAAAGAAATGCTTCCTAATATCTAGTCTAAACCTTCCCTGGTGCAACTTGAGGCCATTCCCTCTTGTCCCATTGCTTATTACATGGTTAAAGAGACTCATCCCCAGCTCTCTGCAACCTCCTTTCAGGTAGTTGTAGAGGGCAATGAGGTCTCCCCTCTGCCTCCTCTTCTCCAGACTAAACAACCCCAGTTCCCTCAGCTGCTCCTCATAAGACCTTCTCCTGTTTCCTCCTGTGTCTAGCAGGGGATGGAGGCTCTCTCTGGTCTTTCTTTTGCTGCTCACATACTTATAGAAACATTTCTTGTTGTCCTTGACTTCCGAAGCCAGATTAATTTCCAGCTGGGCTTTAGACCTCCTGATTTCCCCGCTGCATAGCCTCACAGCATCTTTGTAATCATTGTGAGTTGCTAGTCCCTTCTTCCAAAGGCCATGAACTCTCCTTTTCTCCCTGAGCTGCAGCCAAAGCTCCCTGTTTAGCCAGGGTGGTCTTCTCTGTCACCGGCTTCTCTTACAGCCCCTGGGCACAGCCTGCTCCTGAGCCATTAAGACTTCCTTCTTGAAGAGTGCCCAGCCTTCCTGGACCCCTATATCCTTCAGGACCGTCTCCCAAGGGATTCTGTCAAGCAGTTGCCTAAACAACTCAAAGTCAGCCCTTTGGAAGTCCAAACCATCAGGAGTCAGCGCCTCACAGAATGAATAAGGGAGTATTAATGGGACTAGTTTTAATAACAATATAACTAGTTTTATATAATAGTTTAGTAAATTGATAACTTCATGATGATGGAGGTGGGCCTGTTTCAGGCTGAAAGACCTGCCTCTGTCCCACAGGACATTTGCCTGAACCACCACAGTACAGCCTGTATTGAATGCAGAATCCTACACTACTCCGGTCTCTGTGTTTTGTATTATTTACCCAACCACATCTGGGTCAAGGTGAATGTATGCATTCAGGGGCACAGCTTTTAGGATGGTTTTGAATCCTGTTCTGAAAAACACTCCTTGGCACAATGAATGGCATAAATATTAGGTATCATGAGTTCTCCCTAAATATCATTTCCATGGTAATTTTTGTGCTTTCCATATTATTAGCTTTTTACTGTTGCAAAGAGCAGAGAACTATTAAATAATGTATGCTCTAATTGAAAAGGAGAAACTAGACAGCATCAAAAGTGTTCCAGGCAGTATACTGGTTTTATCTTTTCCTGAAAATGAGTCATTGTATTTCAGCAAATTCATGGTCACCAATCTTAGTCTGCATAAAAATCTGTTATGGTTTTATGTGACTCAGTAGAATATTTCATAAAAAAATTTTAAAAATATTTCTTTGGGAATAAGAACACCACTTCTTCCAACATTTCCTGGAGGAAGAATGAGGAGGAAGTTAAGGAGCTGACAATGTTGAAACAGCCTGTCTCTCAATTAAAACTAAAATGGTAACAACTGTATATATAATAGTGCAAATGAAAAATAAAGGTGAAATCAAATGTTTTGATTTTGTCATGCTAAAATATTCTATCTTAATTGAAGAATATTCTTATTGATTCTTCCTGTTGGTAAACTTGACATTACCATATTTTGTTCTTTAATGAAGCAAAGAAGGATGTCAAAATTATAAAATTCTTCACAAAACAGAATTGCTAAACAAGAGATTGTCATGCAGCTGTAGCTGCTGTCTGTTAAAGTACATCCTGAACATATGAAATTGTGGTCCTGCATTTACTGAGGTTTCTTTGCCATCATCCTCTAAATAAAAAAAGCAATGCCTTTAAGACGTGAAAGTGAATAACTTCATTCAGAGTGTACTGGACTAACAAATAATCACAAATCTGCATTGGGAAATCAATCAATATTAAAGAGTCATAAATAAATTGTTCCTATATTGTCTTTTCTCATGGTTAGATTGCACATGAGATCTACATGAACACACAACATACATATATCTTACCTGTAAATAAATAAAGTCCACTAATTTATTTTTCCAAGCTAACAAAATGACCTTTGAGATCATAAATGACAAAAATGAGCTTTGAGCTAACAAAATAACATTGCTTCCTATCAAAAAAAAAAAAATAGAAAAGGCATCAATAACTGGAAGGTGGCGGGCGGTGGCATAAAATGGAAAACAGAGCAGTCAAAGCTCCTGTAAGGATGGTAGTTCTGTGTCCCATTGCTTTTATGACAAAAGACATATTTCCCAGTAATAGCAGTTAAAGCATCTCCTGTTTCTTTTTTCTAGCTGCAGGCTGAAGAAAGCAAATGGACTGTTTTCTGACTTTTCAAAGTTACAAATATACTCTGTATCTCTTTAGTACCAGCAATCAAATAATATCAAGCTCAATGGAACCGACAACACTCCTGAAAATACAATGATTAAATTTATCTGCATTTATCAATTTGCTTAGATTTGAAGGGCTATTATTAAGGAAACATTCCATTACAAAATATATCAAATGGTCACTTTACAGAGTTCACGAATAATAGAGAAACAGAATTATTACAGCTCATTGGCATCAACCATTTTCTCAGCAATGAACGTATTCTGTAGCACTGTTAATATTATCTCTTCATGAGCTGCCAACACTGATACTTTAAAAGCAACTGCTTCCACCTCTTCTGTCATGGGTGCTTATAAACACCTTAGAGTAATGTGACAACTGGCAAGGCTCAGGAAGGCAAATGGAGAAAAGCTAATTTTCAACGGAAATAAGACGGAACACCAGTGCAAAAAAATTATTAAACATACTAGTTTCAATTTCATACTGAAATTTTGGAATAACATGCAGACATAAATATCTTTAGGAATGAGCAGTAAAGGTCCTCCTCATCCCAAAAGCCTCTACAACTTCAAACAAAAAACAGACATTTCTATGTGCACTGTAACAGGTCCAAGACATTTTTGCAACAAAAAACAAACAGAGAGGCATTTCTCACTGCACAGCATTTATCTGTGTTGACCATTTATCTGTGATAAGGAATAGATTAATTATTTCGTAAGTAGTTGTCTAGTGAACAAAATGGAACTGCTTTAACAGATCAAAAAGGGAGTAGATAGTCATCTGATTAGCTCAGGTCAGTCACTAGGGAGTACAGGAGCGTAGCTGGGCAGGAACTTCATCTGATTCTCCTGCGCTTTAGATGACTTATTTCATTTACTGAACATTAGTCTTTTTGGCATCTCCCTCTCTCTCTCTCCCTCCTCCCTGCTTTGATGAAAAACATTCAGATCTGAGGTTTTTCCTCACTAGAGAGCTGTCATCAGTAGCATCACACTTTCTTTTTTTTACATTATTATTATTATTATTATTATTATTATTGGCAACCATGACTTGGCATCCTCTGTGAAAGCTCACATTTGCAGAAAATGCCAGCTCTAATTATCCTAGAGCCTTAACTTATCACTGCCAAAATGAAGGCAAGATTGGCATGCCACTTGGGTGTGTTACAACACAAGGTCAGACATTGCTACTGCTGTTACTGGAATTGTCTATGGTACATAAAAATAGCAGAATAAGAAAATAAAATCCCTACTAATGGGTAAGGAATATTTAACAGTCTAATTGTGGAATTGTACTTCTGTTGAATACAGTAACCTCTCTACTGCCTTCTACCAAAGAAAAAGAAAAGGTGGACAAAATAACATCCAGGCCCAAACAAGTTATATGCATGGAACATGCCATTCATAAAGACCAAAAATATTATTAATTTTAAATATGTTTTTCCAAGAAACTGAAGCTCGCTGGCCTTATAGCTACCCAACACAGTTGCATTTTTCATTATTTTTACATCACTCATAGAACTGAAAAGAAAAATTTGTATCATAAAGCATCTTCAAGGAAGCGTTACAACAGACAGACCTCCTGGGAATTTCCCAGTGCCCCCTCCCTCCCTATACACTTATTCATGGGATTCCCTCATAATTCTATCTTGAATATAATCACTAAATTTAAGATGTTATGAAGAAAGAACTCAGACCCAACAAAGCTCTACTTGTGTTTGAAAACTCTGAAAAAGCTCTTTTTGAAATAATATTTGGTGGGTGATAGTCTTCTCAGAAATACAGGCTATTAAAAGCACATGAAGCCTATCTTCTCTTTAGAATTTGCTATATTCAAATTCAAGCCTTCAAACTGTCTTCAAAGTATTCTGTTTCAGCCCTGAAACCTAAAAGTCTGTCAAGTGCTCCAAAATGCAGACTGTAGGATACAACGATGTTCCCCAGAAGAACTGAATGTTTCATAACATTAGTAAAACTTGGATTTCTTTAAAAGGTCTTTAACAAATAATAAGAAAACATACCAAAATAAAACAATTAATGTTACATAATACTTCTGCAGAGGGAAAAAAAAAACAACAAAACAAAACAAAACAACAAAACAAAACAAATCAGTTCCAAGTAACTTGAGCACAAGACTTAAGAAACAAAATATTGAATTGGCTAGCATTAGACAATGCTCACAGAAACATTAATAGAAAGGAATAGGTGATCTGCAAGGCATACAGCAGCTCCCTATCAACTGCACTCAAATGCAACAGAGTGTAATTCTACTTGCCTAAGAACTGTAGCGATCTCAAACACATAGTAGATGCAGGGTACATTTAACACTGGGCTTGTTGTGGTCAAAAGGGAGTAAGATCAGCAGAGCATCAAAAAGAGCTTATCTCTTAACAGCCTATTCAAGTTCTTAAAAGACCTGTTAGGTATAGAGACCCCATATGTAACCCCATTGATCTCGCAGGAGTAAACAGGATGAAAAGATACAGAAGTGTGAATACTGATGGATCAAGGATCTGTGATAGGTAATCTGCACTACAAAGAAAAAGAACATTTCAGCCATCCTTTCTGACCACTGCTGAGTCACAACCTCATATCCATGGCATTCCTAAAAGGCATAGAACAAAGTGAATTTGTAACACTTTGCTGAAGAGTGGTGCTATAGCACCAGGGAAATCACTGACAGCAATTAAATGTAAGCACTGGTATATATTAAATATCATTCTGGATTGCTATCAACTATGTCAAGGTTATAAGCCAATCTGCATTACCCTGAGAATGCCAAACCCCAACTGGTTCCCAATTTAAAAAGTGCTGACCATCTAGGCATTGGCTGAGACAGGGCAATACAACCTTGCACCTTACAAGGCATTTTTACATGCCAAGAACATCATAGCAAACAAGCAACTGTGAAGGAAGGGGAATCTTCAGCTGCCTACTGATTTTAGGAATCTCACATTTGGAAGTCCACTTGGAGATAACTCAAGGAATGAAGGAAAGATATGGCAAATCAAGAACCCCGAATACATGTCATGTTTTGGAAAAAAAACCCCAACTTTAAAAGTTGTTGATAGTGCATAGTATAGGCAAAATCACCCAAGGTCACAGGACATGTGCAATAGAAACTGCATTTGAAACTGTATTTCAGTGGAAGAAATTGTAAACAGTGAAAGAAACATTAACTTACAACAGACAGAATAGCAGCCTTTACTGATGCTGGTACACTTAGCATGACTAAAAGGCAGAGTACAGTATTTTCACATGCCGGCAAAGACAGTACTATGAATTACAAAGCTGTTACTTAGGGTAGAAATGCATTTTGAAGCACAGTATAAAAGATACGCCATGTCAGGCATTGCTTTAAAGGTATGCAGATTTTTACCTCAGCCTTTTTAATCTAATACTCCATTTTTCTGAGCTATTTTGGCTCACTGTTTCTTCTTATACTGATTAGTTACCAGGGCAGCAGATCTTTGTCAATGTTAGACCACCTTTTATCATTTTTCAATTCCCAATAGTTTATCTCATCACACTTTCAACCAAGAGGTAGATTAAGTCACCAAGCTTCTACAGAGACATGCTTTTTTATGCATTATCATAAAACTTCACATTGAGCACTTTAGGTTAAAAGGCTTATTAAAATGTGCTTTTTTCATTGGTAGAAGTAGTATTTTTTTCTAAACTAGACATAGTAACTAGAAGGTTGGAAGTCTAGAAATGGGCCAAATCATCTCATGATTTTGAAATACCTCTATCCACCTAAGAGTTATAATTAATTTTGTTCTACCTACAGAGTAGTGTTCATCAACTAACGCTAGTGAGCTGATGAACTCTTCTCCCCATATACAGGAAATCTATGATAAATCTTTCACAGCACACAACACAGAATACGTAACTGGTTTTCAAGTACAAATATGTGATCTGCCATGGAAAACACTGTGAGGAGAATACTACTTAATCAGTATTTGCCTGCTACTTTAGAAATATTCTGAGAACCTCATCTAATGTAACAGAATGCTAGCAGTACTTCTGCAAAGCTCTGGCACAGTCTGAGAACATGCTTTACATTTAAACTTAAGAGTAACTTAAAAAGAAAAGTTCAAAAAGGCTAGATTAATTCTTCTGTTCCATATTTAAAATAGCTTTTCAGCAGGCGTACCTATTTTTCCTGTTGCACAAGAATGAAATGGGTCAGCAAGGTAAGTCTTGAGGAGACTCCAAAGTTTCCATCAGTTACATGGAAAATTCTCCAATATCCATTAGCGCAGTCTCCTTTAATTCAGTTGAGATGAACAGACTGAATCACTGAATTAAAAATATTACAAGGCAAAACTATATGAGCTTCACCTTTTCATTCTCTTCAGGTCATGAACCTTTTCTTCTGTACACAAGTAAATTCTCAACGCTATCACTGGCTAGGAGCTCGAGACTAGCTCTAATAGCCAAGTCTAAGAAGGCCCCTATTTTGAAGTGTTTGCTCTCCAGTGCTTAATGGGTGTCTGGGCTCCGTGCCCAATTTTTGGAGAGAGATGGACACTTCAGATGGTGCTGCTAAGAGTTGTAATGGGGAGCACAGATCTGCTGACAGCTAGTCGATGGGAAATATCAGGGCTGATGCATTGACCTTTCTGTGTGTGTCATGAAACAGTCATTCCATAAAACTAACATATACCCATGCTGCCTCTTGTCGGCATGAGTGCTCCCACCAAGAGGGCAGAGCCACACACTCCATTAGGCGCTTGGCCCAGCACAAGGAATCGCGTCGAGTCAGGTAGGGCAGTGTGCCAGTGCAAACCTTGTCCCATGCCAACCCTGCCTGAAGCCCTTCAGACCAAGGAGGGAAGGGATTCACAGTCTCCTCCTTCCTTTCTTAAAGACATTAGTGGATGATTTAGTAGACTTTCTTGGGCTTGTTTCCTTTTATAAAATAAAACACTGCTACTATAGGGGAAAATTTTTAATGGGGAATAAATCTGATGATTGGAACAACTTGACATTTTGTAGCTTACATCTGGGATGGCTTGCAAAAATACTCAGCAAATATGACAAGTTTAGAAAACTGATTTTCTATCTTTTGTTTCCAACTGTAAGAAAATAAACTGAAGCATATGTCTTCTTGGTATGCTCATTTGTATTAGTCTAAGTAAAAACTGTCACTAAACCTCTCGTGCTTTACATTGTCAGCTATGGAAACAGACAAGGGACTTGGAGCTACAAATTCTGTAACAGGATTTCACCCTCCACAGCCACTGCCTGTGAGCACAGGACACAGAGCACAGGCTTTCTGTCTTTGCAAGACACTTACGTGACATAAAGGAAGAGGTGGGGGACTGAAAAGATATTGGAGGATAAATGTCAGAGGGCATACTTCTCAGTGTGAAAAACCAGCTGGATGTCACTCAAGTCATTTGTAGCTCAATTTAAAAACAAACTACAGTTTGATAATGTAGGTAGAACAAAATCAATTACATCTAGTAACCTGCATTTTGTTCTACCTACATGTACATTGTATCCATGTAAAAGATCAGAAATGTGAAAATGGTAAAAGCTGTTTAACAGATTTATATCTCTGTATTCCTAAATCATATCTTCAAACATAAATCAACCAGTGAAAAGAAAGCTGTCAGGCCCCAAAATAGTATCTACCTATAGCACACGCAAAATGTTACATATGTGCAAATGGAGAGGGGAAACGGTGCAAATACTGCACTTGTGACACTTCAGTCCCAAGTATAGTGATCACAACAGTCCAGGTCGGCTGCTGCCTACCCCTGATGGGGTTGAGGGCTGTGTGCTTCTGACCCTACCTGAAGTCTTTTAGGTAGCTGGAAAGCTGCTTCTACACCTGTCCCAAACTGCCCTAAGCAACCCAGACAACCAAAGATTCATGGACCTCCAAGAATTAGAACATGGCAATTGACCTGGCTTGACGACCAGCAAGAATATTCCTTTGTAGTTTATTAATTAATTCAGTTATTAGATTATAATAATATTGCTGCAAACCTGGAGATACCAGTCAAAACTGGAGTCCCAAAACATAAACACAGATTAAAGATGGTGGCTGTTAAGAAAAATTGAGAAAAAACTAAGCTAAGTGTAGTTGAAGGCTAGTAAGTCTTCAAGAATTCTTGAGAGAAAATATCAGACATCATGATTTCCAGCGTCCTAAACTGCCTAAACTAACCAGACGTAGTTATGATTTCTGTGAAGATCAGCCATTCTTTCCACAACAAAAATGAAAATATTTTTTAAATATTTACACATAAAATTAATAAAAGCACTATTTACCAGATTAAGTAGAAGTTATATCGAATATACTTTCTCTCTTAGGAATTCAGAAAGACATTTTCTTGTGAGGTGCCACCAGCCTTGTTTCTTTTTCATTGGGCTGATTCTGATGAGTATTTGCAATTACAAGAACACAGTTGGGGAGAAACAAATGGAGTTTTCACTGGGTGTCAGTGGACACAATTCAAACAGGTCTGTGTTACCACCAGTCATATCACCTGTATAATTTTCACATAGCTTAAACTAAAAGATGGTAATCAAGGAAAGTATCACAGATGAGCTTTCTGATACTGGTTTTCTAGACAGCAGCAGCTAACAACAAGCACCAGTTACAAACAAAAAAATAATTTATAGGCATGAGGTTGCCTGCCCCTTCTCTTGCCAGATTTTCATTTTTTTCCCCTCCTCTCCTCTTCCCTAGCTTTAGCATGCATAATGATTAATATAGTATTACATTTTTTGAGTATATTTAGCACCAGAACATAGAGCTAGAGGTGCACTGTTGTTCCAGAAAGCTCTCGATCAAAAAAGGAGAACTAAAGGAAAAAGAGAATTCTCAAACATGTATAATAATTCTGAAATTCAAGCATTAAATATCTCATGACTTAGCAAAAAGTTACAGGTTTTTTACTGTGTGAGGAGTTATTTTGCACTGGTCAGATGACAGTCCACTACTGGGCTAAATTTTCTAATTCTGAATGAGATAATCACTACTTCGAGAGAGCATTATGATATTCACATCAGAGAAAAACTTTTACAGAAAGTGGAAGGAAACCTATAGGACCATGATCATGACTCGTGGGACTGTAAGTTTCAAGACTGTTTAAATGAAGGGAGAAACAAATTTCTGTACTCAGATAACTAACAAAAAACTAAAAATTTTAATTTTAGACACTTCCTTCTGCATTTCAGTGCTGAACTGACCATCTTTCATTGTCCATTCAAAAATATGAAAAAAACCCCGATTCACTAGATGAACCATCTTAAAATAGATGAGAGGTCAAATAAAAAGATGTTCACATATCTCTGTAACAGATAATGGCCATCATTTATGCTAGTGTACTGTCACAATGATTTCCAATTCTTAGCTTTAACTAGGTTGTTCAACACAGACATACGTAGTTTTAAAATTATGATGTAGCTGAAGAGCTCACGTCTTCAGCTGGTTTTCAGACTATGTTCACTTTACACAAAGGAATCACACACATCTAAAAAGGGGAAGACAGAGTTTCCCAAAGGCAAAATCCAAACCTGTCAAACTTACTTTCTCACCCTAAAGAGCACTAGTCAGTGACTGAAGCAGACAGTATGGGAATTGCTGTGTCAGGAGGACAGCATCCAGTATAGCTGCTGTCAAATGCTACCACTTCTAAATATTCTGCTCAGGTAAAAAAAAATAAATAAATAAAAAAGTGCTTCTACCTCAAACATAAACTTACTTAACTGTTAAACAAGAGTTGACAGGAACTAGTAAGTCAATCAATTATGTTAACAGAAGGAAAAACGGTATATGTAAAAATCTTGGTGTTGATTAATTTTATTTTCACTAGCTTCCATGGGAAGAACAATGGAAGGGTTAACTGAAAAGGAAGAAAGCATGCAAAATTCTATTGGAAATTGTTTTATAATTATTTGAAAAATAAGCTATTTCTTCATGGATTTACTTTGATTAAAAAGTTAGTGTTGGTATCAATTCTATTCATGCAAAGTATCTTGACACTTTCATTTCCAGTGCCTGTCAGTTACTACGTCAATTAAGAACCCCAATATGCAGACTGATTTCTTTTATACTATTTTTAGATAAATAAACATAGATATTTGTAATATGCAAAAATTAACAGAAATACAAGTAAATATCCACATAGGTCTAAGCTGTGTATTAAGTTACCGAAATTGTCACATAATAAAAAGGACAAAGAAAAACACTTTTATGGTATAGGTTGGTTTTGCCATGGGCAAAATAAATGATGGAAAGAAGAGTGTTCACACGACTGATGCTGAAGGAAAAACAGTGTTTTGTTTAGTTCATCACAAAGTCTCTGCGAGAAAAATGTAAGTTATTTATTTGGGTTCAGTATCTTACAATTTCTTGGTGATCAAAACAATGCAGCAGTTCTAGAAGTTACCCCTTGCCTGTTGAAATTACATTTCAGTTGCTTTTCATTTTTTTCCACTTCCTCGTTAAAACACATCTGACATTAAATTTTCCCAGCTGGAAAACAATTCTCATGTGGGATGCCCTGTCATTTTTGAGACAGATGAAGACATAATTCACGTCTTTGGTTGAGGGAAGAATTGATCATCCTGAAGAGAACTAATACACCTTATTCAATAATGTCCTTTGGGAATCCCACAGGAAGGTGCTCTTAGAAACAGATTAATTTTAAATTACACCCAGAATTTTTGCTCTTCAGGTTGAGGTTTTGGTCATAAATCTTGTATGCCACTATCTTAAAAATATGAACAGAAGCATCAACTCAGCAGCAAAACTTAACAGTTTTTAGTGGAGATAAACTTTGCTGGTCGTGAGTCTTTGAATATTGCCAGTCACTTAAAGTAAACTGAGCATATGACGCATGGAGAATTAATCTGGAGAGATAAAAATTGTAAATAGGACTATTTTCTTTGGTTTCTATTCAGAGGTACAGAAATGCTGTTAGGAACCTTCACACTTGGAGACATATTCACATCAATATGTACATGCACATTTGTTTGGATTACCATTATTTTCTCACTTTTTTTTTTTTTTTTTTTTGACAGTCACATCTTTCCTCTCTTCTACAGGCAGCCCAGTTGTACGAAGTCCATGGCTCTTGCAAAGATTACAGCAGTTATATCATAATTAGCCATTCAGCTGCTTTCACTTTTTTAGATGGTTTCTCCAATGTATGTACAGGGAGAATATACACGTGCTATACAGGACTCTACTGTCACAGCTCCTCACCTAGGAGAGCTCACTTGGATGCAAAGCAGGATCTTCAATGTTGCATACCATTTTGTCACACAACACCAAGACTGAAATGACACCAAAAACATTGCATGGCAGCGGGTCCCGCCAGATCAATAACAAGTTACATTTACTCGAAAGAAAGGCAGTGAAACTACAAGGCACAATATCAAGTAAGCAGATGCGTAGTTAAGCTTGTTGCTGTTGGTTCTAAGAGGAGAGAGGCTGAAAAAAAGAGCTGTTTTAAGAACATAATAGATAGAAGAAAACACTCTAAGCCTAGACACATGGAAAGGCTATGGTAAAACACGTCTGGGTTAAGAAAAATTAAAAAGGTGAGAAATAAAGCATGTTCTCAATGCAGCATGGTGAGGAGAGTAACAGTTCAATCACAGCCTTCATTTGTGCTTGGAAGCAAGGAGCACAATCTCTGAATTAGGTTATTTTCCTGTTCTTTTCAGGTCACAACTATATTTAAATCATACATTACACATATGGGATAATGTCATGGTTATTTGGAATAAACTCCATGAGATTCAGGTTAGAAATAACTCATTAAATATAACTTGCAGCTGAAAAAGCCATTTCTACACTGCCATCTGAGTTCCTTAGACCACTCTGAACAGGTTTATACAGTTGCATCTTACTCCCTAAGTGGTTAATTCAGACCATTTTATCCTTATAAAGCAGAACCTTGTTCCTAATTAACCATTAAACCACTATTCCATTGTCCTCAGTGGGAGCCATAACAACAGAAACCTACTTAAGTACCGTCCCAGCTATTTTATTGTATTAGAAGGTAGTCAAATTTGATCAAAATCAGAATATGACCCTCAACCCATTGACATGCAGTAAATGCTATACCATTTCACTCCTGGGTTTATTTGATAAAATGCCCAGATGAGCTAAGGAACATGACAGACTGTGAGAATAAATGAAGTCAACAGTGCATGGATGGTCTACCCAGTACGGCCCAGCACAAGTTCTGCAGATACCTCCCTTTTCTACCTCTCAGACCTTTCTGAGATGAGGAAATGCTCTCCCACAAAATTCACCAGCACACTGTTCTCCACATAAGAGAACAAGAGAATGCAGTTGTGGAGTTTGTTTTTTTTTTTTTTTATTTCAAAAGTTGTTCACAGCAACTGACAACTTTCTCCTTAAAGCAGAACACAGAAATATATCAACTTGAAATCTAAAGCATTATCTTTCCACCCTTTAATACATGATTACTTAATTTAGAAATGAAATGCCTCTTGTAGCCAAATGTTAGGAAAAGATTAAAATTGTTCCTACCTAGCTTCTAAAGGTACACTTTTCTGATTTATTTTTCATATATAACTTCCTCCTCAGCTTTCAATGACACCCTGTAAGGACATCTTGTAGCTTTCTTTAATAAATAAATAAATAATGTATTAAATATTATTACAGTGGATTAAAAGTCTCCCATTTCAACTGATAACTGGGCACATTTTACCATGTAGACTAGCAACCCAGCTTCAAATTTGTCTTCTAAAAAATTATTTTAAAAGTAAGTTTATTTAGGACAGCATAAAATGGCTATAACGTATCCCTAACAGTCTCTAAGGATGACTTGCTCTAGCAGCTACACAAAGAATAAAACAAGACAAATAAAAATCTGTGCGCAAATCTAAGGTATTTTAAAATGACTTCTTTACGTGCAAAGATCTATGCGTATTATGCAAACAAACACAGCGGGGAAGGATCTTACAAGGCATTAGCGACAAGCTGAGAATATCCTTCAGTTAAATTACTGTTGCTGAGTAATTTAGAAGTGTAAACAGTCATTCTGAACTGGTCACTATTAACACAAAGATGAAAATGCAGAGCTACCTGAATGGATTGTGTTTAGCCTGCAAAGAACAACACTAAAATTGTCATTCTTCTTAAAATACATTGGAAGAAACTGAAAAATCCAATTCACAGGTTTCCCTTCTGTCTCATCACTGCAGGAAGCAGAGGTAGCTTGTAACCCATGTGCTCACCATGGGAAGGACTCTGCGGTATCACAGTGTCCGAATGATGAACCACAATCCAGACCGGGGTCCGTCCAAACAGCTCTTTCACCGTTATCACCTTTTCAGATGGCTCTTCAGCTCCAGGGAGGGAGTGGGATGACATAGTGAGCAGCCAGCAGCTCTGTCTCGCAAGAGCACTGAACATCCCCAACCTCCCTGCTTTACCTCACATGGGATGTATCCATCAGGCCGTTACCCTGTGAAAGCTATGCAAGCTTTCTGCTTGTGTTAACAGCCTAGGATGGAAGAACAAGAGCCTTTTTTCCAAATCTGCAGACAGGAGTAATGTGTGCAAGCTCTAGCAAGTGCGAAACAAGGAATTATGTCCAGAATGGCTTAAAAAATAATGAACAACAAATTAGACTTTAAAAAACTCTTCTAAAAAACATGTGTTATACTTCAGTGTCAAAGACAGGCTGACTCAGTTCTGATCATTTTCAAAACTGACTGATTGGCATTACCTAGATATGCTACTGCAGGGGTGAACCCACCTTCTTGGGTCTACAGCCAAGACTCCCAGCAACAGGCCTGTTCCCATAGAAGCCAGACAAAACTCATATAAAGAAGAAAACATTATCTTCCAACATTTGAGTTCAGGGAAATTCATCTCAGGGTATGTTCTACATGGTTTATCTTCCAGGGAAAACAACATCGCCACACAATTACTCTCTTGGGGCAGGCACAAAAGAAAGGCAGTTCAGTTTGCACAGTCTTAAAAGGGGGTAAAAAGATGAAGTGAGACACTACACTCGTAATACTTCCTATTTACTCTGCAGGGGCATGGGTTATTCTTTCCATGAAAGTGATTATGTGTATACCATAAAGTAGAAAATTAAAAAACAGAATATTCTACATCTTGCTTGCATTTCAGTAATTGCTTGCTCTATAAATGTGCTGTTCTTTTTCGGCAGTTAGTATTCGATTATTCAGAGACCATGGATCATAATGCCTTCTAATTGTCTCTATCAGTTATGTGTATTTTCCTACTGTTGTACAGAATTTAAAGAGTGAAAAATAAAAACCTGAGAGCATCCTCCATCATCTGTCACTGATATTTCATGGATGCATGCTTTAGCTGCAATGATACATACCTTTCTCAAATAAATCATTTTCATTGAAATAAATGAAAAAGCACAACTGAGCACACTTTACCCATCTAATGTTAAAATATGGATGGTTCTGTGTAAATAAAAAGGTCTATGTGAAATGAGTTCCATTATAATTTCCCATTTAGAACATTACCAGTTTAGTAAAGATTGTATTAGGTGTTCTGTTTAGCAAACCACAGATCACAGAATCGTCTAGGTTGGAAAGTACCTTGAAGATCATCCAGTCCAACCATTAACCTAACACTGACACTTCCCAACTACACCATATTCCTAAGTGCTATGTCAACCTGTCTCTTGAACACCTCCAGGGATGGGGACTCCACCACCTCCCTGGGCAGCCCATTCCAACGCCTAACAACCCGTTCTGGAAAGAAATGCTTCCTAATATCCAGTCTAAACCTTCCCTGGTGCAACTTGAGGCCATTCCCTCTTGTCCTGTTGCTTGTTACTTGGTTAAAGAGACTCATCCCCAGCTCTCTGCAACCTCCTTTCAGGTAGTTGTAGAGGGCGATGAGGTCTCCCCTCAGCCTCCTCTTCTCCAGACTAAACAACCCCAGTTCCCTCAGCCGCTCCTCGTACGACATGTGCTCCAGACCCTTCACCAGCTTCGGTGCCCTTCTCTGGACACGCTCGAGTAATTCAATGTCCTTTTTGTAGTGAGGGGCCCAAAACTGAACACAGGAATCGAGGTGCGGCCTCACCAGTGCCGAGTCCAGGGGTAAGATCACTTCCCTGTCCCTGCTGGCCACACTATTTCTGACACAAGCCAGGATGCCATTGACCTTCTTGGCCACCTGGGCACACTGCTGGCTCCTGTTCAGCCGGCTGTCAATCAACACCCCCAGGTCCCTCTCTGACTGGCAGCTCTCCAGCCACTCCTCCCCAAGCCTGTAGCGCTGCTGGGGGTTGTTGTGGCCCAAGTGCAGCACCCGGCATTTGGCCTTATTGAAACTCCTACAGTTGGCCTCAGCCCATCGCTCCAGCCTGTCCAGGTCTCTCTGCAGAGCCTCCCTACCCTCGAGCAGATCAACACTCCCACCCAACTTGGTGTCATCTGCAAACTTACTGAGGGTGCACTCAATCCCCTCGTCTAGATCATCAATAAAGATGTTAAACGGGAGTGGCCCCAAAACCGATCCCTGGGGGACACCACTTGTGACCGGCCGCCAACTGGATTTAACTCCGTTCACCACAACTCTTTGGGCCCGGCCATCCAGCCAGTTTTTTACCCAGCAAAGCGTGTGCCCATCCAAGCCACGAGCAGCCAGTTTCACCAGGAAAATGCTGTGGGAAACGGTGTCAAAGGCCTTACTGAAGTCAAGGTAAACAACATCCACAGCCTTTCCCTCATCCAATAAGCAGGTCGCCCTGTCGCAGAAGGAGATCAGGTTTGTCAAACAGGACCTGCCTTTCATAAACCCATGCTGACTGGGCCTGATCATCTGGTTGTCCCACATGTGTTGTGTGATGGTACTCAGGATGAGCTGCTCTAGCAGCTTCCCAGGCACCGATAATAGCTTGCAAGTTACATGACAGAGAAGAAAAAATTAACAGCATTAAGGCTAGCATATCTATATAAGACTGATTTTTGCTCCTAGAAAAATGTTTCAATTCACATGTTCTTTCATACTGGGTCTTTTTTTTTTTTAATTTCGGTATTATTTAAGTATCTTATCAATCATTTTAGTTCTACCCATATAAGCAAATTATATTTAGCAAAACAGAACTACACTATCAAGACATTAATATTGACAGCCTCACCAGCATCAAAGAAACTGCCTTTAACACTAATTTTAAGTAGAGAAGGAAAAGGGCTAGTAATCAGTGTTCTGGCTCTATAGGATCAGAGACTGCAGATAAAATACCTTGCTCTCAATTGCTGTCACAGAGACAGACTATCCATTAGCCAACCTCCCAACTGAATTAGGAAGGAATACCAGCACTGTGAATCTCACCCAGTAACAAACTGACAGCCAGCACAACTCTGAGCACAAAAGGAATGTGTTTCCTCTGGGGAGCCTGACTGAGCAACCCTCTGCTCTGATGAAGCTACACAGCTCCCCTTCCGCCATAGCTATATTGAGCAAGGAGCACTCTTAGATTTTGCAATTCAAACTGCAAGCAAACAGCATGGGGTTTTTTCCTTCTAGGTTACGCAAGAGGCGGAGCTGGGGAACTGGTCTGCACATGTCAAGCACACAGGACAACAGCTTCATCTGACAGGGAAGACTGCAGACCAAGGGGAAAGCCCTAAGCAAACCTCGCAGGTGTCTGAGATACAGCCCAGCACAAAATGGAGGTCAGCTGTGTAAGACGTTCACAAGCAAGTATCTGCACACTACACACTAAACAACAACATGAATGATTCACCATGGTTTGCGTGCTTACTTAGCCCTACTAGGGAACACTTTGTTGGGAAAAAAAAAAAACAAAGAAACTGTCAAATAGCTTGGGCTTTTGATATTTCTCATTGATTCACAAAACTGGATCCCAGCTATAGACTTTATGTGAGAGGTGTCCTGGTTTGAGTGAATGGCCGAGGGTTTTCGTAGCAGGGGAGGGGGCTACAGCAGTGGTCCCCTGTGAGAAGCTCCCCCAATTCCATGTTGGACCCACCTTTTCACCAAGGCAGGGCCAATTAGCTGCACCTCTGCAATAATGTATTTAAGAAGGAGAACCTGGGAGGAGTTGGGGGAGTTGTGAGGAGGATTTGCAAGAACATCTCTATGAACACTGAGGTCAGCGCAAGAAAGGAGGAGAAGAGGGGGAGCTGCGCCAGAGCAGAGACTCCCCTGTATCCCGTGGTGAGACCACAGGGCTGCCCCCCACACTCCCCACCAACCCATGGGGGTCTACGGTGGAGCAGATGCTGATTTGCAGCCTGTGGGGGGGCCCCACGCTGACCCAGGTGACTGCACCCGAAGAAGGCTGGGACCCCATGGGAAGAAGGCCTGACTGTTGTAGTTCAGCGCTGGGAGAACTGCAACACGCGAGGGTGACCCACACGTCTGTGGGAGTGACTCATGTCAGAGTTTGTGGAGAACTGTCTCCTGTGAGAGGGGGAACAGTGGAGGAATGCCAGAAGTTCTCCCCTCCCTGAGGTGGAAGAGGCAGCAGGATTGATCGCACCCCTCATTCCCTGCCCCCTGCACCGCTGGGGGAGAGGAGGAGATATCATGAGTAAAGCTGAGCCTGGGAAGAAGAGAAGGATGGGGAAAGATGTTTCCAGGATATGCTAATGCTTCTCACGGTCCTAGTCTGTCTATTACGTGTTGTTGTTAATGTCTGTATTAAATTTTATGTTCTTTTTTTAGTTCCCCTAACAAAACTGTTTCTTGCCTGTGCCTTAAAGGATGAGGTCATCCCTCCCTGTCTTTATCTCAACTTCCTGGGTCTTTTGCTTTCCTCCTTCTCAGCACAGGGGAAGAAGGGCTGAGTGAGAGGCTGCATGGTATTCAGTTGCCCTCTGAGCTCAAAGAATGACAGGAGGACACAAATTCACTGATTTATACATAAGACAAAGACACATTTTTCAAGCACAACTTTCCAAAAGAATGCAAAAGTTGCTTTTCTATTTCCTTCCTGTAGAAATTCACAGAAAATAGAGTTTTTCTTCTACTTCCATCTTCTTAATGGTAGGAAGGCAGAAGACATCAATACAGAGGGTTTGTTGCAGAATTCACAGGCTTTGTGCCAGTATAAGAAGGTGGACTTCCCCCAGAGTTATTTAACAAATCTTCTATCCTCACTCTTTATGAGCTAGACAACTCACATTTGATTGATGCATCTGTAATAGGCAATTACAGCTACATTTACTTTTAAGTAATTTACTTTAAGCTAATTTACTTCAAAATTGCCTCTACTGTTATGTTTATTTGCAGTACGTCACTAATTCACACAACTTCACAGCGCCTAGAAAATATATTTTAAACTATCTCCTTGGAGGGAAGGAATTAAAACTCAATGATAAGAAAGAAAAAAGATATTATGTCACCTCCCATTTACATAAGAACATTAATTTTAAAAGTAAGTTAAACTGTGTAACACCATCGTTGACAGGAAAACCCCATGTCTTGCAGACACAATCTTGTTAAAGTAAAATAAAATCAATCTTCCAATCAGTAAAGATGTTTTCATCCAGAACTACCAAGTACCCACCTAACTCATTATCTCTTCCTTCTCACCACAGTTCCCCAGTCAGAGATCAAAAGAAGAGATAAAAAAACCTTGACTTTTCACTCAGCTGTAGGGGAAAGAAAAAGTAGTTTGATTTTCTACAGGGGACAAAAGTAATCTGTATACCTACCACGGAAACAGCGGGCTACGGAAGTAAGAATTGTCTTCTCTTGTCCGGATAACACAAGTGTTCTTAACAACATTATTATTTAGGCAACAATAATGACTCAACGTCATATACACATAATATGTATTTCTGTACTGTTGGCAACAAGCAGAACAACAAGCAGAGGACACCTAGTGGTGATCTGTGATAATTAGGGTTGGTAGTGTAGAAGCAACAGATGAAATAGTTAATGTAGGGCCTAATTTGGCAAAATTACACACTTTCTTACACACTTACTTAATTTTTAAGCACTTTAGTAAGGCTTAGCATTTAAGCAAGCTTGTATTTATGAGATTTTCTGGATCAGCATTACTGTGATTATTAGAAATAAACCAGTAAAAAGTAGAATATGACACATCTATGCAATACGCCCAGAAATATGTTTCATTAAACACCTGAGCTTTAGCAACGGCTAGAATGGATATCAACATTTATGTAGATTTATGAACATTGAAAAGATCTAACAAATTGAAAACCTGATTTCAGTACAAGTCAAACCAAAATATGACATGGATGAAATTTACAATTATCATATATTTTACTAGATGATCTTTTGCAAAACATAATCTTTATTGCGCATCTTGCAATAAGCATTCAGTCACTTCAAAACTGGCTCTAATTCTACATAAGTGGACATCTCAGAATGAGAAAGACTTAGGGTACAGTTTTAGAAGTAACCCTTCTATTTACTCATAGATCAACTATGTCTTGTCCTGTGGTTAGAATAGCTGTAAGCAAAGCTATTGAAGTCTGCTTTTTAAGCAGCTTTTGAAAAATATTGTTATTTGAAAGAATCCATAAATTTATATCATAGACAAATATAAAGCAAAGTGGCATATCATTTGACATGTAACAAAGTATTTATTCCTAATTGTTCACATCTTTTATTTTGAATTGTTCAGTTTAATATAAGCATATTTAACTAAGAATAACTTCTTAGTTGTGTGCAAACCGATGTAAAACGTTCAGGGCTCAGCAGCTTAAGCAGTCTCGTACAGTAAGTTAAAGTAAGTAAGAATTATGTCCAGTACGGCCTGTTCAGTCCTTTTAGGAACCCATGCTAAAAAAAAAAAAAAAAGTCCAAAACAAACCTGCTGTGAGAAATTACTGCAAAAGTATAATTTCTGCAATCCCCAACTTAAAATAACAAATTTTTCCTTGCATGATATAGTATATAATTTTGTTTAAGTAAGTGTATGATCTACTTGTCAACATCTGAGTTGTAAAGGACTGGAATATGAGATACTGTAGCTAAAAAGCAGTTTTAGGACAGTGTGAATTTGCAAATTCAGTAAATTAATTACTCCCAACATATCTCCTGTCCCTTTGCTAAAGTGTTTCTTCCCATTTCCATTGCATCATTCATTTCAATAAGCTATTAACATCAGACTGATATGAATATATCAATCATATTTCATATGTATTGCACCACAGGCTATAGCTAGGTTCCCTCATAACAGCTAAGGAGAAAACTTCTGAAACGCATACATTATTTACCTCAGTATTACTCTATGTGGCTGTCAGCAGCTTGATCTTGATTTAATTGATTTAAATTATGTGGAAATAAAGAAAAGGAACCTACTCATCTTAAAATTCAGGATACTGACCAACTGAAGTCCAGGTATCTGATACAAAAAAAGGAAAAGCTCAAACAATTTCAACCTGCCTTTTCTGTTGGAGGATGTTTAAGTACCTCAACGGCATAACAGCCTTCTTGTACAACCTGGTTTGTTCATCACTCAGTTTTCCATGAAGTATCCTCTTGGCAGGTTATGAAGAATGAGTTTTCTGTCTGTCCTCTCAGTATCTTTGACGTAATGCTCATTATTCTGGATCCAAATACACAGTATTTCAGATTTATCTGCACTACATTTAAAACCAACATGTCAGCCCGTGTGCAAAAACTATTAAATCCTTTCAACCACATACAAACAGGCTCCAGTCCCGTGTCATAAAAATTAGCTAACAGTTGCTCCCTGTTGTGCGTGTGCAAACACACACAATACAGACAAGATTAATATCAGCAACAAGAGCCTCACTGACTGACCCTATGGAATTATCCAGCTATTGTTTCCTAATTCAGCAAAGTTCATCCCTACGCATTTTTTTTTTTGCTGTTTTAAAACATTACAATGCTATAACACACAATTTCTCCAAAGTGATAATGGGCCACCATGCAGAACAGTTTCACAAGCTACATCCAAAGTAATAATCAACTACTGTGATAACAATAGCCAAATATGAAAATCCATGACCACTTTCATTTCTGATATCTGTAAAATGCTAAACAAACAAAAAAAAAAAAAGAGAACATTTTTTTCTTGCACACATTTCATTTTGGGATTTATCAGAACCTGATTCAAGTCTACATATTTAACACTTCTTGCATGCTCTCACAGTCATCAGAAATCTTTTTTAAAAGCAGCAAACAAGCTTCTTGCTGCTGTCTGATTGCAGGCTCAAAAAAACCCAAAGAAACGCCCTTCAGACTCTTTCACCTTCCTTAGAAGATCCAGGGAGCACTATAATATGTTATCAAACACAAAAAGATGGACTCCACTTATTTTTCAGTACTTGTCAAATAAAGTATCCTACAAGAAATACTTCACAAGTTTTACTAGTGGAATCAAAGGTGAAGTTGCAATCAAGCAGCCATTAGCTAAAGATTAAATGAACCAAACACCAGCTATTGCTGGTTTGGACCACATCCTCTGGACACTTCTAGTCCCACTTAGTGGTCAATTCAAGTATTTTTGATTTAGAATACATGATTTATCTTTGACAACAGATGGAAGAGGGAAAAAAAAAAAAAGGTATTAATTTCTCTGCTTAGTAGGGCTTTATAGTGGCAAGCTATTAACTCAAGCTGCCAGAAAATAATGTCATTGAACGCATTTCAGAAGGTTGTCTCTCTGTAAAGCAGAGAGGAGACAAAAGCAGTGCTTTATGGTAGAACTGCAAAATATGCTTCATCATTTGCCTTAGTTAAATTGAGTACAAAATTGCAGTTCTCTATATCTGTGTCAAAACCATAGTTACACTGTATTAGAGGGAGGCAAAAAGAAGTAGAATTTACAAAATACAGTAATAAAAAATAATGACCTATTTCAGGAGCTTTCTGAGAAACAACTATAAATTTATTAGACATTTGATATTTAGTATCATCCAGCATCATGCCATTTTTAAGTATAATTAACTTTATTTGTGAGATGGCTTCGCATTTAAGTTTCTGTTAAACTATAAAGTGAATACTGGAGATAACCAGCAGGAAAAGCATCAGAAATGGTACCAAATCATCCTTCAATATTCACTGAATTAAATAAATCTTTATCAAAGTAGGTAAATAAATTTAGGGAAATCTGTTTTAATAGTGCTTCCATGAAAATGCTTTACAAAATAATTCTCATTACACTTGCTACAAGAAAGGTTTAGAAAACAGTAGGTTTTGTTCCCATGTTTTTAGCACTTCCTCTTAAAATATGAGTTTTAGAACTACGGAAATGGGAACAGGCGAGAAATGAAATGACTGAATCATGATGGTATGTGACAAAGCATTAAACACTTCCTAGACATGAACATGCCAAATTAAGGAATGTCGTAATTTCCTGGAAATGTCACCATGCCAATTTGGCAGGTAGCATAACGTCAGATCTGGAAATAGTGGAGTTGACCATTTAGAAGGCTCAAAATTTGAACTACCCATTTGTTATAAAGAAGGTCAGTATTTGATATATTCAGTCTACATATAGGCTTCAAACAACGAGCATTCTAACAAATCTACTCAATTATAAATGGTTTCAATTTCTCCTGAAATAGAAAAATATGAACATGTATCTTAAGTTCTCCGTGATTATAAGAGTATTAACTTCATAACTTTAAGTGCTAGTCACCAAACTCAAATGTTGATTTAGGTGGTTGCTAACATTTCTAATATTCTCAAGAGGAGTCCACCCATGCTTATTGTGCTGATGGTCCCAAACATATTTTTGGTCTCTGTTGTTAGCAGAGAGAAGATGGTTACTCTATGCTTTTTTTTTTCCAAAAAGGCTCTTCTACTAGCACCTGTATGTAATTACACTAACCAGTGACTAAAACTCTTTATTTCATTCTGGTTCCTGTGTAGCTCTTTGGAGAGATTTGACACGGTTTTTGTAGGAATAAGATCTTAGAAAATTATGTTATAACCGTATAAATCTTACCTCTTCCCACTGGTGTATGTATCTAATCAGTCTTGAAAGGCGTAATAAACGTAACAGGCTGAGGATTTTTGTAAATCTCACAATACGCAGCGCTCTTGCTGTCTTGTAAACCTCTGAATCCATTCCTTTTTCTACAATGAGAAAGATATAATCCACTGGTATTGATGAGATGAAGTCAACCACAAACCAGCTTTTTAAGTAATTCATTTTAATGATTTTAGGGTCCAGTATTATTTCAGAGCTGTCTTCATTTACAGTCCCAGTTCTAAAATTCATGATCAAGTCCAACAGAAAAACAGTGTCTGATGCCACATTGAAAATAATCCATGGTGTTGTTGTTTGTTCTGTGAAGAATGTGATTCCAACTGGTATAATGACAAGGTTTCCAACCATCATTATGAGCATGATTAAGTCCCAGTAAAACCTAAAAAAAAAAGGGAGAAACAGAATGGTTGACGTAATGTTGTCAAACACGCTTAGAAAAATGGTCTCTATCATGCTGCCAACTTCACCTCAAGATGCTTAAACATTTTGTTAACACTAAGAAAACTCTGATTGTTTTAACTTATTCAATATATTCACAGCCAGCAGAGAAGACAAAGTAATTAATACATTTCATTATGTGCCTTCCTTTTCAAGAACACACATCTAGGATAAAGACAGTACTATGGCTTATCACTCCGTGGCATATCTGAAAGGCACTTAGTAGACTTATCCAGACTCCTGTCAAAACCTATTAGTGGGCTTCTATAACTAAAACTGATGTCTGGTGCCAATCAGAAGTGCTTTATCAATGCAATATTTTTTTAAGGCTTCCATCCAAATGGAAACCCAAATATCTACAGACAACATATTAAATATAAGTACCTCTTTGCAAATGTACTCATACCATTACAGTGATGGAATAAAATTACAGGAAGAGGAAAAAAGCACTGAAGCAAAAAATAGAAACAAAAATTAGATAACATCAAAATCCTCATCCACTTTTGCAACCTGAACCTTCATGCATTTTTACAACCTCATAGTCTATCTTCCTTCACAGCTAAGAAGTCTGGACAATAACAGCTGCAACTTGCATAGTATAAATTGTGTACTGCACTTCACCATTTTGCTCCAGAAGTATCTAAAGGGTCCCCTCTAACACCGTTAGAATGCTGCTAACAGTGCTTGATACAGATGGTAGAGAGACAGACTCATAACTTTAGAATCTATTAAAGAAATGCTGAGTAAACCCACTTGTTACATAGAATATACATCTATCCTGATGGAAGATTTTCAGGGTATAGTAGTATATACCCAACAGATTTTAAGAGAATTATGGTAACTCCTAAATGTTAAATTGTCAAAGAAAGTTATTATTGTTCAATAAAAGAACTGGAACTGAATTTGAGAAAGCCTGAACCCAACACATGACCTCTTGTTCTGCCTGAGAACATGATCTGTTCAACTAAACCTGATTTAGAGAGGCACAGAAACGAATCAACAACAGCTCCCCATGGACTCATTAGACTTTCCAGAAGACTAGAGGCAGCAATGGGTCCACAACTATCTCCCTGCTCCAGCCCTCCATCACAGGGGGGGCCCTGCACAGTGGACATGTGATGGACGTGCCACCAGCACACCACTCCAGCACTGACTTCCAGGCCACCTCCGTCGTACTAGCAGCAGCCTCCTGGCATGCAACAAACACCCTCATCTTGGTAAAGGTTCATGGCAATCAACAATAATAATAGTGTAACTGGCCACAAAACATTTCAGAACCACAAGTTTAGTTTTTGCTGGACTTGCACAGAGCATACAGATTACATTAGACTTCAGAAATTCCTTCTTGTATTTGCCAAATGATCCAGGTTAATAAATTTCCTTTGTTTCATGTTTATCCATGAAAATACTTCTGAGTTTACAAATTTCTGATATGGGAATATAAATAATTATAACACACTGAAGGAAGAGTAGCATAGGATTGAGAGCAATGAGAGAATTCCCAGGTTTAAAATTCTTTATTCCAAGATAAATCTACAGAGATTAGGCTTGACTATCATTTGAGAGAGTAGGTGGTAAAGTACCTTTAACTGGTACTCAGAAATTGCATGAAATAGACTTTACAAGTAATTCCCTGTGTACCATAACGTGATTTATGTATTACGCATTTTCAAGCTTACAATAAATGTGCATACTAAGTGCCATAAATATTCAGTTTTATCCAGGCTGTATGTATTTTCACTTAGCATGTGATGGTATTCATCATATCTGTACCATATCTGGCAAGAACTTCATGATTTCTCATATCTTTCTAAGTTCATGTAATAGGCTTCTTGCTGTGCTAGATTCCTTTTCAGTGATCTAGAATTACTGTAGATACTAAATTCATATATCACTGCTATGATCTACAGGTACAATTACCACAAACACTTTTACAATGCTATCAAACAAAATATTTCAAAAAACTGTTCTGGGAGAATAAACATCTCCAAGGAATCCTGAAAATGAGTGGAAAACAACTAGGAAGTAATCACAAGAAGTACACTTGTATCTGTGGCTCATTCCTAAGCAAAGCATTTGCTTGATTTCAGATTGACCTTTACATTTCACCAGCACAGGGAGCAGTTATGTAACAAAGGCTAACCAGCCACCCAGCCAACAAAATATAATACAGAACCAGGTGTTTTTATCCTACAGAAATCTGCGGTTTAATGGATCGTTATGTACCGTGATTATGCAAAACACACTGGAGTTCCTGATGCTGAATGTCAGCAAAAGTGGTAGTGTTAGGGCTTCAGTAATAAAATAAGATTGAATGTTAAGGACTATGAGACTGTACCAGTTTAGTATTTTGATTTGAATATAGTATAAACTGATGAGTTAGTACGAAAAAATCACATTATATTATGATTTATTTTACATTTAGAAATGAATCAGACATTTTCTTTTAGGAAGATGTTTCCAAATGCTGTTCTGTTGGCCATGTTATACGATATTTTTCTTTCAGGTGAGAAAAACTAGATGCAACTTCCTGTATTGCCCTTCTGAGACCTGTGCAGAGAAAGTAATACAATGCGTTCCTTGCGTACCAGTTCAGAACATCCTACTCTTCGTGTAAGCAAAAGCAAGCTGAAAAGCTTCATGAGACAGTGCAAGAAGCTGCTATTCAGACACAGAGGTAGCCCTTTGTGTCAAACTATTTTTAGCATTTTTATTTTTTATACTTCCCCCCCTCAGTGAGGATGGTTATAAATTTAAAACTTACAATCTCACAGTTCCAGATTTATAGACAGTATTATAAAACATTGACAAAAAAGCACGGAAGAGATATGCCTATGACACAAAATTTTCATGAACGAGAAAAAAAAAATAAGAGCCTGGGGGTAATGAAATCTTTCAGAGCTCATAATGAACCAAGAACTGACCTTAGTCCCATAGCAAACAGCTATAGAGCTTACTGCCCTTCTGAAACTAACTCAGTAGAGCTATTAATTGCCATTAACTGAAGGTACAGAGGTCAGCACTGCACCACATTGAAGTACTCCTGAAACTTTTTAAATGCTTCTAAATGACTCAAAGGTTTAATATCTCTAGGTGAAAAAAAATACTTCAAGTATTAAAAACATTAAAAAACATTTTAAGGAATATTTTTGCTAAATTTTAAAGAATTATTTTACACAGAAATTAAAAAAAAAACCCAAACAATGCTAATTATTACTTTGGTATTCTCAAATAAAACTAGCTGGATTCATAGACCTCTTTCAGTAATCTTTTCATTCATAATTTATCTACTACACTTTCAAAACATAAAGTAATAACACAGTGTTTTTCACAGCTCTGAAACATGGTGAAGCTTTGGTGGTTTCTTTACCACCACAGGCTATCCTGGACAGGATGAACAGGCTGTTCAAATGAGTGCTACCCAAGCAACAATAAAGAACTACTTAGTATTAATTAATCAATGTTTGCACTAAGCTTAATAATGAAAGGCACTATGAATTCTAACAGCCCTTTTATTATCCACTTTATATATCCAACCCACAGGAAACTGAGTCTTAAAGAAGGAAATTTCAGCTCTGAGTTATTCAATTTGCTGCTTAATTTGCTGGATATACAACTGTGTAAAAAGTCATTCAGATTTGCATTCTTTATTATTGCTGCCCATTGACACAGCAGTCTCAATGTCCTTGACTCACTGTAGTTGGATATATGATTATCCTTATAGTACACACAGATTGACCCAGCAAAATTTGTCAGTGGTCTCACAAACCACACAGCAGAGTGAACAGCATGTCTAAGGCACTGAGTGCTGTGACTTGAAGTTACAGAGCAGTCAGGACTTTGCTTAAGTTTTCTGAGTTTCCAGAAAGATCATAAAAGTCTGATTATTTAATAAAAAAGAGTACAACATATCAGTAAAACTTGATGAAATTCAGTCACAAATACTCATCAGTCATAAAGTGGAAGGTCTTTGAAAAAGATACTCATTCAAATTGCTTGTAAAATATCTTTTAAACCAAACTTGATGCATGTGAAGCATGATTTCACTCTACACAGCGAATCAAGAACTGTAAAAAATTTTCATAAGCTTTCCATCGAAAACTTGACTCCTCTTTAGATAAATATTTTGATTGAATAGCAGATGCTCAGTGAAATGAACACTGACTTTTTTTTAATCTCACCTTTAAACACAGTTTTATTTCTTTTGCTTTCATGGATCATCAGTTCATGTAACAGAGAAATCAATGTCCTATATAGAACAAAACAATCTTTGTAGAAATAACAGTAATTTAAAATTTTATTACAATGTACTGTAACAAGCACTAAACCTGCCAATGTCCATGTCAGAATTTGAGTCTCATAGGACATGCTGTCTTTCTCTTGCTGTGCAAATGTATTACTCTTTTAGCAAGAGAGAGCAAAGTTAGACACACCTGAAAACATCTGCAACTTGCATATAATTACTGGGATGTGTTGGAAAGGACAGGAGAATGAAGAAGGGAACATTTTCTTCAGGGGACCCAAGTTCTCTTCATGATTGCACAGGTGTTTGTACTTGAAAACTCTGAAAAATCATCATTTTTTCTTTTCACAACCTGAAAGTAAGGATATCCCCTTCTGCTCTGCTATCCATTTTCATTCTGCCATCTCTTTCTCTTACACATACACACACCTAGAGGAAAACATGCTGCTTCTAGGAAAAATTCCTTCTATTTTAACAAGAAATGTGTATTCAACATCCTCTATGGAAAAAATTCTGTTTAAATGTTGCAAATCTATTGTGGAGTGTTCTTGATTTTGGCTCAGCAACAATTTTTTTTATTTCAAAATTTCCAAAATTTAGAATTTACTGTGACCTACCTGTGTGATCACATTAATACAAATGCATTAAAATGACCATTGAAGTGTCACTTCTTCACATTGGCCAGTTTTGTGCCAGCAAACAGGTTATTTCTGCAGTAGCGGTGTTCATCTGTATGGATAAAACTTCCCTCATATTTAATTGCGCTTAATTTTGCAAAGCTTTAGGAAGACAAAAGGTTGGGTTTAGTTTTTGTTTTTAAAAGATAAACTATTCTCCTGAAATTGTCTATTTATATTCTTTATTCTCCCCTATTTCTACTCTGACACCTTTTAGCTTGTGTTAAGTAAACACAAATGAGGAATCTTGCAAGGCTGAAACAGAGTCCCTTTCATGGCTCACCCCTTTCAACTGTAAAGCACACACTGCAGCAGAGTACTAACAGCACCTCCTACACTTGAAGTGCTGAAGTTGAAGGGCAGAAATATTAAGTAGAAGCCTGTGACACTTTCTTAGGTGAAAATTGCATCAATATTTGCTATTTTTTTTAAACCAAAAACCTATCAAGCTTAATCAACTTTCATTGACCTAGCTAGGTAACCTGCTGGAGCAGCAGAAAGGCTTTCTTTTCCTGCCTGAGACTGGTCCATCTGGGATGAGGCAGAGGCTGATGCTCTGGAAAATGTTTCCCTGCCTGAATTATAAGCAGTTGGACCTGGGAATCTTCCAGCTTAATGGTTTTATTCTGATTCACACTAAAAGCAATTTTTTAAAAAAAAATTAAGTTTCCAGACCACCAGAAATCTTCATTTGATTTCAGACTAATGCTGAAGTCCTTTACTTCAAGGTTAGCCATATGTACTTAGAGATGCAATTTATGTGCCTTGCTGTTCTTTTTAAAATATTGATGCAACTTCCTACCTGGTAGCAGAAAAGGAATTCAAAGAGATAGTAATAAAATTCAGCAATACTGAATCTTCTTTTTTATATAGCCATAGAATGTAACTAAAAATTACAAACTTGCACAATTTCAAACATTTTGTAAGTTTTATCTAATAACTAAACAGACTTAGCAGTGGAGATTTGCAATTTGTTGCTCAGTTGTGATTCTATGCACAAGGCAGATGATTAGATAAATGCAGCTCTTGGGGGACCTGATCAGGGCCCAGCAAAGCAATTTACTACTTTAAAAAGGCTTTGTTTACAGTATTTGGTTATGTTTAAAGCTTGAGTTCTTCAAAGGCTTGATTACTAGAAAAGAAAATGACAGTACTATCCATGGAAAGTGACTATAAAATTAACATTACACTTATATACATGTGTACATTTTTGGTAAATTCAACTAATACTTAAGCAGTGGACATTTCATCAAAAGATTTTTAATTCTTGGTGCACATGCAATAGCTTCTGTATAAAGTTCTTATAGTATCTTACATGCATTAACAAACTAAGTCTCAGGCTTCTGAGAAAGAAAGGTACAGCTGTAATGTTGCCTCATTGCATACAGGAGGGGAAGAAGGAGGGGACAAAGTGAAATTTATATAATGTGGTGATATTATTTAATAATAAGTCTCTTTGGTTTTAGACAATAATCCCCTACCACAAGTGCCTGAATACATCTGATGTATGTAGTTGCTTTTCCTCCAGAGAAACTTATTAAAGTACAGTAGAAAGAATTAAAGCCTGACTTCCACTTAAACTTGGGCAAGAACAGTGCACCACTATCAGTGGAGCTCTGATATTGCTTTTGCACTCCCCCATCTTCACACAGTTCCTCCTTTTTTCAGCCGCATTTCTTAGTAAAAAAGCAGGTTAGTGCTCCTATCCAGGTAGTTACCAGCTAGAAAGAAGTGCTGATGAAGAATCAGGAGTTCACAAATGAGTTTTCTCCTAGAAGAAATTGAATCTATGTTGACCTGTATGCTGATCAAAAAGATGTATTTCGGATCATCAAGATTGCTTCTGCATGAACATATGTCAAAGCACAATCAGTGTTATCTTCCTCAAATTTACCCTCCCTGTTCAAACTGTTAGACCACAGACTCTCAGTATCAGGCAACATCTTCTGTAGGGACTCCAACCGATTGGTTTCAGCTTCATAGTACCAACCCTTAAACCAACTGCAAATTGTCACATACCGATTCTTTAAGTGTGAGCAAATTTCTGTAGTGCATCACTGTAAAACACACATTCACATTCTCAAATTAGAAATGACCACTTTACAGGCATGAGAAAAAGTCTGAAAGAGGCAGATCTAAAAATATTTCAGCTGCAAAATATAATCTCGTATCTCATGTTGGAACACTTGCATTAATTAAGAACTTTGTAGTGACAGTAATTTTAAGAGTGCCATTTAGAAACATGACATTTAGGATGCCTGCATACTTAGTAAAAATTAAGAGGCTTAAATTGGGAGAAGCCTTCTGTAATTCTTCTCAACAACGCATCATGTGAAAAAGAAGGTAACAACCCACAATCCCTCACAAAACCAAGAAAGCCAGACAATATCACCTAATATTCTTCTTCAGTATGTTTTTTCTTTAACTAATTCAATGTCTAAATTATTAGTGTAATCTTTAAAGTTTCTGCTGATCAGAAAAAGTCCATTTTCTCTAATTATCTTCAGAGAATGAGATGATGGGGAAGACATTGCTCAGAGTCTACTGATAAGACTTCAGTCATGGGATTTGGTAAGGAGGCTGGCCTGTGACCACCATGTGAGTTGGAACAATTAGTTTTTTGAGGTAAATACCTCTGACCCAAAAAAAAAAAAAAAAAAAACTAACACAAACAAGATTAGGATCATCAACTTGGTTCACTTAAGACACTGAGATTTCTGGTATTTGACTACTACTAATAATTTTATTCTGATAATCAGAGGTATAACTGGCTTTGTGCATATAACTACAAAGATACAGTACGTTTGGACAATAAGCTTCAAACATGAATTTTCATTTACTAGAATTTGGTGTATCATTTCTTGAAAAAGTTCACTGACTGCTAGACTGGACACTACGTTTAATCTGAAAAAAAAAGGGATGGTCTTCAAATTTATGAAGGGAAAAATCAGAGATGTGAAAAAGTGTAAAAACTATACGCAGGTATGAAACAAGTTGGTGGATTATACATGCAGACTTTGTACTCCAACATCATTCAGTGATAACGAATATACATGACTGAATATTCATATACCTCTTATGTATCTCCACAGATGTACAAGATTCTAATGTAAGAACAAGTAATCAAGATAGCATAAATATGTCGAGTTTAATTATTAATCCCTTTTACAACTGTTTACGGCTGATCTTTGGCTCTAAAGTCTATGTTTCTTTGAATACAAAAATTAGTACTGAGATTTTAACCCTTTAAAATAAGTGGAATTACCATTTTAAGAATCAGTAAGTTGTTTTATTGTAATTCATTAATACCACATGCTGCGGTAAATCATTTGCTTCAAAAGGTAATTAAATCTAATTAAAATATTTATGTATTTTAAAAATATATTAATAACTTGTGTTTGTATTGAAAATAATGAGAAACTGAGGAACTGATGTTCAAATCAAATCAAAACTATCATTTTCTTCATTTTTACTTTGATGAAAAAAGGATTAAAATATATTTCAGACACTTTTTAGAAAAGCAAAGGAAAAAGATCAAATTGACAACAGAGCAACATGATAAATAATTAGGGTCATGTCATGCACCTCCTCCTTTTGCAAAACAGCTCAATACCTAGAGCTCTCACCTACACCTGTAAAAATTCATTCAACTTTCCTCATCTATCCATGGGCAGCTCAGCCCAAGATCTCCCACCTCTCAGGGAAATTCATTACCCCCAAGCCGTACTGTGTCTCCTGAAGCCAGGTACACCGCTGACATGTTCTCTTTCCCTAAATAAATATGAACTAGAGCAGAAACCAAAATCTTCTTCCCAAGGAAGGTAACCACTAGACTGGAGAGGTGTTCTCACTTTTTTGCACCATCAAAGCAGAATAACTCTGAAAGGTGATTTTGCTATTGAAAAGTATCCATGCCAGAAGAGCTATGCAAAGTAAATGTACAGCTGTAAGGAACTGAAGGAAGTAATGCCTCAAATATTAATCGACACAGAAAACCTCAAGGACAAGCTGTGGCCTTTGGATTAGTCTAAGGAATGTCACCCAAGGAAGCGGGAGTGTATCGAAGGATGCACCCCCCACTGCCTTGCAGTTGCATTGACAAACTCCTTGGATAAGCCTCAAAGGGAGAAATTGGGTTGAATGAAATCAGGTGTTTCCCCTCAAGCACAAGTACCCCTAAACCGGATACTTTGTGGCTCTACTGTACAAGCCAGACACCATGCTTGCCTTGTTAATGATTTCACACCTTCGCCATTGCAGTGGTAACAAGAACTGATAAGAGGTGATCACCTCTGGGATGACCAATAAGAAGCATGAAGTCAGCAAAAATCTCTGGGAACAGAGGAAAAACCAAAGCTGGGCAGGGCGAATACGACCACTGACTCAATCAGAACCCATGTTCCACCTTTTCCCTCATCTCTCATGGAAATGAGTTTGTGCAATACCTGCCCCTCCTCATCTAGTATGCTAATCAACTGATAAGATGAACTCAAAAGGGGACAGAAACTTTGCTGTGTGTGCACCCACCACCCAAGTTACCGGACCTGAGACAACGCTGGATCCAGGGGTGGTGATCTGGATTTCTTTGACTCTCTTTCTCTCCTTTCTTCTTCCTTCCTCTCCTTTCTTTTCTTATAGATTTATAAGAGACCACATTGCTTATTACCCTTTTCCAAGTTTAAATTGTGTTCTACTGCAAGTAAAATATTTTAACTGGTCGTTTGGTGTTGTTTCACCTTAATTTAACCCGAGGGGATCACAGAACCATTGCAACTGTCTGGGCTTCCAGTCCAGGTCGTGACAACAGGTTCAAATCCTCTCCAGCAGAGGATGGAAATTGCTCTGCATTTTCAACATCCGGGATGAACGGTTTTGATTCCTGAGCAGATACAGGAGACATTCAGGTACATGCTCAAATATACACACTGAAAATTGTATTAGTATGATTATTGAATTGTTATTTTATTAACTGAATTCATTGCATCAATTTATGTAAAACATCAACTAATTGAAAATACAATGTACACAACACAAAATACTTAAAGAAATGAAAGAAGTACTCTTTCACAAGCTTGCTTGTACCTTTCCCCATGTGTATTTATTGCAAACCCCTTTTTACAGGTGACACACCTTAGGAGCTCTGCACTAATGAGCAGGTAGGAAGGAGAATGCTCAGATAGGAGGTTCAATATTCAGTTTTACCATTATCTTTCAAATAATAATTTCATACTTCATACACTAAAACACCTGTCCCTACCAGAACTAAAATGCTGCTCTTGCAGGTTTCTCCTTCCACCAGTCGCATTCAGAAATTTTTTTCATTACTCAACCTGTATCCAGATCATTCTGCTAGCCATTTGCTTTCCACAGTATTTAAGCAGATGCAATCTAATTTTAACGTCTTTAAAATTTCCCAACTTACATAGTGCACATTCCAGTCTCACCATCCTTTTGACAGAATAGCACTCTGCCTCCACTGCCAAAACAAATCAGCTAATTATGCAGCTAGACAGAGCAGTGATCACATAGACCTGATATTCACTTGTTTAAAACAAAAAAGAAAACCCAGAAAAGCAAACAAAAGCAAACAAGAGAATACATGATGTTCAAAGATGTTCCAGTTATTGGCCTAAGTGACTGTGCTCTTGTTAGTTTTACCTTGGCACCTCTCATTGGCTTTTCATGCTATTTACCCCCCTAATGCTCCAGAAAGCTCCAGGCAAGCAGGCCTAAGTGAAACCTCATGTACTGCTGTCATGAGCAGCTCAGTGAAGGGTGGAGGTTTGGAATACGAACCAAGTTTCTGGGGATGTAAAATCCATCTCTGACATTGATGAACATTGGTAAGTGTAATGGAATGAGATTGCTGAACAGCCCTTCTGCAATTTAATTCAATATAAAGAAACAAATTTTTTTTCCAATGAAATTGCTTCAGTTATTCTTAAAAAAGCAAACAATCAAATGTCTTCCCCCTCCCCCCCCCCAAAAAAAAATCAACAAAACAACGTACATATACTTATGAACTTTTTTTTGATCTGCAAAACAGGAGATAACCTGCAATATCAACCACTCCAGGAGATTGTCTTTAAATGCAATGATGCCTTTTCTCCTTCCAGTACATCTTTGGCAGCAGCAGTACTGCAAGTCATATCCATTGCCTGGTTGTAATTAAAAACCGAGGTTCCATTACATTTTGTCACAGGTATACACAACACTGAAATAGATGGTCAAGATTCATTTCTAAAAACAATATGGATTAAATTAACAAACTATGTGTTGAAAGTATTTATTGAATTATGGCAGATTATTGGCTTGAAATACATTTGTTAATTATTTCATTTTAATTTAGTCATATGAAATGGTTGTTGAGCAACTGGAAGATACTCCTTACCAATATATAGATTAATTTAAAATTCTGTTCTATCTTCATTGAGACAGAACCATCTGAAGTAGAGTTGTTATACAAAATACGTATGTTAGATAAATGTTTTTCCCTCCACGGTGACCTTTAATTTTTTTTTTTTAAAAAAGAGAGGAAGTCACTTTAAGCTTCAGAAAAACATGTCAGTTTTCAGTCTGAAAAAGATTGATTAAGATATTAAGATCTGAGAACTTATTCAAACTTAACCACAGGCTTTGTTATATGCTTCACCTATAAATATTTATCAGAAAAAATATAAAAGAGAATTATTTAATAATCTACTTCTCCACTTTGTTTTGGTAGAGTGTTTTGTTTTTCACAGTTGACTTTGAAGTCTCTTGGTACAAAAATTCTCTTTCTCCAATCTTCAGGCATTCAAATGAAGTAGCCTGTATTTCTTAACAGTGGCACTGCTCCGATGCTGCTCTTGACATCAGCCACACAGCAGAGGTTAAGGGTGACAGAGGAAAGTATTTGCCTGCATGTAAAGTTGCCTATAATCGTAGCCACTGATAAGCAGCTCTAAAATAAGCACTCAAAGAAACCTTGGTCAGGGACCTATGACCTAAACTATAAACAACAGCAAAACTACCAAGGCAGTATTTACTCCCATACAGACAGATGACTGTTGATTTGATACAGCAGAACAAGAAGAGCTTCCCTTTACCGTGGTGAGTAAAACACCAAATGCGCATCTTTATCTTCCACCCATATTCACTCAAAATGAAGTTGTCTAAATGTAATAAATACGCTTCTGGCTATCAGCAAATGAAACCATTTTACTTTGGAGATCTCAGAAGAGGTTTTAGCCACAAGCCAATATTCCTCAGAAAGACAAAATTTAATTTAGCCAAATATTTATGTTTCATTTTTGGAGGACAGTAAGTTATGAACTATTCAAACATGTTTAAGCTAAAGATGTGTAATAATTAGAAAAGCCAAACAGATGTTAATAATTCATTGGTAGAGAACAGCAAGAAATTGAGGGTGAAAAATGATGAATAGAACTTTTCATCATAATCTGAAGATATTGGTCTGTAAACTGCAAATCAAAATATGTAATATGACAGAAATGAAACTTGAAACATATTCAAATTATTCTGATATACTAGTTCTGCAAATGCACAGCACCCAGGGGTGACTTTTTAAAAGATCAGTTTTATCATTTAGAGCTCCTTATGACTAAAATTCTGAAAGTTGTTCATGTGTAGAGTCCACATGCTTGCAATTATCTAGGTCCCTAGTTCGTTCTGAAATCCAGATATAGATAGGCTTCTGACTCCACCTTGGGTCTTCATCTAATATCCCATAGATTTGCACACTCTGTGCAGAGCACTGAATAAAACTGACATTTTTCAAAGCCGTTCCATAAATGAGAAAGTTTGTACTGGAAACATGAAGCCAAGTAAATACCATATTCCATTTGCTCATTTTGCCAGTGGCATAAAATCACTATGTAACAATCAATGTTAAGATAAGCTGCTATTCAGTGACACTTCATGGAATTACAAGTCCGCATTCCCAGCAGGAACATCTGCTACCATTTTACACAGATTCATGATACTGGCGTTTCCTGGGGTATAAAGCTAGCTCTCCTTCCCTGAAGCAAGTCTGAACTCTGTCGCACTGTGAGGAACAAGCGTGGCAGTGGACGTTTACTGCAGGTCTCCCATCCCTTCCACAGAAAGATAAATTGGGTCTAGCCTGTGGAGAATGTAAAAAGTTGGCTGCATCTTAGAAATTACAGAAACAGCCATGGTCACATCAACCAACGTTCACACAGTCCTGCGGAATGGGGGGGTGGGCAGGGCATGGAAACTGCTGAATAACACTAACAGGTTGTATAATACTGAAGGAGTATTCCTCAGACCTGACCTAATGAGAATCATCTCTCGACAAAAGAAAATCAGCATACATGTGTATGACAGAGCACAGCATATAGGCTGACTACAGGAATATCTGCCGTTAAGAAACAAGACCAGAGAACAGTTTAAAGAGAAGCAAGAAATTATAAACTCATAGCTAATACCTTTAAATAGCAAAGCAAAACCAAAGACATTTAATTGGATTCAGTCATCATTTATGTCATATTTAGTTCACATCTAGCTAAGTAATATGCGTATGAAATAATACAATTATTAGGTTCTGGATTTAATTCTGTTCAACAGCAAAAACCTTGAAATAGTTTTTAGATTCTTCTTCTGTTTCAGAGAGATCAGCCATCATAATAAATTCACGACTTCAATAAATGCACAATAAGAACATGCACAAATTCTACTCAACTTTTCAACACCCAGCAGTATATCACTGCATTTAATATTCTGTTCCAAATTTCAAAAACACATTTAAATTAGTAAAAATATGTATTTCAGATATTTACTGACAGAATGCGTGCAATTAAAAGTAAATTTTGGTCACGTGGGCACCTAAATTAGGTTACTTATCTCTCACTTGTCCCACACATGCAACATCTATTGCTTAATAAGCCATCGGATCTCAGACATTTTCGATTTTGACCCTTTTTAAATGCTCTGTTAGATTGCCTACCATCTGGCAGTGCTTACTCTTGATAACACACTCCCTTTGCATTACAGAAGTGTGTTTCTTATAATTATATCTTTAATGTGATAGATGCATGCAACACTAGAATTCCCAAGCTAGCAATAAATGGGCTGAGGGAACAATTTCGGCAAAGTATCTTGTTACTAGGTCTATGGTAACAGCATGTTCAATTGCATCAGGTTGCAATTCTCAGCAAAAAGCTGCCAACCTGTCCAACTCATGGGAAATAGAAAACATGCATATAATTTTTTTTTTAATTATTACAAGGTATTTATTTACAAACTCCAAGACACTATGAAGAATACCTAGGCTAACTTCTCCATGCTAGTTTGAACAGCTCAGTATCTCCTAGCTAACAGACTCAGTAAGAATGGAAAACTACGTAGCAGAGCTAACAAATTTAAAAAAAAAAAAAAAAAAATCAATGCATCATTTCCATTTGTATGAAGGAATTCATTATATCTTCAGGAAGAGATGTAGGAGGGAGAAATAAAAACAGACTGGGGAAAAAGAGGAGTAGTTTTCAAAAAAAAAAAAATCTGTCAGGGACTACACTACCATGCTTTTGCTAACTCAAATGAGAACCGCAAGTTGCCTATAGCAGGATTTCACTACCTGAAAATTAGACCATAAGAAATGCTATAAATAAAAGACAGGAAAACAGGATTCAGTGTTTAGGAAGTCACCTAGATGCACAGCTCTGAAAACAGGACATCTCTGAAGTATGCTTGATAAGGGGAGTAATGATAAAGGTATCAAATTATTCACTGAAGCTTGAGGTATATGACTGATTTATTTTACTATTTATGGTTTTTTTCCAAGTTTGTGTCTAACAGACTAATCCCTAGTTGGAAAAGGAAATCTTTGTGTTACTACTGAGCTTGCCTGCCACTAAAGACAAGGTGAACCAGAGTGACAGACAAGCTTGGCTGTTTTCTTCACTGAGAAATCAAGTGCAAACGAGCCCATACGCAGCCATCCCAAGGAACCTGTAGCCCAGGATGTGTTTGGGGAACCCAGAAGTTTGCCAGTGTTTACTGTCAGTAGTAATAAGACATTTTAGGGGGCAGTATTACCTACTCCTGGTTTCACAGTAATTTCTCTACCACACAGAAATCATAAGTCCTCCTGGAATGAATAGATAGACAGAATTCACTTAAGTGCCTGATGGAAAACCTCTCAGTAGTCATGTGAAAGCTTGATTGCATCCCCATGGTTTTGCAGCCATACATTTATTCCATCTCCTGGGTAGAGTTGTATAGATACATATCTTACAAAAGTTCTGTATATTTTTCATAGCTTTGACCTAGAGCAAGTTAGAACAAACATTTATCATTAAGATCCTATGATATATTAACATAAATTTACAGCAATCTAGATTTGCTTAACATCAGATCATATCAGAACCACACTGCCTATTGCTGCAGTCATGCCATAAGAGAGGTGCTTCTTAGAGGATCTGGTAAGTTACTGTAAGATACAACAGAACCCGCCAAGGAACCATCAATACTTCCATAACTTACTCTGCTGACAGGAGAGAAAAAAAATTAAGGCAATCAGAGTACGCTACGTATAGAATTAGAAGATTTGATACCGCGAGGGCAAGCTCTATTTCTGTGTGGCTCTTTCTATACTGGAGCTTCGGTGGATTTCAGACTGAAAATTGGATGAAAAAGAGTAATGGTACCTTAAAAAAAAACCCTGAAATCAAAACAATTTTTATGTATATTGGCTATTTTAAATTACATCATTTTAAAAAACAAACCAAACAAAAAAAGAAAACCAACTAGCTTTGACTGTGAGCATAAAGCAACCTGTGCTTCTTCATCTGAAAACATCTTCATAAGAATTTTTAATAAATATGACATTTTTAGATATTGAAAATTTATTAATATCAGCAGCACTCTAAATTCCAATAGTGTATCAAGTTATTTGTTAAATGTTTCATTAGATAAGATATCAACATAAACAACATCGAAGTTAATTACATAAGAACAAAATTCTATTCTTAGATACATAACTCAGCTCCACTTGTGGGAACTTCACTGGCATAAATAAAGGGTTTGGGGTTTATTCGGGGTTTTTTTAAATATATAATGGAAACAGACTGCATTTCTTTTGTAATCAGATGAACATTTTTTAAACCCAAGTTTACTCCAGACTTACTCCAGCTGCACTGCAAACCAAGGCAATAAGATTATTGCAAAATATCATGCAGCTTGCCTGAATCTGACTATCATCAGATTAAAAGATATTAGCAGAGATTTTATGGAAGCTAAATGACAGTGTCCTTGAGGTAGTACTGACATTGACTCCAGCTGATACAGTTTTTGGTCATTAACATACCTTACTATGTGTCTAGAACAAGCCCTCCAATAATTAGAGCTGAATCCACTACGATTTTTAAAATTAAATCATGCCTCTGGGAAAGAATCAGGGAATAGACAGCTAAAGGACTTTCAAGCAATTAACGAGAACTGTACTATCAGGTTAAAAATTAAACATCGCAAAGTAGGTTAAAAGTTTCCTCTCTTAAAAATTGTATGTTGACATAGAAGACAGCTCTCAGGCATGCTGTTGAGTAAAAGCAGAGGTAGGAATGGATACCTCTTATTTACACCCAAATGAAGTAAATTTCTCTACTAATTTTCATATTCTACCATCCTCTCTTAAAATAGTATTTTAAATTCTAGTACGTTCAAACTGAGCCTCTCAAAAAAAGCTGACAGAGTTTAATTAAATATTACAATGTCACCCATCTTAGATAGGTAAGCAGAAATGCAGTTTCATACTTTTTAAGTGACCTCTGATTTTAAACATCTCTATTTCTGCTACCCCAGGCTGAACAATCAGAAACTGAGCCACTCAGATTTTAACTTGATTATGTAACTATAAAAAAGCCTAAGCAACTTATTAAATGTTATGCTTCTTTTATTTAACTTTGTAGCCCCCAAAACCTCCAAACCAAACCCTAAATCCAGACCTTTATTCACTATGCAATGTTTTTACTTAGTATTCCAATTCATAGTTCCCTCCACATACTCAAGCCCAAGAAACCTAGTATAAAACGTTTACTGACTCAAGTACAAGCACTGCTTATTTTGATAAGCTAACAAATAATGCCAGTACACATTCAAAAATGTGTAGTCTTGCTAAAATAATCAATGGGAGTAACAGAATCAGTACTTTCTCCCCACAGGCCCAAGCCTGATGCTGATCTTACGAGACCTAAATTTTGATAAGTATATATAGATAGTATTAATCAAGTGCTTTTTTCTCACTGCAGTCAGAACAAAAAATCAGAAAACTGAAGAGGAAGTCTCATGATATTGAGTGTCCCAGGTCAAAGTTTAAAGACTTGTATATAATTTCCCCAAAGCATCATCTTTTAGATTACTCACAGGAATTCTGTAACGTTTTGGTTTGGTTTGGTTTTAAACATCTCAAAATCATGATGAACATATTTGCCTTTATTTAGATTGTGAAGAAGGTGAATATTCTAAAATTAAGCATCTTGCAGAAAAAAAAAATGTATTTGTGTACTTCATAGGTGCTGCCAGAGATCTTCAAAACATCCCAAGTTAATTTAAAAATACCTCAGAAAACTCTGGAGCTTACTGAGCTCCTTGTCTGCGGCAAACTTTATTCTAAGTTCAAGTATGTAAAATGTCAGAAGTGTGAAAGGAAATGCAACGAATGGACTGTAATTGCAGGACTCTTATTCCAGGACTACAAAGGACATAATGAAAATTCAGAAATGTTCAACATATACGTGAACTCAAACTACATTATCTAGAGACAGAAGGATATCTTATCAATAAAACTAATTGCTTTCCTTGGACAAACAAAGGCATAATCCTTTCCACATCCCCTACAGGTCTGAAAGGTGAGTGGCTGCTGCACCAATCACAGGTGGACTCAGCTGCCTTGCTTTTGTGGTTCTTGAAGAAAATCTCAAAGAGGCAAGAGCACATGACCCTCATGAGCCCAAAAGCACAATATATACCTCTACATATCCATTTTCACCCATACATGCTTAGAGCTGGTACAAAAAGAAATGCCAGTAGCTAGCTTTAGTCAACTAGACTTCATAACAAATGCATCAGTGACAGCCATTGATGAGACATTATTCAATATTATATATAATAGGAACTGAAGATGAAAAGCAACCTAATGCATTTCTGGCCCATATTCCACATGAAGGCATTTCCAATAGAATATTTTGTTGCTTATTTTTGGTACTGCTTCCTAAACATCTAATTTAGATATTTGTTGCTGCAATTTCACCCCATTAAATCTATAGAATTTCTTCCCTCTTTGTAACATCCATTTATGCATTTGAGGACTGTCATCATATTTCTCTTCAGCCTACCTCGATGGGAGTTGCATTTTACCTGGTGAACTATTATAAAGCTGAACATATAACTTACTGTCAGAAAGAATTTTCAGACATTATTTAGATTAATGTTGCAATTTTATTTTATCCTTTGGGGCATTTACAGAAGTGCAAAAGTTGTTGGAATGTAGTAAATAAAAAGCCAAGGACTACTAATAATCTTCTTAATACTAAATGGTTCTCTATGTTTAGTCACATACAAAGAGTGAATGTTCAAGTACTAGGAATAGTTTAACTGTATAAAGTTTTTCTTTAATAGAACTAAAAATTATAGGCACCACAATATTATTTGGAAATGGTACATGAAAGATAGCCCTAGCTAAAACTGTGCTTCAGTCATAAAAACATAAAGAAAAAAAAAATTGGTTTGTGCAAGGAATGTATACAGTATAATTATAAATCCCTGATTATATAATTCAAAAGTCTCAACACTGTAAGAGAACTTCATGACAAATCCTGAACACCAAGATTGAGATGACTACCTTGAGAATCCAAAACTACAGACATTCCATACTACTACACTACCAGTGACATAATATATCCACTAAAACTCACACTAATTTCTATGTCGTTTACATTTAAGTATGATACATTTTGTCTTTATCGCACATAGCATTACCTTCCAACTTACTGCTCTACATAAACCTAAGTATATAACAGCTCACAAAAAGGTAAATCTCATTATCTTCAACTGAGACGTTATAGACATGTGACAAAAGAGAGGGACAAAGTGCTTACCCTAAGCTTCTTAAAATATAAATGATAGGTATAACACATAGAGTGAAGACTGGTCCCAAAGAAGAACAGGTTTTAAAACAACACATGCACAAATTTTAAAAACATGTATGTGAGCTGCACACATAACATGCAGAGTCTACCATGTTAGGGTGACTGGTGGTGGTCAAAGGCAAGTCCAGAAGATAACTACAAATTAAAAGAAAATCAATTCACAAGGCAAATGCAAGTTCAAAATGGAGAGAAGTATAATAAAAAAAAAAAAAAAAAAAACATGAGGCACTCTACTGAGTTGCAATTATGACTTACAGTTTGGCACATACTTAACTGAAAAACTAAGCTGCACATGTGCTTGAAAACATGAATGGGTTGCATAAAACTACACAAAATAACAGAATGGTTTTTAATAGCAACAGACAAAAACATTCTCCCCTAAGTACCTAGATGTACGCATGCAAATATTAAAATCCATTGAAACCTGACATTAAATTTACTTACAAGGTAGCATCGATAGAGCTTTCTATGATTTATAATGATCTATATGATAAACCTCATACATTTAGATGATAACCCTCAAATGTCTATACAAAACGGTTTTGAAACTGGAATGCCACACATGTTTAAAAAAATCTGGCATACCTTTACTATTCACTGTGCTCTGAAATTTTGTTCAAGTTTTAGAATTGAATCCACTTTTACTTCTCTGTTATCATTAAAATAAGGCTTTGTGCTTCTTGAATAGATGAGAAGTTACCCAGAGAGATTCTCTCAACAATGTCGATAGTTATTTGCTATTGTTGCGAATCAGTTCATACTTTGTATTCATCTACACAGCAAAAAGACCTTCAGCACTGCCTGCACCACACCTCCTTATCCGCTACTCTGCCAGACAACTCCACATCCCAGTCTTACTTCACTTCATTTTGAAGCCAGTTAAAATTCTTGTCCCTACTTCCAGTGAAAGGCTGTTCCCAAACATCAAACTGAGAACTGTAACCATCAGCATGCGAAGGCTACATTTACTCATACACGTATAATTCTCACTCAGTCTTTCTCATACATTGCTATTTCTGGACAAAAAATGCCTCTCCCATGTGACTCTGGAGGTAGTAACCCTGTTTTTGTTTCAGACTGCTGACTACAGATGCTCTAGCTGATGTGGTAATAAACCCAAGATTTCCATGACAGCATGAGTTTCTCTGTGTACCCAGAGACAGGGAGGGAGGGAGATGCTACAGGGCCAGACCAACAGCCCCGGCACATGCAAGCAAGCCCTCTGAGCATTAAAGAAACTCCTGACGTGCTGAAGGACACTAAGTAATTAATTGTCCGAGAAATCAGCCACATATATTTCCACTAATACCAGAAGGCTGTAACATATAAGTCACTCAAAGCCCATGTCCACCACAACTCTGCTATGGAATGAGTTGAAACACATATGGCAGCCAGAAGAACCATATGCAGTTCTCCCATCTCCCACTGGCTTTGTGCTGCTCTCAACCAGCTGCTGAGGGGCCACGGGGCTGGACCAGCCATGCTCTCCCACAGGCTTGTTCCTCCGCACACGAGCAGAGATGACCAGAGCCACACGGTATCTCACAGAAAGCACACAGGACTTCAATAAAGTCTAACCAAAATACTGATGAGAGATTCACTTTTGTGAGTCATGCAGTTACACCGGATTGTTGTCCAAGTTTAGAGATGCAGTAATCACAGCTGCAAAGAGATAAACAGAGGTCTTGTGCAGGGTTTGATGTGCATTAGGTGCTCAGTTTACATAACAGCTTCCAAATTAGACATTAACCTCAGAAGACTGGGAAAAGACAACCAGGAACAAAATGGTCCCCTTGTGGAAAAATTATGTAATACTTATTGAATTCAATTCTCCAAGGGTGTATATGCCTGATGAAGAGCCAATTCTTCCCTGAAACACAGGCAGGACGGAGAGCCATAAAACTAGAAACCAACACCTGCAAGGATGCAAGTAACCGATTCAGAGCACCGAGTTTATAAACACATCTTCAACGCTCTGTTCATACCAAAAAAGGGGGGTCACAGGGGTGCTTCCCACCCCCCCAAACAACACAGTAAAATATTGTTGTGTAGATAAACATGAAATTTTTTATAAAAATCATGATAATGAGGCCAAGAAATGTAACCAAAGTATCAAAGTATCCCAGCAAATGCATACAAGCATTCAGAACTAGAAAAACAAAAATAAATGAGAGTCCACAGGAGCCTGTACTAGAATTATCCCATGTTTTACATGGTTAACCCAATATTCTCCTAAGTGTGCCTGCATTTAAAATTTACTGTGAAGTCCATTTTCATATGTGCCACAAATGCCCTAATAACAGTTAAATTTACAAACTTAGTCTGAATCTTCCCACTTGGATACCATAAAATATTCAGGTTTTTACCTTTTTCTTGTAATTTTGGTAGAAAATTTGGTTCTTTCCCTTAGTGGCATCAACATTAACACTCTGAAATTAGAATAGCCCTCTCTCTTTGGATGCTTTAAGTCTTGTCTACCTACAAGCATTACATTGTTACAAAATCACATGCAAAAATAAATCAAAACAACTCCATCCTTGAATACACATTTATTCTGGTACAGAGACACTGTTAGAAGGCACTTACTAGCATTGCCACAGTTCTTATATAGGAAGATGAATATACTATATAGTACAACTTCTTCACCCGTTTCTATAAACAGTGCCACCCAAAAAGAATAGTACCATTATACAGTTGCAATTATTTCAGCAGAAACAACACAAACATCACATACTTCTCACTGAAGCAGTCCTATTGGCTAAAAAATTGGGTCCGTATCAGGCCACGTCATCCCAAGCCTAATGAAAGACTATGAACTTTATTCAAAAAACAAACACCTCCATTCTAATAAAATAAAAACATAATAAAACCCCAAAAAAATGCAGTTAATTTAAGAATATGCAGAGAACAGGCCTGAAAAGGATGCAGTATTGTTTACTCCTACTGAAAAAAATAAGTAAACATATGCTACCATCTCTGAATCTTCCCACAGGAAGAATTAGGACAGAATTAGCAGCTACTTCTGTAATGAAACAGCACGAACACACCTATCACCTATTTCACACATCACCTTAAAAAGTTACATGCTGCCCAATATGATGCATAAGCTCCTATTGCCCAAAACATCATCAGGCTGTGTACCTCACTCAGAAACCAAGCTCACAACAAAATGAGGGAATTTACTCGCACAAATAATGTCATTCATTTTAATGGAATGCTCAGATGAATAAGGTTACTCAAGCACACACACAGGTAAGTAAGAGTCTACCAGAGCCCCCCCCCCCTAATACCCTACGCATGCTACCACAGCACCAGATGTGACCTGCTAAGTCCCTCTCTGGCTGGCAGAAAGGGAGTGGGTAGACTCTTGGCTCTCTCCCCCCTTAATGCACCTGCTAGTGCAGCTGAGCTGGCATGCAAGGGGGAAAAGGTACTCCAGGAAAAGAACGAGTGCAGCTTATTGCCTCCATAGAGGCAGGAAAAAAACAGGGGTTTGAAGCATGATTTTGAGTCATAACAAAGTGCTGCCCTTCTCCTCCACTACTGCAGCTGTACTGCTCTCAGGCTCAACTGCAAGGTGCTAGCACAGCTCACTGTGTAACACCTCACTCTGAACAGTCCCACAGAAACTTGGGACTTTGGAAGTATTTCCTCCCTTTCCCACTGGAAGCATGTGGTACTTAACCTACTTTTTCTCAGAAGATCCATGTATCTATTGAACGTTCTGGATTTTCCTTTTTTAAACATGGTCTCCGGTGCAATTCACTTACTGTATAGATGTAGGCTGTTCAATTCAAGCCACTGATTAAATATGCTTAACGACACCGATAGTTCTTCAGCAAATATCGTACAGAGTGTTGAATTTACAAAGGCATACAGCCAGCTGGCACGGAGAATACAATGAAATAATCTTTCACTTGAAATGTCATTTTAAAGGGAAATATCTCTTCCCGGGAATTTATCTGCACTGCTTTTCATATGAATATTCCAATTCTGCATATGTTCAACTTACTGCGAAAGCACCACTAGTTTAGCATCACATTTGCCCGTCTACCTACGAAAACGTAGTTTCCCACACCGCGCTAGCTTGGATAAAGTTATTTTGCTGCAACTCTGACCGAGACGCGCTTCCTCCACGCGACCCCTTGCGCGAGTGCTCACGCCGGCTGCTCAGGGAGCGGCCGCCCTGCGCCCGCCATCGACACCGGGGTGTTATTTATGCCGCGTGCGCCCCGGCGAGCTCTCCCACCCGGAGGCAGGGCCGTGCCCCGCTCCGCGGGAGCCCCCCTCCCGCTCCCCGCCCGACGGACGCGGCCACTGCGGCGGCCCCGCGGCGTGGGCAGCCCGGGACTGCCTCCGCGGCGGGCAGCGCCCGGCCGACGCGGGGCCTCGGTCCGTCCCGGATGCAGCACGCTGGAGAGCGCCGGGACGGGCCGAGCTCCGCGGCCGCCCCGGCGGCGGCGCAGGGACGGCGGAGAGGGCAGGGCGGCCGCCCCGCGCCGGCCTCCAGCCCCTTCCCCGCACACGGGCGAGGGACGCCGATAGGGGAGGCAAAGTTTCAGCCGCCGAGCGGGGCGGCGAGGCTGCCCGCGGGGCGGGAGGGAGGGAAGGGGGCGAGGCCGGGCCCGCCCGCGGGGGAAGCCCCTCACCTCCGCCCCCCGGCCGCGGCCCGCCGAAGTTTCCGCCGGGCGAGGTGCGAGGCGGCGGTAGCGCCGCCCTGCCTCCCCTCCCGCGGCGGGGCCGCCCCCCGGGCGGCGGCGGCCGGAGCCCCGCGCTCACCTGAAGTCGCTGTAGGGGTGGATGATCCAGAACCCCGCAGTTTTAACCCTTTCCTGCTCCTTCTCCACCGCCTTCTGGCTGCCGAACATGCGGAGGGAGAATTTGTTGACCCCCGGCTGCAGCATGGAGGTGAACTGCCGCTGCATAAAGCCGTACTGCCGCCGGGGCCCCTCGGCATCCTCGAAGCCCACCACGGGCTCCTCGGCCCCGCCGCCGTCCACTTTGAAGCACACCGAGTTGCCATGCTCCTTCACGCCGCCGCCGCCGCCGGGGCTGCTCTGGGCTTTCTCCACCGGGGCCGCCGGCTTGGCTGGGAAGGCGTTAGCGCTGCTGCCATCGTCCCGGCTGCCGGCAGAGGAGCTGCGCTTCCCAGCCTCCATGCTGCGGGGCGGGCGCGCCCCAGCCGCGGGAGAGCGCGGGGAAACCTCGCCGCCGCGGTGCCCTTCAGCGGCTCGGCGGCCCGGGACTGGGCTGGGCTGGGCTGGGCTCAGCTCCGCTGGGCTGGGCTCAGCTCCGCGCCGCCGCGCCGCCCGGCATGGCCAGCGCCGCCGACTCTGAGCCGCGCTGCGCGCAGGGCTGGTACCGCTTTCCCTCGCCCGCCCCCTGCCGGCGGCCGCGCCGCCCGCCTGACATTGAGCGCCCCGGAGTCCTTGAGGGGCCGGGGCGTCCGGGCCGAGGGAGGGGAGGGGCGGGGCGGGGCCCGCGGAGGGCTGGGACGGCGGCGGCGGGCTGTGTCGGCGGAGGAGGGCGCGGGCTCTGCGGCGGCTCGACGCGTGGGCGCGAGCTAGGCGGCCCGCGGGGCGGGGGGCCCGGCCCGACCGCCCTCCCCCTCTCCTTTCCTCCCCTCCCCTCCCCTCCCCTCCCCTCCCCTCCCCTCCCCTCCCCTCCCCTCCCCTCCCCTCCCCTCCCCTCTCCTCCCTCCCGCCACATGGCGGCGGCGGGTGTCGCGCCGGGCGGCCTGAGGCGGCGGCCGCAGGGCGGAGTGGGAGCGGAAGAGAGGGGCTCCGCGGCGGCGGCCCGGCCGGCGCTTCCAGCAGAACTACGGTGGCACGAGCGGCTTTGTGTTTCACCGTGGGGTGGTGGCGTGTCTGCAACCCAGAGCGGGAAAGGGTGGCCGAGATTGAAGCAGTGGAGAGGTCCCGCAGGCTCACCGGTCTCTGGCGAGGCCTCTCTGGAGCGGGCTGGCTGGAAGAGAGCAAGAGCCGGGGGCTCGCCTGGTCGTGGAGCCAGGTGATGGCACCGGAGGCACCAGGAGCCTTTTGGGGTTCGTGCTGCCGGAAAGTCAGAAGCTGCTCTTCGCTGCATGCACGGCAGGGAAGAAGGAGGCGGGGGACTGAGTGAGAAGGGAAGGCCAGGCCGGGGGTGACATTCCTCTTCACACGCAAAGCGGTTCGGTTCCCTTAGCATCTGGCGGCCCCAGAGCAGCAGTTCCCACTCCCCGGCCCTAACACGGACGGAAAACGCGGAGCCGAGCACGCGAGCAAGGGGCCCGTGCCACGTGGGCTGCCGCAGGCACGTGCCAGTCCTGTGGTGAGGCGCAAAATGGCGGGTGCAGCCCAGTGCGGGGACGAGCCTTCCACATAGGCCAAGAGGTGATTTTGGTTTTGTTTGTGTGTAAAGAAGGACCTGGGGCCCGTGTTCAGCTCACTCCAACTGACATTGAAGTACATCAGTTATAGTTCAGAATCACAGAATCATCTAGGTTGGAAAGGACCTTGAAGATCATCTACTCCAACCATTAACCTAGCACTGACAGATCCCAATTACACCGTATCCCTAAGTGCTATGTCAACCTGCCTTTTAAACACCTCCAGGGATGGGGACTCCACCACCTCCCTGGGCAGCCCATTCCAACGCCTAACAACCCGTTCTGGAAAGAAATGCTTCCTAATATCCAGTCTAAACCTTCCCTGGTGCAACTTGAGGCCATTATCTCTTGTCTTATCGCTCATTACTTGGTCAAAGAGACTCATCCCCAGCTCTCTGCAACCTCCTTTCAGGTAGTTGTAGAGGGCGATGAGGTCTCCCCTCAGCCTCCTCCAGACTAAACAACCCCAGTTCCCTCAGCCACTCCTCATACGACATGTGCTCCAGACCCTTCACCAGCTCGTTACCCTTCTTTGGACACACTCGAGTAATTCAATGTCCTTTTTGTAGTGAGGGGCCCAAAACTGAACACAGGAATCGAGGCGCAGCCTCACCAGTGCCGAGTCCAGGGGTAAGATCCCTTCCCTGTCCCTGCTGGCCACACTATTTCTGATACAAGCCAGGATGCCATTGGCCTTCTTGGCCACCTGGGCACACTGCTGGCTCATGTTCAGCTGGCTGTCAGTCAACACCCCCAGGTCCCTCTCTGACTGGCAGCTCTCCAGCCACTCCTCCCCAAGCCTGTAGCGCTGCTGGGGGTTGTTGTGGCCCAAGTGCAGCACCCGGCATTTGGCCTTATTGAAACTCCTACAGTTGGCCTTAGCCCATCGCTCCAGCCTGTCCAGATCTCTCTGCAGAGCCTCCCTACCCTCGAGCAGATCAACACTCCCACCCAACTTGGTGTCATCTGCAAACTTACTGAGGGTGCACTCGATCCCCTCGTCTAGATCATCAATAAAGATGTTAAACAGGAGTGGCCCCAAAACCGAGCCCTGGGGGACACCACTCGTGACCTACCACCAACCAGATTTAACTCCATTCACCAGAACTCTTTGGGCCCGGCCATCCAACCAGTTTTTTACCCAGCAAAGTGTGTGCCCATGCAAGCCTTGAGCAGCCAGTTTCACCAGGAGAATGCTGTGGGAAACAGTGTCAAAAGCCTTTCTGAAGTCAAGGTAAACAACATCCACAGCCTTTCCCTCATCCAAGAAGCCTCCAGTAGATGGAGAAAAGGCTGTTGGGCACGAAGGAAGCAGGAGGTGGTTGTAGCTCCCAATACTCCAAGTGCACTCAGAGGAATTAGGGTATGTATTCCTTGGGTATCTCTACACACGTTATCTCAATGACTGTGTATAGTATTTGGGGAGCTGTAGGGTGAGGTAGGATCTGAGAGAGCAGTTCAGTCAGTGGTAAGCAGCTGTTTACAAGCTGTGAGGGTGAAGGAGGTCCTTGGTCTCTGCTCTGAAAACTGAAAGATGCTGCTATTTACCCCTAGAGCAGGTGAGTTTGTTTGGGTTACAGAAGGCTGGAGAATCAATATCTGCAGATGGTAATGACAGAGCCGTAGCATTATGCATACCTGCAAAAGCATGAAGGCATATATTACAGCACATGTGCGTAGATCCTGGGACTCCATTTGGCTTGACATGGGTTTTTTACACATTCTCAACACACGTTTCATTTTACACATTAAAAATATAGTCAGAAGGAGTTAGTAAAGTCTCCCAAGCTTGGCTACAGTATTTTCAATAGTGCTTGGCACTTCATTGTTACCCACTTCCTTCCTTACAAAACAGATGCTTTAAAACAAAACTGATAGAGAAACAGACATGCAAATTTGCACACCACAATTTGCACAAAGCAAATCGGGTGCATTGGGGAGCTGCGTTTCAAAACTGGATCTGAGGGCTTTTCTCAGCAATGCCAGCTCTAACAGAATGTTTATGCCTAGTGCACTCAAACACACAAGGTTCGGATGATGTTAAGTGTGGAAGATGTTAACATTAACATGATGTTAGTGTGGAAGAAAAGGGCAAGTGTGGATGCACCAGAATGGATTGCTGCAGCTGTGCGGTGACCAGCATAGGAAGCAATATGCTTGCAGTGTGATTGGTTGAGGGCTGACATACATAAACCTTCCCCATCTGGAGTGATACTTTTCTGTATGATTTTATCCTAAAACAGTGAAGAGTGTGTGCACAGCTGCTGATGGCTCATGCACAGCTGCTGATAAACAAAACCCTCTTACTGGTTTATCCCCTGGTGATGTCCTCCTCCTTCCCTTATCCAATGTCTGTCACCAAATAATAATTAAAAAGTAAGAAGTTATTACTCTTTTGCAGCTTTGTGAAAGAATTAGCTCACATCATATTTGACAGATATCCACAAAGGCAGGGGATGAAAAGCTAAGTCACACTGTGCCGTTCCACGTACTCACACAGTTTACCACACCAGTGTCAGTGGAACTGACACTTTCCACACTTCAGTCATGGGTATGTTGCAGCCTTAACTTTCCTCTCTGAGAGCAAGGAATTCTTCTACCTCTTCGCTCCTTATTTCAGAGGACTTTTGCATAGAGCCCTTGACCTGAATGGTCTCTCCCAACATAAGCTAAACAACAACTTGCCATGCACAGGAGAAAATAGCCTTGTAATGGAGTAAATCAGAACAGTGAAATAGAGACATTTACAGCTGCAGTAAACAGATTCTGATGTACGTTCCTTTAACTGGAGAAGCGGTGAACATTGTATTAATGGTGACAGTCCTTCATTTCTGGATGATAAAAATTGTGCGGAGCAAGAACATCCAGTCTCTTATTTTACGAAACTTTGTTTTTGCTTGTATTTAATGTCTCATTTGTCAATGTTTGTCTATCTTACTTAGCACGGACTACAGACCTACCAGAATGACTACCCTTGGCTAGCTTCCCCCTCTTTCTACAGTACAAGAATCTGGAAATATTCTGTTTCCTTTGGTGGCATTATATAGATCTGAAAGTGGTTTATTACATCAGAATGTCATATGATTTAAGACAATTTGTTAATGAGAGAAAGTAATCTGCATTATACGTAAGACATTCTCTGCATGCTTGTCAAACAGCAAAATAAACTACAGAGTTACAAACCTTTTTGTAAAATTGATATTTTGTGCTTCCTCTGATCAGGTATTAGATTTTCATACTTTTTATTCTGTATAGAAGAAATGTGTACTTACTAGTGTGTGTTTGAGTGACAGCATTGACATCTCCACATCTCGCAATTTTTAATAGTAATCCTGAGATTGTAAGGATGAAAAAGGATTTTCATAATCTGTAGTTTTTATCTGGGAGAATGGATTCTTCTCCAGGTCAAAATACTTACATTGTTTTCAGCCAGGAAATTGACCTTTCCTGAGGCCCAGGCCAAAATGTTTAGATGAGAGAATTTTGATTTCACAGAAAGAGAAGTAACAGGGCATGGTGTGTGTGAATAGTTCTGAAGACGGCACCAAGGCTACGTATCATAGAAAGGTCACAGACTCACTTTAGCTAAAGGTATAGCTTGTTTTCTCTCAAGTTTCATTTTGATTTTGTGACTGTGTCAGAAGAGACTGAAAAAAGTGAAATTGATAAATGACATTTCCAAGAAATCAGTGTTAGCAGAAAAAGGAAAAAAAACCCTTTGTATTTTATATCTCTCTGCTATGCCCTAGGTTAATGGATCGCTGCTAAAAATTTAGTAGGCTCTTCTATTTGTTTCTACTGAAATATTTTGATTATTTACTGGACTCCATCAAACTATTACAACATTATTAATTCCAGTGATTTATATGACTCTGCAATACTAATGTATACCTCAGAATTAATTTCCTTCTCTTCTGCCAAACATAGTAAATTTTTATGCCTGTGGTAAATGCAGTCCCACTTCTCTTTATTTTCTCATATTTTCTCATTTTGATATAACCTGAAAATAGACAGAACAGCTCAGCTGTAGAAATGAAAAAAAAAAAAAAGTCTATGTATTGAACCATATGTAGTTTGATCAGTGAAGAAACTGCAGCACTGAGAAGTAACAGGACTTCTGTGAGATGTGCCCGACTGCAGAACAAAGCCCTTGTCTCTCAAATTTTACATTCTTGCCCTGTGAAATTTTTTTAAGATTATTTTTCACCAGAAGATCACCATCAGGTCAAATCACAGAATCACAGAACCGTCTAGGTTGGAAAGACCTTGAAGATCATCCAGCTAACCATTAACCTAACATTGTCAGTTCGCAAATACACCATATCCCTAAGTGCTATGTCAGCCCGACTCTTAAAACACCCCCAGGGATGGGGACACCACCACTTACCTGGGCAGCCCATTCCAACACCTAACTACCCGTTCTGGAAAGAAATACTTCCTAATATCCAGTCTAAACCTTCCCTGGTACAACTTGAGGTCATTACCTCTTGTCTTATCGCTCATTACTTGGTCAAAGAGACTCATCCCCAGCTCTCTGCAACCTCCTTTCAGGTAGCTGTAGAGGGTGATGAGGTCTCCCCTCAGCCTCCTCTTCTCCAGACTAAACAACCCCAGTTCCCTCAGCCACTCCTCGTACGACATGTGCTCCAGACCCTTCACCAGCTCGTTACCCTTCTTTGGACACACTCGAGTAATTCAATGTCCTTTTTGTAGTGAGGGGCCCAAAACTGAACACAGGAATCGAGGCGCGGCCTCACCAGTGCCGAGTCCAGGGGTAAGATCCCTTCCCTGTCCCTGCTGGCCACGCTATTTCTGATACAAGCCAGGATGCCATTGGCCTTCTTGGCCACCTGGGCACACTGCTGGCTCATGTTCAGCTGGCTGTCAATCAATACCCCCAGGTCCCTCTCTGACTGGCAGCTCTCCAGCCACTCCTCCCCAAGCCTGTAGCGCTGCTGGGGGTTGTTGTGGCCCAAGTGCAGCACCCGGCATTTGGCCTTATTGAAACTCCTACAGTTGGCCTTAGCCCATCGCTCCAGCCTGTCCAGGTCTCTCTGCAGAGCCTCCCTACCCTCGAGCAGATCAACACTCCCACCCAACTTGGTGTCATCTGCAAACTTACTGAGGGTGCACTCGATCCCCTCGTCTAGATCATCAATAAAGATGTTAAACAGGAGTGGCCCCAAAACCGAGCCCTGGGGGACACCACTCGTGACCTACCACCAACCAGATTTAACTCCATTCACCAGAACTCTTTGGGCCCGGCCATCCAACCAGTTTTTTACCCAGCAAAGTGTGTGCCCATGCAAGCCTTGAGCAGCCAGTTTCACCAGGAGAATGCTGTGGGAAACAGTGTCAAAGGCCTTACTGAAGTCAAGGTAAACAACATCCACAGCCTTTCCCTCATCCAATAAGCAGGTCGCCTTGTCGTAGAAGGAGATCAGGTTTGTCAAGCAGGACCTGCCTTTCATAAACCCATGCTGACTGGGCCTGATCATCTGGTTGTCCCACATGTGTTGTATGATGGTACTCAGGATGAGCTGCTCCATCAGCTTCCTGGGCACTGACGTCAAGCTGACAGGCCTGTAATTTCCCAGATCATCCTTCCCACCCTTCTTATAGATGGGCGTCACATTGGCCAATTTCCAATCTGTCGGGACCTCCCCAGTCAGCCAGGACTGCTGGTAAATGATGGAAAGCGGCTTGGCGAGCACCCCAGCCAGCTCCTTCAGCACCCTTGGGTGTATCCCATCCGGTCCCATAGACTTGTGTGTGTCTATGTGATGCAGTAGGTCACTGACTATCTCCTCCTGGATTGCGGGGGGGTCGTTCTCCCAGTCTCTGTCTTCTGGCTGAGGAGGCTGGATTCCCTCAGTACAACTAGTCTTGCTATTAAAGACTGAGGCAAAGAAGACATTAAGCACCTCAGCCTTTTCCTCATCACTTCTTACCATGTTTCCTCCTGCGTCTAGCAGGGGATGGAGGCTCTCTCTGGTCTTTCTTTTGCTGCTCACATACTTATAGAAACATTTCTTGTTCTTGATTGCTGAAGCCAGATTAATTTCCAGCTGGGCTTTAGACCTCCTGATTTCCGCCCTGCATAACCTCACAGCATCTTTGTAATCACTGTGAGTGGCTAGTCCCTTCTTCCAAAAGCTGTAAACTTTCCTTTTCTCCTTGAGTTGCAGCCAAAGCTCCCTGTTCAGCCAGGGTGGTCTTCTCTGTTGTCGGCTTCTCTTACAGCACCTGGGGACAGCCTGCTCCTGAGCCATTAACACTTCCTTCTTAAAGAGTGTCCAGCCTTCCTGGACCCCTATACCCTTCAGGATCGTCTCACAAGGGATCCTGTCAAGCAGGTGCCCAAACAAAACAAAGTCAGCCCTTTGGAAGTCCAGGATGTCAGTTCTGCTTCCCCCTCTCCCAGCCTCCCTAAGAATAGAGAACTCTATTATTTCATGATCGCTGTGCCCTAGTCAGCCTCCAACTGCCACATCATCCACCAGTCCTTCTCTGTTCACAAAGAGGAGATCCAGCAGGGCACCTTCTCTGGTCAGTTCACTCACCAGCTGCGTGAGAAAGTTATCTCCCACACATTCCAGGAATCTCTAGGACTAGTCCCGCTCTGCTGTGTTGTATTCCCAGCAGATGTCTGGGAAGTTAAAGTCTGCCACAAGAACAAGGGCAAGCGATCATGAGGTTTCACCTAAATGCCTATAGAATATTTCATCCACCTCTCTGTCCTGGTTGGGTGGCCTATAGTAGACTCCTACTACAACATCTGTATGCTAAAGCATGATTAGCAAGGAAGGAAAATAATGTTTACAATTATAAGACTAGCTGTACAAGCTAAATTGAGGATTAATCCAAATTCATATTATGTGCTCTTTTCTGTGTCTGGTGGCTTGAAGTTCACAATAAAATAATTTTGATTTGGTCCCACCCTACTTCCATTACTTTCCATTAATATTCAGTCATACATACTTACTGGCAACAATTGTTTGCCAATTAATTTTATATTAATATTGCATAGTGTTTATGAAGAAGGAAGAATCATACTTTTGCAATCATTAGTATCCCTTGAAGAAAACTATCATGAAGCAAGTGTACATTCAAGTGTAAATGTTAGGCAGTAGCTCTCCATGTGTTTATGTGATTTTTACCCTGTTGTAGAGTTTGGATATCCACAATGAACATTGATGTAAATATGATTTTGTTGATTTCTATAAGGATTAACAAGAGCAGATGTGCTCAACCTGTAGAAATCTCAAGTCCTAAATGTGCCCGACCAGGTAATTGATACCCAAATTTTCTGCAAAGTGCAAATGGCAGCTTCTTCTCTGCTGCCCGTTCTCAAAAGCTGTGATCTGATGTTTTCCAGAAATGTGTTTTGTGGGAAATACGTCTCTTAGAGTTAAAAGCGTGTTTTAAAAGAAATCCCAGGGCAGTGGTGTATGTTTTGTGGAACAAAAACTGGGGTAAACACTAATGTGAATAGGAAATGACTGTGAGACATGACCTAGGGTGCAAGACATGCTTGTGTACAGACAGCAACACACTGTGGTACATGTGAACAGCAGCATAGTCTTCCTGTGGATAATCTACTGGGTCATATGAAAGTGGTTGCCAAGAATAATTATAGTGCACTGATATCTACTAAATTGTCTACTCAGTTAGACTTACTCTATAGAAATACATGCTTATTTATTTACTATGTGCCACGGGTGTCCTTTACCTCTTGGAAAATCTTCGTGTTCAGCTCTGGCCTGGTGCTGAATGCTGGAAGCCCTACTACAGCAGCTGAGTGTGGTGCTTCAGAACAACTGGTGAGGTGGGACAGGAAGGTTTTATTGTTACCTATGTCCCAGGGTGAAATTAAAGCACAGAAGATACCTACTGTTTTTTACCAACTCTCTGGAGTGTCTTTTACTTATGCAAATAACTTCTAAATTTGACAGAATATTTGTGTGCCTGTGTGCTTATCTTTTTTGAAGAACAATATTTTAATGCTAGTGTTTATTATCTGTTTAATAACCTGACAGATCTTTATCCAATCTTTATGGAGACAACACTGCCACAAAATGAAAGTAAAAGGTGGAAAACAAATTCTAATTTGACTTTTAATGGACTTGTAGGTGGATAGGTAATTGTTTATTAATCTTTGCTACTGTCTGCGTTGTTGGGTACTTGCAGTGCTTTAGAAATAATTAAGAAATCACTTTCTCTGACAAATGTTCAGCTGACCAGCTAAATGGCTTTGACAACATACTTTGCATTTTGTTTGGTTCATATGCAAGTAGACTCCATATAAACTTTTATCTTTCTTTAATATTTATCATATAACTGTATTGGTTTGAAGAATTACGATTTGACACAACATAGATGTAGACAATTCTGAACAATTTCTATATAAAATATGATACCTGTTTAATACAAAGCTGTGAGCATTTCTAAATTTAGTGCTGTGCTAGTTTGGGCTGGGATAATTTTCTTAATAGTACCTAGTATGGGATTTGTTTTGGATTTGTGCTGGAAACAGTGTTGATAGTACAGGGATGTTTTAGTTATTGCTGAGCAGTGCTTACACAGAGGCAAGGCCTTTTCTGCTCCTCACACCACCCCACCAGCAAGCAGGCTGGGGATGCACAAGGAGTTGGGAGGGGACACAGCTGGGACAGCTGACCCCAGCTGACCAAAGGCATATCCCATACTATATGACGTCATCCTCAGCAATAAAACTGGCAGTAGAGAAGGAAGGAGGCAACGTTCGGAGTGGTGGCATTTGTCTTCCCAAGTAACAGGAGTGAATGAGCCCTGCTTTCCTGGAGATGGCTGAACACCTGCCTGCTGATGGAAAGTGGGAAACTAATTCCTTTTGTTGCTTTGCTTGTGTGTAAATTGTTTTTATCTCAACCCACGAGTTTTCTCACTTTTACAATTGTGTCCCTCATCCTACTGGGGGGGGGGGGGGGGGGGGGGGGCGGGGGAGTGAGCTAGTGGCTGGGTGGGGCTTAGTTGTGGCTGGGATTAAACCACTACTAGTGTATACAGCTGCGAAAGGTCACACGATACTATTCAGAGTGCTAAATACTATGCTGGGCAGCAGGTATGTTCAGGCTTCTTGGATCCCTTCTCTGTAGTATGAGAAAAATATATCCTTTTTCTAAAAAAGCAGATACCTTTAATTCTTCTGGAGTACAACTTCACAATAACAATAGGTTTTTCCTTCTGTTGCACACAGTGTTCCTACATAATTATATAATCACTCAACAAAACCAAGTTCTTGTGAACTTCCTTCTGGAAGTTCCAGGACCAAATAAAGAAATGCTTTTTAAAACTTGCATATTTCAATAATGTGTGAATATCAGCATAAAACTGAAATGACTATATGCTGTCAAATATTTGGCTGCAATATGCATGTATTATGACAGATACTACACTACTTCTTAAATAATTTTCTTTCCATAGTACTGACCTTCCGTAAATCAACAATCTTGTTCACCTTCTCATCCTTACTTTGCTCAGGTTATCAGAACTGGTAAGGTGCTTTTAGAACTACCTGGAAAGTACTGTCTTGTTGCCTTTTAAATTCATTAGTTAAGGTTTTAGTAGTTGTCAGTTTTAATCCTGCAAGCTACTTTTGTGTGTTGATTGACTTAGTTTAAGTACTTAAGATCCATCACTTCACCATGATATTTTAATGGATGTAGGAAGTAGTGGTAAACAACACACATAAGTTATGTCTTGTATTCAGTTCCTTACACAGAGCAATGTCTTGCAGGACTAATATCTGTCTTCAATATAATTTTCATTAAGTTAAATATACTGCTTTTGAAAATACTATTGGAATCTTTCTTAAAGGAATAACCTAAAATCTTAGAAGCTGATGGTTGCTAAGTGCTTACAAAAAAGCCTGCTCCAGTTGCTTCTAAGTTGTAGGTAGATCTTCAAGATACTGAAAATTAAGAAATTTCAGCTATTAAGCCAACAGTGCAAAGAAAAAACCAAAACTGATGACTTTCAAAACAATTCTTTAAATTGGCACCCCTTTTTACAACTTTCCGTAATATTTTTTAAAATTCAAAACGTGGAAAAGTGTTTATATTTTTAATGAGTACTCTGGGGAAAACAGTGTGAATGTATAAATGTTTTCAATGTTCATTTAAATCTTCAGTATTACCAGCAACTAAAAAGGAGTCCAGAGGAGTCCAGAGATGGTCCCACCACTAATCTAGAGCTGTATCTCACTTGCTATCTTTGAGATACCTATTTATGTAATAATTTTTCAGACGTACTTTGTATTACTTATTGCTATGCTGGTGGTAGGCGCATTTCAATTACTAGCATGTGTAATTAGAAGAACACACAGCACTATTCCCTGTTGATTGCACTGCCTCAGAGATGCAGTCTAAATGGTGACATTGAATACACAGCTCTGTAAGGATTGTCCCAGTTTTTGCTGTGAGACTTTCTGTTCCCCAGTTCACACCAGCAAAAGGCTGCAGAGGAGGGGAATAAGCTATCACAACTGGCACAAGCAAACAGTATAACATCCACAGCTGCACAAACGTTCTGAATTGCCATAAATACTTGAAGGTAAGTACTGCTACTGCAGACGCTGGCTGTTTAGGTTTGAAATCAGATTCACATACTCTTTGACTTCTACGTGGAAAGTAGATGAATTGGTGATTATAAAGAAGTTCCACCTCTAAGATGATTTTTTCCCTTTCCAGTTGTGATATCAATACATGAGGAAGTGGTAACTGCCATAATGGAGACATGCCTGTTACGGGCTTAGTGTCCTTTTATTAAAGAGAAATATGAATAAAATAGTGATCATTAGCAGCAGGAATGGAAAATAAAAAGTGGTTGCTCTTTTCTTTCTTTGGGCCACTGCTGGGAAAAAACATGTATTACCTTAGATATACACCCTAAAATTAGATGGATGGATAGCTGATGGAAGTTGACAGTAGTGGGACTATGGCGATTAGTGACAGATGGTTATATGGCCAATAAATCTTGTGGAGAGGGAACATGGACAGCCTTTGTGGTGCTCTGTAAATGAACTATTGGATGTTTATTCCATGCCTATGGGAACCTTACATGCGAAACTCCACAGAACTATACGGGACCATGTGTGTCTGTAGAAAGAACTGAACTTCCAGAACTGAATAGAAAACCCAATGAACTGAGTGATGTAAGTTAGGGCTGTCATGGTGGAAGCATTAGGAAAATGAAGTGGAAGGAGGCTCTTGACCTCTATAACATCCCAGTCAGCTCAGAGGAATTCAAAGTTTAATGCTGGCAGTAATTCTCAATGTACTTGTAACCAAAGTACTGCTGAAATAGTGGTGGCAACTGTAGAAAACTGAACTAGTGGTGGCAACTGCCCACAAAGGGCAGCCCTAGGGAGTGCCAGCAACCAGCAGTGCTGTGAACAGAGCAGGCAAACAGAGCATGGCGCATCAGCCAGGGGCTGGCACAGCAGTTTGCGCAGCAGTTCATGCAGGAGGGTGCCTCTTCAAAGGAGGACATTCCACTGGCTGAGAGGAGAGACGTGAAGTAATCCAGCAACTGGTTACTGTGCTGTGACCATTTGGACAAGCCAAAAGCACTCATCCTACCTGACCCTCAAGGCAGGATGGCAGGCACTCATCTGAGAGCAAAGTCTGCAGCTCCAGCTGGATCACAGAATCATAGAATCATTCAGGTTGGAAAAAGACCCTTGGGATCACTGAGTCCAACCATCAGCCCTACTCTACAAAGTTCTCCCCTACACCATATCCCCCAACAGCTCATCCAAACAACCCTTAAACACATCCAGGGATGGTGACTCCACCAGCTCCCTGGGCAGCCTATTCCACTGTCTGACCACTCTTTCTGTGAAAAATTTTTTCCTAATGTCCAGTCTAAACCTCCCCTGTTGCAGTTTAAAGCCATTCCCTCTTGTTCTGTCGTTAATCACCTGTGAGAAGGGACCAGCACCAACCTCTCTACAATGTCCTTTCAGGTAGCTGTAGAGAGTGATGAGGTCTCCCCTCAGTCTTCTCCTCCTCAGACTAAACAGTCCCAGCTCCTTCAATCGCTCCTCACAGGATTTATTCTCCAGGCCCTTCACCAGCTTCATTGCCCTCCTCTGCACTTGTTCCAGCACCTCGATATCCCTCTCGTATTGAGGTGCCCAAAACTGGACACAACACTCCAGGTGTGGCCTCACCAGTGCAGAGTACAGGGGGACTATCACCTCCCTACTTCTGCTGGTCACACTATTTCTAATACAAGCCAGGATGCCGTTGGCTTTCTTGGCCACCTGTGCACACTGCTGGCTCATGTTCAGTTGCTTGTCAATTAGAACCCCCAGATCCTTCTCTTCCACACAGCTCTCCAGCCACACCTCCCCAAGCCTGTAGCGATGCAAGGGGTTGTTGTGGTCCAAGTGCAGGACCTGGCACTTGGCCTTGTTGGAGTTCATCCCGTTAACGTTGGCCCACCGATCCAATCTATCCCATCATCTACCCCAGAGGTGGCCAACGTCTCCACCCAAGATGGAGCTGCTGAAGGGAGATGCTGCAGTGCAGACCTCAGGCTGCAGAAAGTGCCTAGACCTTTCTCCTGGGGCAGAGACAGGCAGGAGACCTGCCAGCAACCTGGTCTAATAGAAGATGTCCCTGCCCATGGCAGCAGGGCTGGAACTAGATGATTTTTAAGGTCCCTCCCAATCCAAACCATTTTATGATTCTATGATTCCGTGAAAAATTATTACAAATATTCCCTCTAAGTAATACCAGAAAAAGATATGAAGATTTTGTCATTTTAAAAGGAAAATGGAAAAAATCCATAAAAGTTGTAACTTTTATGAAAGGATATAGATACGTATCCTCAACAGTAAAGTAAGATCAGTATACACAAAGCTTCAGTAAATGAAGGCACTTTCAGTGTTTGTTTCCTATAGCCTTTTCTATATATTTATTCTTTTATTTAATAATAATTTTTTTTAATGACCGTATTCTCCCAAGTGACTTTCAGTCCAGTAAAAATTACTGCTAAAGACTACTTTGCATAGAGGTTAGATAAACACAAACACTTATGGATGGAATTGTCAGACAGCTATTCATATTTGTGCCTATGCATACAGAGATAAGAAAAGGTGTTTGTTTGACACAAGGAATAGTGGAGATATAGTTGTGCCTTTGTGCCTTTGTTCATCTGTGGGAGTGATGGAAGAACTGGACTCAAAGCATAACCGGAAAATAAACCACTACATGTGCAATCTTTCTACAGTAATTATTTTATTTTAGCAAAACTCAGAGGACATTGTATTTTTTTTTTTTTTTTGGTGAGTGGGTTGTGCTTTTTTTTAGGGAAAAGAGAGGGAAGATCTTCCACAATGAACAATCTCCATTTGAAAATAAGATGATGCAATAAAGGGGGAAAATAAGAAAGAATGCATATTTGCCTTCAAACCTTACCTGAAAAATTGTGGATCTTACTTAGGAACTATAAAGAACTTTATAGCATATCTATCAGGTAAAGCTGAGCATCAGGAGAAGCAAGATATTATAAAAAGCATAAACAATTGAAAATGTCTTCAGAGAAACAGGGATAGCAGTGTGTGCAAGATGTGATCTTCCAACAACAAGATACTACTTGATACAGAACGAGCATAAATTGACAGCAAAGAATATCCTCCAAGACTTTCAAAGCTTATAAGAAAATATATGCCATGCGCAGCTATCACAGATAAACATAGGAAACAGGTATCTTGCACTTTAGTAACAGAGAGTTCTCCTATCTTGCTTGTTTGTAATGTCATTCAAAAGCACAACAGCCTTCTCTGACAGTAATGCTCTACAGATGGTAGATGATGTTGACCTTAGCTGATACAACATTATTTCACTTTCTTTTGTAAGACACGGAATTTCAGAATATAATATTTTGAGCTGGAAAGTCAAATCTGGTAAGTAGAAGACTGTAATACAACCTGAAACTAAGTGGTGGTAGCTGGAAAGCTCTTATCTAAAACTTGCTTTTTCTGAAATGCCTTGACTAGGTGGCAAGTTGCAAAGGCTATGAATGATTTTGTTGATGAGCTATTATGTCTTAAACTCAGGTTTATTTTTTTGGCTCACATTTTTCCTTGTCTTTAAGAAGTATGACTCTCTGGGCAGGGACTCTATTAATAGATTCTTCTTGTGCTGTTCTCATTTTGTGTCCACAAAAGAGCGAGGCTTTCTACTCTGGTAGAATTACAAAACTGATAAAGCTGAATATTTCTAATCAAATGAGAACCCTAGCACTTTTTATCATCTTGTAGGTGATCTAGTAGTACATTCTCTGTATGTCACTTGTGTGAAGACTCACTTTCCAGTTAGTGTTCTTTAAGTTAGTATCTTGGTAGATTTTATTCTTGGATTCTGTATTTTCAGCAACCGGAATAGATTTGTAATCTATATCTTCATTCGTATTGGCTATTCACTAACCATTCTTTTAGTTCTCTACTGCTATTTAGTACTGCTCTATTTGAGCACTTTCTATTTAACATGAATAAGAAAGTCTCCAAAGTGCTACCCATGTCTGTCTTTCTCCATCTAAAATTTATGAGATGGATGTGATGGATCCCTTCTATGCATTGAAACACTGAAGTAAAAATCATGTTGTAATTTATATTTTACATTCAGAGTTTTGTTCTTCTAAGTATTAGAAGCTTAATAGAATTTTTTAAATCCATGTATCACTGATATGCTTATCTATGTTTACATGAGAGAGAGGCTTCCTAGAGCATCATGCAATTTGCAAGAACTATGCCTTCTAAAAATCACAGTAAGCAGTCTATAATTCCTTAAAATATGTGATGCCATTATTTATAAACAAAATCTAGGGTATGTCTAGGCTTTGTATGTTGTGCATTGTGAGAGATGTGTTTAGTGTAGACATGAGTTTATTCATATGCATCACTTCAAAAATGGCACAGTACACATGAGCTAATACCTTAAAACCATATATATTTGCTACTAAGAATTTGTCAGTGAGTATCTGTTTGGGAATGATGGACTTGAGGCCTCTGTAGTCCTTTGTACTTTGAAAACTGTGGCAAACATCCCACTAACAAAAATACAGGAGGATGGGAGATATTTCTTTAGGCACTCCCTAATTTTAAAATTCATGATTGACAATACCAGTTGTTTTGTAGTAGTTTGTATTCTTTTTTTTTTTTTCATTCAAACACTTTTCCTTTCTTTGCCTCACAGGTATGTTCATCTGTAAGTCTAAAAGGTCTAGCTCTATCACCAGACCTCTCCAGCTAAGAGAGGGGAGGTAACTCCTACATAGAGTTAGAATCATATCATCATAGAATGATTTCCATTGGAAAAGACCTTTAAGATCATTGAGTCCAAATGTAAACCTAGCACTGCGAAGTCCCACTAAACCATGACCCTAAGTGCCACATCTACAGGTCTTTTAAATACCTCCAGGGATGGTGACTCCACCAGTTCCCTGGGCAGCCTGTTCCAGTGCTTGATAACACTTTCAGTGAATAAATTTTTCCTAATATCCAATCTAAACCTCCCCTGGTGTAACTTGAGGCCTTTTCCTCTCATCCTATTGCTTGTTACTTGGGAGAAGAGACCAACACCCATCTCCCTGCAAACTCCTTTCAGGTAGTTGTAGAGGGCGATGAGGTCTCCCCTCAGCCTCCTTTTCTCCAGACTAAGCAACCCCAGTTCCCTCAGCCGCTCCTCATAAGACTTATTGTCTAGACCTTTCACCAGCTTTGTTGCTCTGCTTTGGACATGCTCCAGCACCTCAATGTCTTTCTTGTAGTGAGGGGTCCAAAACTGAACATGGTATTTGCGGTGCAGCCTCACCAGTGCCAAGTACAGGGGTAAGATCACTTCCCTAGTCCTGCTAGCCACACTAGTTCTGATGCAAGCCAGGATGCTGTTGGCCTTCTTGTCCACCCGGACACACTGCTGGCTCATATTCAGCCAGCTGTCAATCAACACCCCCAGGTCCTTCTCTGCCAGGCAGTTTTCCAGTCACTCTTCCCCAAGCCTGTAGTGTTGCATGGGGTTGTTGTGACCCAGGTGCACGACCTGACACTCAGCCTTGTTGAACCTCATACAACTGGCCTCAGCCCATCGCTCCAGCCTGTCCAGATCTCTCTGCAGAGCCTCCCTACCCTCAAGCAGATCAACACTCCCACCCAACTTGGTGTCATCTGTGGAGTTGGTGCTAAACAGGGAGGAGAGATATTTTGCTAATGGATTTCATAAATATTTGCTGGCAACAGGAGAACAGTGGGTATAGTGGGTTGCATTCCTGACTCTGGACTCAAACTGGAAAAATTTGAGTATGTATTTGGAAGAAAGACCAGGGCTTACTTCCTTCCCAAAAGACCCTTCAGCAAATGTGAAATTTTTCTTGAAGTCTTGGATATTCTGGAAAATCGAAAAAAAAAAGTTATCACAACTGTATATAAGAGAAATATACTTTGTTTTGTCTAACCCTTTTTAAAAAAATATCTGAGATGGTTTGTCCATCTGCTAAAATTCATCCTAATGCAGATTCCTGGCACAGGAAAAATATAAACTTTAAAATCTGTGGGTTTATGTCTGGGAAAATTTCTGTCCCCTTTTCTTGAGCAATTCAAATGGATTTCACTGTTGGACAATCTTATTAAAAGAAGGAGATGTTAGTCCCATCTACAATGTGATTATGTTGTTACTATTGTTGTTTCATAAAATGCCAGCAGTGTGTTCTCTGGTGAGAGAAAAAGTCAACATTGTAACACTGCTGAATTGGACCTTCACTTTTATTTGCTCAGCCACCTGCCATTTCAGATCTGTATAGGGAATATGCCTGTCCTGCAGCCAGCAGAAAAGTACAGAGAGAGTCAAGCTGTCTGCACAGATGAGCTTGTTTGTATGAAGCAATATAGTACCAGCATCATGGAGCTCTATGTGAGTCAAGGTTTTCAGGTGAGAAATGAGAATTGATTAGCTTATGCACTAACACCCATTCTGTTGCCTCTGCTATCTCTTTTAAAGCCAGTTTGTTCATCCCTGTACTGAACTGAAGGCATACTTTAAAAGGAGGTGCTATAATACTTGAGAGGAAATTAAATGTTATAACTTGCTAAATTTTCCAGATGTATTTAGTTAAAAATATTTTATATTTCTTGCATTCTGTCTTCAAGAATTCAAGTACTACAAGCTTTACTGTATTTGTGTTTCATATACCGTAAATATCTGAGCTGCTGAAGCAGAAAAAACTAGTATTTTTTTACAGTGATTGCACGTTTTTTTGTTTCTCAGTTTCTAAGTCACTGAACAGTTTACCCTTATACTAATGAACTCTACTTTACAGAGATACTTTTTTCATTAACAGAGAGACAGATTGTCTTTTCCTCAGCACTGCTGCCCACTCCAAGCAGATGACTCAAGAATCATGGAGAGCATATGCTCAGCTATGCCAGTGAATGCTACACAAGCACTTTTTCTACTGCTGTGAAATGTGGCTGTTACCATATCTCCATTTTTCTTAGTGCACTCAAAGGCTTATTCAGTTGCTAATGCTGTTTGAGTCATGGAATATCTTTGCCTACCACATGGAAACAGGAGGAGGAAAAACATGGAACACACACTTTTAGAAGGAGACTGTAAGAAAAAATACAAATAGCAATGGTGGAATTCTAGCAATACCCATAGGACTGTGGAAAAAAATCTTTCACAGGGAAAAAATGTTCATTAAAATTCTCTTCTGACTTTTAGAGTTCAAATGTTAAATACTCAGCTTGAATTTTAACCTACAGAAGTAGTCTAACAGGTCACTGTTAATTGTACTAATGGATTTTGTATAATGCTGTCTTTAAAATAGTGGGTCTTTAAAAATGTGGGTCCATTCATTTTACATAAAGGGACTTGGATACTTGCACTTACAGTGAGTCATCTGTGCTGCTTTTATTTTGAAATATGGTATTGGCTTGAGACTACATATATAGAAATTCTGAGCGAACATCTGGTATCTCAGAAAACAGTAGAAATTAATTATTTTAACTTGTAAATATGAATAAATGAACTACTGATGATCCTTAAGGCTGAATGTTGTTAATATAGAAGTCATGCAGACTATGTTATATAAGCACTGAGTGTTGATATTGCTCTGTATTACCTGTGGGATCCAATGATCACTGGAAACAAGGCAAAGGCTTTGGTTGATTGTAAGAGTTAAAGCAGGTCTGGCTGTCATCGAATGAAGGAGAACAACCTGGCAACACTTTTAACCATCTTTAAGAATTCTGTTATGGTAGCAGTTCATGTTTAGAAACTGTGGAAGAACCTGAGAAGGGTCTGGTAGGGAATGGGGCCCACACTCACAAAAAGGTGTTGGATTCATTAGCTCATCTCAAGTGCATCTATACCAATGCATGCAGTATGAGCAACAAACAGGGGGAGCTTGAAGCCATGATGCAGCACAAGAACTATGACATAGTAGCTATCACAGAAACGTGGTGGGATGCCTCACACGACTGGAGTGCCACTATCAATGGTTACAAGCTCTTCAGGAGGAACAGACAGGGAAGGAGAGGTGGTGGAGTGGCCCTGTATGTTAGAGAATGCTACGACAGCTCAGAAATCAAATATAGTGATGACAGGGTTGAGAGTGTTTGGATTAGGTTAAGGGCCAGTAACGCAGACCTTGCTGCGGGATTCTGCTATAGACCTCCCAACCAAAGCAGTGAGGTGGATGAAGCTTTCTATAAACAGTTGAGAGAAATCTCGCAGTCACTTTCTGTTGTTCTTGTGGGGGACTTTAACCTCCCGGGTATCTGCTGGGGTCACAACACAGCAGAGAGGGAACAATCCAGGAGGTTCCTGGAATGTGTGGAGGATAACTTCCTCACGCAGCTGGTGAGTGAGCAGACCAGGGAAGGTGCCCTCCTGGACCTGCTTCTTGTGAACAGGGAAGAGCTTGTGGGGCAAGTAAAGGTTGGAGGCCATCTGGGGTGCAGTGATCATGAGATGATTGAGTTTTCGATCCTTGGAGAAACAAAGAGAGGGGTTAGTAAAACTGCCACCTTAGACTTCCGGAGGGCAAACTTTGACCTGTTCAAAAGACTGATTAACAAAATCCCTTGGGAGGCTGCCTTGAAGGATATGGGAGTCCAGGAAGGCTGGACATACTTCAAGAGTGAAGTCTTAAAGGCAGAGGAGCAGGCTGTTCCCGTGTGCCAAAAAACAAGCAGCCGGGGAAGGAGACTGGCCTGGCTAAACAGGGACCTTTGGCTGGATCTCAAGAACAAAAGGAGAATCTACGACCTTTGGAAGAGGGGCCAGGTGTCTCATGAAGACTATAAAGATGTAGTGAAGTTATGCAGGGAGAACATTAGGAGAGCCAAAGCGCAGCTAGAGCTCAACCTGGCTACAGCTGTTAAGGATAATAAAAAATGTTTCTATAAATTCATTAACAACAAAAGGAGGATTAGGAAAAATCTCCCTCCTTTATTGGATGCAGAGGGAAACATAGTAACAAAAGATGGGGAAAAGGCTGAGGTGCTCAACGCCTACTTTGCCTCAGTCTTTAGCAGTGGAACTGGCTGTTCCCTGGACACCCAGCCTCATGAGGGGGAGATGGGGAGGGGAAGCAGACTGAGGTCAGCACAGTTGAAGAGGAGGTGGTCAGAGACCTGCTACACCACTTGGATGCACACAAGTCTGTGGGACCGGATGGGTTACACCCAAGGGTGCTGAAAGAGTTGGCAGATGTGCTCGCCAAGCTGCTTTCCATGATTTACCTGAAATCATGGCTAACTGGGGAGGTCCCATTGGACTGGAGGGTGGCAAATGTAACACCCATCTACAAGAAAGGCAGAAAGGAGGATCCAGGAAACTATAGACCTGTCAGTCTGACCTCAGTGCCAGGGAAGGTCATGGAGCAGGTCATCTCGAGGGCCATTAAAAGTCATATAATGGACAACCAGGGGATCAGGCCTAGTCAGCATGGGTTTATGAAAGGCAGGTCCTGCCTGACAAACCTGATCTCCTTCTATGACAAGATGACCTGACTATTGGACGAGGGAAAAGCTGTCGATATTATCTACCTAGATTTTTGGAAAGCATTCAACACAGTTCCCCATAGAATTCTCATAGAAAAACTGGCTGCTCATGGCCTGGATGAGCGAACGGTCTGCTGGGTCAAGCACTGGCTGGATGGACGGTCCCAGAGAGTGGTGGTCAATGGAGCTAAATCAAGCTGGCGGCCGGTCACAAGTGGTGTTCCTCAGGGCTTGGTGTTGGGACCATTTCTGTTCAACATCTTTATTGATGATCTTGATAAGGACATAGAGTGTATCATCAGTAAGTTCGCAGATGACACCAAGTTAAGCGGGAGTGTCGATCTGCATGAAGATAGGGAGGGTCTACAGAGAGACCTGGATAGATTGGATCGGTGGGCCAACGTTAACGGGATGAACTCCAACAAGGCCAAGTGCCAGGTCCTGCACTTGGACCACAACAACCCCTTGCATTGCTACAGGCTTGGGGAGGTGTGGCTGGAGAGCTGTGTGGAAGAGAAGGATCTGGGGGTTCTAATTGACAAGCAACTGAACATGAGCCAGCAGTGTGCACAGGTGGCCAAGAAAGCCAACAGCATCCTGGCTTGTATTAGAAATAGTGTGACCAGCAGAAGTAGGGAGGTGATAGTCCCCCTGTACTCTGCACTGGTGAGGCCACACCTGGAGTGTTGTGTCCAGTTTTGGGCACCTCAATACGAGAGAGATATCGAGGTGCTGGAGTGAGTGCAGAGGAGGGCAATGAAGCTGGTGAAGGGCCTGGAGAATAAATCCTGTGAGGAGCGATTGAAGGAGCTGGGACTGTTTAGTCTGAGGAGGAGAAGACTGAGGGGAGACCTCATCACTCTCTACAGCTACCTGAAAGGACATTGTAGAGAGGTTGGTGCTGGTCTCTTCTCACAGGTGATTAATGACAGAACAAGAAGGAATGGCTTTAAACTGCAACAGGGGAGGTTCAGACTGGACATTAGGAAAAAATTTTTCACAGAAAGAGTGGTCAGACAGTGGAATAGGCTGCCCAGGGAGCTGGTGGAGTCACCATCCCTGGATGTGTTTAAGGGGTGTTTAGATGAGCTGTTGGGGGATATGGTGTAGGGGAGAACTTTGTAGAGTAGGGCTGATGGTTGGACTCAATGATCCCATGGGTCTTTTTCCAACCTGAATGATTCTATGATTCTATGATTCTATGATTCATATGTCTGCTGTTTAAGTGAGTTCCCACTAGTTTGAGTTGTGAAGGATAGACCATGTCTAAATCCTACATATGTGCTAATCTTTTCTAAGCAAATCTGTATGGTTCCCTGACACCAACTGTCCCACAGGACAAACACATCAGAAAGTAAATCACCTTTGTGGGATGTGATGGGCATCAGATCAACTGTTTGACCACTGACCTGTTTGGTAGTGCTTTTTACACTGTAAATGTTCTTCAGCTTTTATCATATGATGCTTTGATCCGTGGTCATTGAGATAAGAAGTGGGGTTTTTTATGAAACTTGAAAGAGAATGCAGTCATGCAGGTCACCTCACTTTCAGTCATAAATCAAACAAAGCATTCTGTGACAAAAATAAAAAAAAATCTCATACTGCACAAGATTATTTATCTTGCTTATCCAAAATAATCAATTCAAACCTCAGAGGGAGGTTACTGTCTGTGGTCGTGCTTTTAAAGATATTATACTGGCGTCTAGCAGGAACATGTAACATTGCAGAGTTTGCAGGATTATTTCTGTAACTTTTAGAAATAAGCAATAAAGCCCATTTTAGCCATGTTATTTTAAAACAAATTTTTACAACCTAATAAATTATTAAAGCCTAATCTATTTGCACTGATTTCCCGAAATTTTTAGGTGACTATCTCATATATTTTGCCTACCTATACTAATTTACTCTGTGATTCAGCAAAATGTTTAAGCTTATGTAGTCTTGTTGAGTTCATAGAGAGCATACACATGCTCAGGTTTTGATACACACCTCAATAACTTGGGGAATAGAGATCCAAATATTAATCTTACAGTATTGCTTCCACCCAGCTATATCTTGGGTTTGGGTTAGGCTTCTGAGTACAGACACTTTGGTATGTTTTTCCTCACAGAATTAATTTTAGAAAGATTATACCAGTAGGTGGAAATTTAACAATTTCTGTTCAACAAAGGAAAGAAAACCAAAGCAAAACGTTTTAAGGGACTCTTTTTCAGTAAATTAGAGACACATCAGGACATGGTGAAATCTAAGCAGGATATCTGATGCTAGTCAGTCCTTTCTGATTGTTCAGAAGATTCATCTAGTCATTCCTGTTCCCCAAACTCTTTTTTCTAAAGACTCAGAGATGGGATGATGAGCAGAAAAATATCCTACTCTCCATAGAAATACTTTCCAGTACAGAGCTACAGTTTTCTGAGTTTAATCTCAGTGTTATTTCAGATCAATATACAGTCCTTTGCCTGTTCATGTTAGTGACCATCTTTGTATACCCTGATGCCCATCTTCTCAGTCTTCTGCTTTCATATTCCTTCCAAAATTTCCTTCAAAGTGTGCTAAATTTCAATTTCAATATAAATTAAAATTCCAGACAATTTTTAAGAGGACCAACAGAAATATTAAAAAAGAGGATTGCACATTCCCTTTGCTGATCTACATTACCTGACTTACATATCCTGTCTCATGAAACCTTATCAAAGGCAGCTAATAAGCTGCCAAAGCTGTTAATAACAATGAATTCATTAGTTCAGTGTTGAGATTTTCATTTTTCACTTTTCTCAACTAACTGGGCACACCCCACCAGCTAATCTGAAAGTTGCATATGATTATATACTGTAAAGTGCAATTTTAGGATTATGCTAAATATATCAACCACAAATCCAGAGGTTTCTCCTTCACTATCAGTAATATAAACCCTGTTTTGTCTTAATGTAAATATTAGAAATTGTTGTACGGAAATCAGTGGAATTAATGGCCTCCTTTCAATCCAAATGGCCAGAGAATCTAATTTTGACACACATTTTTAGTGTGTTTCAGAGATATGTGTCTTACTTAAATTTTGCAAAGTGTAAGGTCAAATTCAAACGGATAGTAAATTCTATCTGCTAAATGCTATATATAAACTGTGAGGATTAAAATCTTTGAGCTAGTACTCTTGCATGCTGATTGAATTCAATCTAGGCAATATAGCACTGCCAAAAATTGTCTGGAGAAATATTGCAGTCTTTGAGTTTCAGTCTACTAATAAGATTAAATGCTTTTTGTTGTTGTTGTTTTACAAGAAATAATTTAAATTTCACTGAATTTTTTGAGTTGTGGATAATGATAACATCTGCATGGTTCAGTTGCAGTAGCATGGATAGGTCTTCCTTTTAGGGTTGCCACATGGAAGTTTCCTGCTGTAACAAAAAAGCCTATAATTTTCACTCCTACTTGAATAAAACTATGCCAAAATATGAAGAAATGCCCCTAAAAATCTTTCTTCTGTCCTATTCAGTAAATCTCAAACCACAGCTCAGTGTGTGCCTTGTCCTCACATCAGTGATAGCAGAATATGTATGATTGTTCTAGGAACAGTAAACGCTTGTGGTACAGAGTTCACAGCCTTAAAATAGCTTCTTGTATGTGCCACAAACTTTCTCTTCAACATAATACAACTGGAAGTAGCTGAGGGCATTGACTTGAGAATGAACTCTGAAAGGGACTGACCAGGGCTGTGTGACTTGATACTCTCATAGACTGAATAAATCATTCAGTTTTTCCTGGGCCTCTCTTGCAAAGCATTTCCTTGAGGATAAATGAAAGCTGATGTGCCAGTTGGCACCACATTTCTGAAATGAATAAAATGCTACCTGGTATTCTTTAACATCTTCTAGTCTGTTTTATCAACTGCTAGCAAATGTTTCAAATTAGTGTGTCACATTCTATAGACAGCCAAGAGAGAAATTCTCTCAAACACAGCCTATTAATCTAAATAATGTAACATATTTGAAAAATCAATAGATCAAAGTGAGTGGGTTTGGTGTCCCAAAGATCCAAACAAAAATTGCATTATAAATCAAATTGAGCTCTAGGACTCTGTGAGAAAAGTCCATTACATAACAGTAATTATTAATTTACTGGCTTTGTCCTCTCTTGCCACTATTTCCTGTTTGAAGATTATACCAGTAAGAAATAATGCTGATGGTTGTTTTCAAAGAATTTTTGGCGTAACTGTTTTTTAAATCTTAAGCAAATCATAAAATTCACAGGAAGTGAATGTCAGCACCTTTCTAAAATCTAATTATAGAAAAAAATTATTTATAGACATACTATTTTTCAATAAAATGTGCACTCTTCTTATGGAAGAGGTTTTCAATATTGATTGCATAATTACCAAAAATATTTTTGAAACATAATAAAATTGCAGTGCCATCTGCATTCCACCACAAATTCCTCTGCAAAAGGGATTGAATTCACCATCACAGATGTTCACCAAAATAAAGAAGGCTTACCTTTTCACAGATCAAATTGTCTCTTTGTCTATCATTCCCCTAATTAAGCTTTTGTCCTCAGAACTACCTCACTGAAGGTGACTCCACCCTGTGATGAGATCTACAATGATGAAGTGATTTCTGTGCAGATCTTGCACTACTGTCAGGAAAGTTTTTTGGATTTCCTAGGCATGAAATTAATTGAGTTGTAAAAATCCACAGGCAAGCTAGTAATAAAATGGTTGAAGTTCTTGGAAGTATAATACTAGAAGGTCAGTGGATAGAATAAAGGACTAATTCTGTGAATAATAATAGAACACAGATTTTTTTTCTCCCTCAGGAATGACAGCCCTAATCACTGACTTCCAGCTTCCTTCTGGCTTAATAAATCTTAAATTCCTTTTTTGGAAAATAGGTGTTGCTATCCTACTTTCCAGGTAGGTAGCAGAGCTTAAGGGGTTAAAACTTCATCAGGCTGAGAAAATAATTTGACTCAGATCTCTTTTTATTATAAAAAGTGAACATCACCACATTTGCTAACCAGCTGTGCTGAGAAGAAAAACTGTTTGATGAAAACTGATTGTTTTTCAAGAATGAATATAGTCTGTGGAAGCTTTTGATTTCTAGAGGAACTTTTAAAATCTATTTGATATTGCTGGATTTTTAGAATCTGACATTACTAAGTGGTGTTCTTATCAACATTCCCACACACCTAAATAAAATAAAAAATTAATTAAAAATTTAGAAGGACTACTAAAATAAGTAAAGGAGTTTATTGTGTTGTATAGCTGTGTGTTTTGACTGATATCGTAGCAAGACTGATTTTCACCAAGAATACAGCACACCTTTGAGGTGTTACTTAGGGTAAAACAATTTAAAATAGAGCATCAAGGGAAAATAAGAGATAAGAGAGAGACAAATTACCAAAGGAGAAAGATTTTCCAGAGCATTTCCCAGTGTTGGAGTCTACTAAAACAGCAAAACTTTGAATTTTTAATCCGATTAATTTAAAATTATGAGACTAAAAAATAATCATCAAACCTCTAAGGTAAAGCTTTTAAAGATTTTTTTATTTGTTTCCCAGGTTTGCCTAGAATTGAAAATGCAAATTACAAAATTAAATCTATAAACTACTTTGTAACTATATTTTGGGGTTTTTATTATGAACTCTGAAATTATTCTGTAATTCTAGTTCTAGCTCATCACCTTGTCACCTCTAGCTTGATCCATTTTAGATAAATTTCATATATTGTTATCTAGCTGAGCAAAGTAATATTGTTCTAAAACATTTGTTTATGTTGATCAGTAACTTTACACCTATTTGAGCAATAATGAAATATGAGTAGTAAGTAGTTATAAGTAGTGGTATCTGAAAAAAAATAGTCTGATTAAAATTCAGATGAGGTATTTGGCTTTTGGTGCAGTCTTTATAACTGAGTATCAGCATAAACATAGGCAGAGTTTAACTCAAAATCACTATTATGTTCATACTCAAAATTGCATACAATAAAAACATGGTTTCATAATAATGATATCACTTAAACTACTGACAGTGTGAGTGGTAACTCAAAGTGCAGTGTGAAACCCACCATAGTCTTAGTAGAATGAAGACAACTCCCAAGTATTTTTTTGAAGCAAAACCCAGTTTGTTTTAAGCTCAGTTTGCAATGAGAGAATACATATAAAATTGAGTGGGAAGAAACATCCTTCTAAAATTTTTCTGTGAACTTTCACTTTACTCAGCAGTTGTCCAGACTTGTTTAGGAAGCAATATATAATGTGGACAAATTAAGGATAGTAATGTATCCCATGTGACTAACTTCAGATTCATTTAATAAATGCATTGATTAGGGAAAATAATTACAAGCTTTCTTAGGGGAAAGGAGAAATTATAAAGATAGGCTATGTTGCTGATGTAAGTTAACAAGAATTAGCACACATTCTTATTTGTAACTCCCCCTTACTCCCATACATTAGTTTGTAATGCAAGTCTTGGGCATTACCAGCTTCAGATATAACCCTAAATTACTGTCTGGTTATAGCATCTCTTGTTCATCTTGCCATCCTTACTGAACAAAGTAAATTAAATCAGTAGAGCTGCTCACATGATCCTATTCAAGGGATAACAAAATCCAGCTACATTTTTAGTATGACACATTTTTTCCATTCTTATCCATAATTCATTTGTGCAAGTGGGCTTTTTTACATTTTAATAAACAATATGAAAGAAAGAGCTATTCTTATGATATTTGCAGAACAACAAAGAAGTGTTGAAATGCTTACAGTAGCCCTTTCTTATGATATGTTTAGACTAATTTCTCTGATTAAAGGATTTAGTCACCCAGTAAACAGTGATTATTTAATGTTACAGCAGTATTGTTCTTTTATTCTCTAGAAAATCAAAATGCAAATAAAAATATTTTATCAGGATGGTGTTTGAATTGGAGATTTTTTTTTAACTGTTTGTGTACATTTCAGAAATTACAATGGCAAAATCTGTAGCACCCAGAAATTCTCTCTCATCTGAAAAGTGTTGTTCATACAAAACAAGAGCAAGAAAAGAGAACAGATACCATATTGAAGGGATAACTCTTTGTGGAATCCAAATCATTGAATCATTTTTGCAACAGATGTTGCAAACAAGTTTCAAGATGTTGCAAAAAAATGTTGTTTACTAACATTTTCAGTTGTAGCTGTTCAAAGATTTATTGTAGAAATGTCAACCGCCATATCTGGTTTTATGTATGTAATATTTGAGGGTCTTTTTTAATTGTGCTGCATCTAATGTACCATTTTCAGTAAAGTACTTCAGTAAAGTAAATCTGAAGAGAACAGAAACACCCTTAGGCAACATGGATCAACAGGGGTATATATTAGGTGATGTACCAAGCACAGTTCTAGAAATCTCTAAATAATAAATGCATAGTACATCTGCTACCTCCCAGTGGTTAGGGATGTGAATTGTCCCACTTACAATCATTGACATAAAGCTATACTTTAGAACCAAAGGCTAACAAATGATTTGAACTTGATAATATTAAAAAAGACCACTATTTTTGTGTTTACTGTAACTGATTGGACTTGAAGATATGAGGGTGGGAATTCTTCTTTATGCCAAGTTATATCAGTACAAATAAAATGTTTCTGGCTGATAAAAAGACCAGAAAGGCTGACAACTAAAGGCAACTTGTCTACTGCCCTTTGGTTAATGAAGATTGCCTGCAAATTTAGCACTTCTATTTTGCACTCTGGCTCAGATCATCGAATGCACTTTAGCCTCTACTGAAATCACTGGGAGTTCAATGCCTGAATGAGTCTGGGATCATCAAAGCAGTTAGAAGTCTTGAAACCAATGGCTCTTGTAATTGCTGGAAGCTACTTGAACATCCAGCTCTCTTCTGGGTTTCTCATAAATTGTAGGAGGTATTTAGAGTCATGAGCAGAACTGAGATGTTTACCAAGGTGTGCTGTTTACATTGCCACAGTGGGAACTGAGTATCCAGATGCAGAAAGCAAAAGTTGTAGTGATTTATAAACACATGGAAATGCCCATGTTCAATGTGAACATATTATTTCTGATCATACAGTTCCAAGAGCAGCCAGAATAACGTTTTCATTATGCTGTTGAAATTCAGATGTTCGGTTTTATTGAAATGCAATTGCTAGATGCTCAAAAAGATTACATCAAGTAAATTCTCAGTGATAGCATATAATATTGCATAAACAAGTCTGTCTCACATAACTGATTATTTTAGCACAGGAATAATGCATCAGTTGTTATGTGGATAAACAAAATTCCACTTTGCTTTTGATGTGAACTTCCTCAATATAAAACATATAGGATTTAGCTTAGTTGAAATGATCCTTTGAGATACAGTGATAAATTACTTCTATTGTGCAAATACTTCAAATACCGTGCTTCCTTCTTAATGCCCCTTTAATTTCCGGCTTTGGCTTGAGAAAGTTATTGCCTGATAACTTTCAGTGTGGCTTTGGGTTAAGGTTTGGGGCTATTTAGGTATGTTTACATAATTTCTGTTTGGGCTCAACTTTCTTTTTTCCCTTTTTTTTTTTTTTTTTGTCTAGAAAGCTATAAACATGTCTCAGATTAAGAGATAAAATTTAGAACTATCACAGACAATTTCAGTTTGATAACTTTATTACAGTAAGATAATATCTCTTAGTTTTTCAGGCTAAATGAACTGCAAGACTACTTAATAATAACAATAATTAAAATAATAATAAAGAATAATGTTATTTCTGCTTGTGCTGACCATTGCATTCACAGTGCTTGCACTAATTATTTTCATGGTGGGTCTCTGCCAGATATTCAATAGACTAAACATTAGAAGGACATAAATGAGCAAAAAATAGTATTTTATTAATTTTTCAGGCCCACACTGCAGTCCTGAAAACACTGGAGGGTGAATCTCTATGTATGATCACCTTCTTCCCCCTTTCTCTGTACTAGAAGCTAGATGTGAGGTATGTAAATGACAGTTTCTTTTGAGTGGTTATTGATCAAATGCAACAGAATATCATTAACAGTGTTTGTGTGTTTCTGTTGTAATACCTCCCTATATACCACCCAGACTTTTGTAATTTGTGAACTCGCTTATCCAGATTTCAAGAGAGAAAACCTTGTCTGCCTTCTGTGCTTGGAAAGTATTGTGCATGACAGTAGTATTCTAACAGATCATTAATAAACAGTGTAGAAATCTTGAAACACTCGCTAGATTAGCATTTCACAACTTGAGAATAAAAACGTACCCAAATCATAAAACCTATTATGGTAGACTACAATAATGAGCAAATTAAGGCCTAGAGCATGGAACCCTAGAACTGAGGGGAAAATTTTAATTTTTTATATAACAGCTGTCCAGAACTTCATTGAGTCAAGCAAATTTTGTTAGCGAAATAACTCAAAAACCCCCAAATTAACTTAAGGGAAAACAAAACATCACACAGACTTTTTTACTGTGTGACATAGAATGGTAATTTCACGGAAGTGAATTTTCTTATGAGAATGTGCTAGTGAGACAGTAACATCTCTACCAGTTATTTGCTTTGATATCCTCCTCTGCTAATACAGGTTTCATCCACTCTTGTTATTCTTATACCTTAAGCCTGAGTGCCTTCAAGTAACGCATTAAGCAAATTGATTACCATCTCTTATGTGCTTATTCTTTCTTCTTTTTTTTTCCCCAGAGAGGGAAGTACATGCAGTTGGAAAGTGTCTACTGTATTTTTATGTACTATTGATGTGCACAAATAGATACATCTGACTGATCTATATGTCAGTCCATCTGATATAAAGATGGATTATGGGAACACATTTTGCAGTTGGAGCAGGAAATGGTGAGGTTTGTGACAGTCCATAGTTCCTATGGTTGTCTCCTCCATAGTCATGGGCCAGCCTGTGGGAGTACATTTTCTTCTGAAAAGGCAAGCTCTGTCTTTATTTCTAGCACCTGACTGTGCTAGCAGAATGAAGCTGTTGAACATGGTCCTTATGAGAACCCAAAGCATAAATCAGTGAAAATCTACAAAATTCAATGACTTAGAGGTCAGTGTCCAAATGGGGATATTAACAGAACTTAAGATTTATTTTTGGATTTATGTTCTGAGGTTTAATTTAAATGTCTGTATGTTGATTTTTAAATCTGTATTTCTAAATCAGAGTATAGACATGCAGCTGGCATTCATGCATTTAAATATGGGATTAATTAATTTACTCTTAGTACTATTTTTTATCACTTAATTGGATTCTTAATCATGCAAAATCATTGTAAGGTTTAAGTTCTTGTACTTTCTAAAAGTATAGATCCTCTTATTTTGATAGAGGAAGGTATTTGTATTTCAGTATTCCTTTACCTTTCTATTTCCCCAAGTACATCTCCCCATTTCTATTCTGCCTTGAAACATAAGGCTAGATATTCCTCTCTCCTCCTCCAGTGTAACTATCCCTATCATTCTCCCTTTATGAAACAAGATAAAATAAGCAAAGTTAAAATACAATTCTTTTCTACCTGATTTTTTTTTTTTGAGTGGAGGAAACAGCTGCAAGTGATTGTTTGTCGTCACTCTGTTCTTGCACTGGTAATGATATACAAATATTTATTTTACCCTTATTAGATCCTCCTCGCTATTTCAGTGTAGTTACAGAACCGACTGTAACAACTGTTTATATGAAACAATGTGAAATCATGAGTCACAAGCTGACAAATGCACGTGAATTACTTGAAGTAATTTGTTGTATTCAATTTTTAAGTTTTAAATCAAAATCTTCTCAACACATTTGATGATAATATTTTTAAAGAATTAAAATATTTTTAGTTTGAAACATATATATTGAAATTGTGAAATCATGAAATGGTGAAATTGTGAAATTGTGAAATTGAAAGGTGGAATAATATCAAAAAGCATACATCTGGAACAAATACATTAAATTATAGTTGGAGATATAGTTGAGATACGTGACCACTCATTGCGATTCTTGTTCAGAGTCTCCAGTCAAGCACTGAGATGATGGTTGGCAGATTAAATGACTGTCCATGCAATGCCCCTACTGAGTCAAGCTGAATTCACCTTCTCTTTTGCCAGTCATGATTTATAGACCTCTCATAACATCTTTCCTTCCTCCTCCCAGTCTAGGTCATGGAGACCTATTTTGTTTAGTCATTCATTTTATGGAAGGTATTTCTTGTCTTTGATTATCATTTTTGCCTCTCTTTCTTCTTTTTTCCAGTTCCACTGTAATCTTCTTAAGACAAAAGAACCAAACCACAGGTGCTGTTTGCAGGTGCTATGCAGATTTATATAGTACCATAATGATGCTCTCTGTTCTGTTTTCTATTCCTTCCCTAATTATTCCTAACATTTTACTTGCTTTTTCACTGCTGCTGCACACTGAGCAGACTCCTTTATGAACTCCTTCATAAAATTACTTTTTTGTAAGCCTTTTATCATTCTAAAATTTCTTTTCTAAGTGGTAGCAGAATTACTGCTGATTGGTAGACCAATCACTGTGACATGCCCTAGCTTCCCACTCATTGCCATGGCTCACATTACTTTTCAGAAACTATGTCACTGACAGCAATACAGTTATTTACTTGACTGACCACCTTACCATGCTGCTAACAGGTAGCCTGTTAGAACTCATCCCTGTAAAAGAGCACTGGCAAGGAAACTGATAAGAGTCATTGTAACCTGGATATCGATGGGGCAGTGAAGCTCAGTCAGAGCACTCAAACAGTACAGAGCACATGCAGCTAATAAACCAATTCCTTAATCAGCACTGCTTTTTGATGATACCTTAGCTAGTAACTGCCTGTCAGTCACGATTAGAGAGCTGATTCCCTCACACATCAGCCAAAAGCCCCAGCTTGTATATGACACAAAATCTCAACAATCTGCAACTGCAACTTGCAATGGCCAGTAGGTCATTCCCATTGCAAGCACAAGACACAGTTACTGCAAGAAATAAATTTACAAGCAGATGAGCTAGAAATAATCAATCCTTCTTTACAAAGAATAGATTCGATGAATCCTCTCCTATTCAATGCTACATCTTATTTTTGAGACCAGACTGTTCCTTGTTTATGCTGAAATGAAATCATTTGATAGACAGATGACAGGCATACTGTGTACTGGAAGAGCAGCTGTTTGCAATATCATAAAAAATCCTGGCAAAACCAAGGATATTGAAAACAGCTGCTAGACACTTTCCAAAGTCATTATGTTTCTATACTAATTCTTGAGAGCACAATTCAATTTCTTAATAGTAAATCTTTGCATTTTGTTTCATAGCAGATGAATTATGCTCCTACTTCTCAAGTGATTTGTAAAAGAATCTTCATTTTTCTGTGAATTTAGAAAATTATACCAAGTCCTGAAAATCTATTAATGTCTCCAATGTGATTTCCCATTGCTAAGAAGGGAAGAAAAAAAAAAAAAAAAAAGTGAAAAACAGTGTGAACTTTTGGGCTAATTTACTGCTTTTGTGTCGTTTTGCTTGTTGCATGTGTTTCTCATTAATAACTAAATGGACTAGATTATTATTTTTTGTACTTACTTCCTTGAGATTCATGTGTGATTGGTAGCAAAACATCTTTCCTGCTTTGTCTGAAAAGTAATTACATACTCAAAACCTCACTTTAGAAGATTTGAAACAAAATTTAATTAGCAGGTTGGAAAGGCTCCAAAAGGAAAAGTCCTTTAAATATTGTATGTGCATTATAAGTATGTAACACTAAAAGGATAAATACAAATGGGAAGTATAGTTTGACAGATCTGGAATTCTCTCTTCATCTTTCTAAAATGTAAAAGCAGATGCTGAAATACTCTTCATCCAGGCTCCACAGCCAAGGTGTCATTCAGAAAATCTAGGATGATCACCTCTAGCAAATGAAGTTAATTCCTTGTGACTGAAATTCATTTGTTTATTCACATTTTGTATGCAAAACTTGGGTTAAGGCGTTTGCCTTTTAGTAAATGTTACCCAGCATATAATGTTTCCAGTATTCTGAGGCTGCCAATAAGGTTACAAATTAGTGAGATATTGATTATTTTATTTTATTCCAATGAAATATAAATGCTATTACAAACATCCCACATATTAGGTATTACTATTAATTTTACTTCTCAAATCTTTACTATTGTTTTGAAATAGGAAGTGGATAATTTACTGTTCTCCAAACTTTAGGAGAGAGACCTAGTCATGGAAATCTTATAGAAATCTGAATGCTGACACCGACGCCAGTGGAAGAAAGTGTGTAATGAGGTTTTTGGTAGCAGGGGAGGGGACTACAGTGGTGGCTAGCCCCTGGTGAGAAGTTTCTTGAACTTCTTGGTGAGAAGTTGGACCTGCATCTGGCCAATGCCAGGCCAATTAGTGACAGTGGCTGCACCTCTGTGATAAGGTATTTAAGAAGGGGAATGTGGGAAAAGGGGTGGGAATTGTGAGGAGGAGTTGTGAGGGAGACATGCAAACACCGAAATCAGTGGAAGAAAGGAGAAGGAGGCAGGGGAGGAAGTGCATCATAACAGACACCCCCCTGCAGCCCGTGGTGAGAGGGCAGGCTGTTCCCTTGCAGCCCATGAGGTCGATGGTGCAGCAGATGCCCACCTGCAGCCTGTGGACACTCTGGAGCAGGTGGCTACACCTGAAGGAGGCCAGGACTCTCTGGAAAGCCCATGCTGTTGTAGCTTATCACTGGGAGGGCTGCAACGCACAGGAGGGACCCATGCTGGAGCAGTTCAGGAAGAGCTGCAGCCCATGGGAATGACTTATGTTGGAGAAAGTTCATGGAGGACTGTCTCACATGAGAGGGACTTCACGCAGGAGCAGAGGAAGAATGTGAAGAGTCCTCCCACTGAGGAGGAAGGAGTGGCGGGATTGACTTCACCTCCTTATCCCCTGCCCCCCTGCACTGCTGTGGGGGAGGAGGTAGAGAAATTGGGAGCAAAGCTGAGCCCAAGAAGAAGGGAGGGAAGGTGTTTTAAAGATGTGGTAATACTTCTCACTGTCCTTCTTTTGCCCATGACCATAATGGATGAGTCATCCCTTCCTGTCCATATCTTGATTCCCGAGCCTTTTGTTGTATTTTTCTCCTTCCCATTCCTGAGGGGGAAGGACTGAGGAAGCAGCTGCGGGGTGCTCAGTTGCTCTCTGGGCTCAAACCAGGACAAATGCCCACAGGGAATCATAGCTTTTGCAAAAAAAAAAAAAAAAAAAAAAAAAATTTACAGGCATTGACATCTCTCATTTCGGCTTATAAAACAGAATAAAATAAGTTTTGGACATTATAAATTAAAATAGAATTAGGCATCTGAGGGAGAGTTTTCAATACCTATAGGTGAATTTAGCTGTTGACAGTTTAAAAGAAAGCATGGTCATTACTGGCTCTTACCTAGATCTAAAGTAGTTGTGTCAAGGTTTTTTAATAACTTTAAAATGACTCAAAGAATTATAGGTGACTCTTGGGTGTAACTTATTTCCAATCAGAACACTGCTGGTAACAATACAATAGCAGGCATGAATTATGTCTGAGTAATGTTGTAAGACAGATATGCAGGTAAGCAGTAAAGATGGAAAGCTAATAGGGATGTGTTAAATTACCCAAAATACTGTGAGACCTAATGACGGCAGTGAAAGTACTCTGGTTTAGGGTTCTAAGGTTTATTAAATAAAAGTTATAATAAAAATAGCTGCTCTGGTTTTTCCTTCTGTGTCCTTTGCCTCCATGTAGTATGCCTCCCTAGGAGTATGTTGTATTGAAAGTGACTAATTAATTTGGTAAGAGATGAATCCCCTTGTGTTCTAGCCAGTCCTCAAAGATTAGAGGGGCTAGGGGTGGCTGGACTTATCTCTTAATAGGCAGGCCAATTCTTGCCATGCCTATAGGTCTTAACACCAGATGCACAAACAGCCCATGTGTTGTAGGTCCAGTCACATTCAAGAGAAGCAGTCAGGTTCATGAATAGTATGGCTTATTCTTATGCAACATCTACAGATGCTTTGAGATTGCCTATGATAAATGCACAAACTGCAGAATGGCGATATATCTCTACAAATAAAGACCGATTGCAATCACGAACTTAATTCCCTCGGTAGTCACTCAGCGTAGCTGAGGTTGCAAACCTTACCAAAAGGTGTCTCTTTGGGAAGAGGGGGGGTGGGGGTTGAGGAGGAGAACAAACCTGTCAATCTGTCCCTCTGATTTCGTATGGAATTCTCATGTCTCCAAGTTAGGTACTAACTCAGGGTAATATTTATCCACTCTTGTGCCAAGTGGGTGGGACTGTGCTTAAGCCACTGTTTCTTGAGCTGGAGCACAAAACATTTCTTGGTATAACTTCAGAGCGGTTGTGCAAAACATTTCTTGGGAAAACCAGAAGAACAGAACCACACGACTTCCACGTCGCTTCCTGTTCCTCCTTTGTGCCATGGCAACACCAGTGGATCTTCACCCCGTCCTGTGTCTGCTCTTGGCACCAGGTGTTCCACAAAAGTGGGGTTTGCAGTTTTTCACTGTTTTGTGCTTGCAATACTTCCAGTAGAGTAATTATTGCAATTAAATTTAAAAATCATAAGTAAAGAAACTATTACTCCCAGGGTGTGTGCCAATTTCTACTGCTACACCAGGCTTACTATTATTATGTTTTTTAACTTATACCCTATATACAAAATACATCACATATTAACAAAGTCCTCCAACCCCACCAGAAGTCTTCCAACCCTACCAGAAGTCCTCCAACCCCACCAGAAATCTTCCAACCCTCCTGGAAGTCATCCAACCCCACCACTCTGTGTTGTTTTATAGTTTCTGTAGTCTGTCTTCTGTGTCTTCTACCATAGTGTTCTCAGGTCTTGACATCTCCATAGTTGTTTGTGATCAGCAGGCTCCTCAGTAGCTCTCCTGAGAGTCTCAAGTCTATCGCCTCATTGGCATAGTGCCTGTTGAGCCCTTCTTTTTTTCAATTGTAGTTTAAAGCATGGATCTGTCTGGTGTGTGTTGTTTTGTAGATGTTCATGAGCAGTCATCTCTTGCAGTAGCAATCTAGGTGGAGCCTGCAGCTCTGCTGTTGAGAGTTCTGTTTGCACAGTTATCTTCTGGGGTTTCATCCCCATGTCCTTAATGGTCTTAGGTCTTAAAGCCCGGCTTCTCATGTATCCATCATTCTTGTTTTGATGATAGCTTTCTCTCATGGGCTGCAGCAGTCACCTCTCTTTCCAGGGCCACTATAAACCATCTGTGCCATCATGGTGCCATAGGGCTTCTCTGCTGGTGGCATCTTCCCTACAGTAGTCATTCTTGCTTGCTGTCTTCTCATGTCTCATGGTCACATTGTTTGTGGTGTCTGTGTGTGGTGTCAGTCTGTGTCATGGTTGGAGCTGCTCTGCCCAGGCGTGTATCATTAGTAAAGACAAGGGTAGCATAGCTTTATGGTTGTGTAGTAATACGCTGACTTGCACAGATGCTTTTGGCAAAGACCATACAGTCCATCATGGGGCAAGTAGTTTTAAACAGCTGCCACAGAGATACTTCATTGTGTTTGGTAGCTGCCAGAGGTAGGACTCTGGCCCTCTGGGACTGGCAGTTTGTGTGGTAGTTGAGTGGGTTGAATGTTGAATGAGCCTTAGCTTCTATGTGGGGCTCAAGATTTGGGGTTTGTTTTTTTAGCTGTAGTTAGAAGGCACATGCAAAAAGAAGACAGACCTTTGGTCTTGTAAAGCTGTTGGTTAGCATCTCAGTGACTTGCTTTACATGGTTGGGATTTCTCAGATGTGGAGCGACAAGCCATGTGCTGAAGGGTGATGGAAGAGGTGAGCGGAGTGTTGGACAAAGATGGGCCAGGATCCAATGTCAGAGGGTCTGTGTGACTGTTGGTGACTCTGATGGGCTTAAACTGTTTTGGTTTTATTTTCTAGGTCTGAATCAATGTGTGAAGTGGCATATCAGCTCCAGAGCACACGTTAGGAAGGCACGTGATGACCGGTGTGCTGAAGTAGCAGTTTTTTGAAGCATCATTAATATTGTTGTAGCTAAAATCGTACCCTATCTGAGTCTTACAGGTGGCGGCTAGGCCTTGGCACAGTGGACGAAAGAATCTGGCTCTGAGTGGCTGAGGTAAAGGAGCATCTCACCATGTGCTTTTTCCTCTGTTTTTTGGCAGGTCGTGCACTCCTTACCAGAGGAGTGAAGCTGCATGGCAATGAGCAGTTTGAGAAAAGGTGATAGAGTTGTTAAGCGGTCAGCTCGGGCCCAAATCGCCAAGGATCATGCAGCAGGTCAGCCAAGTGTTTCTCTTTGCTTTTGCAAGCACCGTGAGGGCTCTACTCAAACAGTGGAGGATTTGAGGCAAGTTGATGGAGAGGAGTGTCTGGGTGGGAACTGCAGAGTGGGTGATTGCTTCTGAGTGTGATGACTGCTTCATTTCTGCAGTTTTCTAGCTTGCATGGGAGATGGTGACTGCAACACCTGATTATTGGGAGCAGCATGGCACTTCTGAGGAGGGTATCATTGTGGTAGAGGTCAATACTCTTTGGTGTGTTGGTGACCAGCAGCACTCTGTCTTGCAGGTAATGAAGAGGAACCTGGTGAATGCAGGAGCATCCGGGTTAGGTGATGTGCTCCTGATGAGAGCGAAAGGTAAGTCAAGGGGCAAAAGGAGTAGGTGGGGTGGAATCAGCAGGGGGTATAATTTCAGGGTTGTGGAGACGGCTGTTTAGGCTTCATTAAGTCTGGGGGCAGATAGCGGGCCAGAGGTCTGGCCCACAGGTTGTGAATGTTGTGGCCTGTGTCTGTGTCCTAGTGTCATTTGTGTGTTCTGTGTTCTTCTTGTATATATATTGTATATGGTGCCTTCCACAGGTCTCTGTTCTGGCACATGGGCAAACCGCACTTGGTATGCACCTTGGTTGGTGTCTGTAGGGTCTTTTAATGCCTTGCTGCTTCAGCATAGAGCCTGTCAAGCACTTCTCTTGTGATTGGAGCTGTAAGTGTGTCTTGCATGACAGGTGTTTCTGGAGGGTCAACTTTGCAGAGGTGATCTGGGCTGGAATGACAACTCTGTTCTTGAAAGTTCTGTCTCCATAGAGATCAGCATTTCATCCCTGTGTCCTTATGGGCTTTGGTCTTAAAGCCTGGCTTCTCACACATCCATTGTTCTGGTTTTGAATTGCATTGCAGCACTTGGTATAGGTTTCGGCAACAATCTAAAACTGCCTTGTTTTGCAGTGGTTTGTGCTGTCTGGCACTGCCACACTTGGTATGGTTCTTGGTGTTGTCTGTGATCAGACAAGAGTGCTGCATTGTATGGCATTCCATTTGCACGTGCATTACATGGATCTATATTTGTGCCTGTACTTTATGGTCTTGCAGAGTCAGTGTAGAGGGTTAAGGTGATTTTGGGGTGTCTGTGCATGTGAGGGGGAGTTGAGCAGATCACAGCTGAATTGTGAGGTAGCATGAGGTAAGGCAGTAAGTCAGCAATACTTTTCATATTGTTTTTGTAGGCACCTTGTGGCAAGCCTCTAGAAACAGTTGAGGCATCAAGGTCTGAGGAGCGGCATGACAGGCCTCGGAACATTCGGTGTGAGGAACTAAAGGAGTTAATGCCTCAAACATGCATTGATGCAGAAAACCTCAAGGACAAGTTGTGGCCTTTGTGGATAGTCTAAGGAATGAATTATCTGCCTAGGGAAGTGCAGAACATATCGAAGGGTGCACGGCTCCACTCCCTTGCAGTTGTATAGCCAAATTCCCTAGATAAGCCTCGAAGGTGGGAGACATAGCCTGAGTAAAACCATATGTTTGGGTTAATGCCTACACTTTAATTTATGACTATACCCTTGAAGAAGAGCTAAAGGACTGATAAGAGAGGACACCCGGCACAAGATGGACCTAAGGCTGGATAATTGCCCAAGAAACAAAATCTGAGGAAAAGGTAAAGGTGGTAGGGGGAGATGATGATCACCAACTCAATTGGACAAAAGGGTTAATGCACCCCATTCCCATTCAACGCACACACAGAACCTATGCTCCACCTTTTCCTTGTCTCTCATGCAAATGAATTCATGGAACGTCTGCCTCTCTTTGTCTAGTATGCAAATCAGCCAATAAGATGAACTTAAAAAGGCAACAGAAAACTTTGCTGGGTCACTCACCGCCCAAGATTACCAAACCTGAGACAACACTGGAACCTGGAGTGGTGATCCAGATTCTTTAACTCTCTTTGTCTCCCTTCCTTTTCTTTACTCCTTTCTTTTCTTTCTTACGGATTTATCAATAAGAGACCACATCGCTTATTATCCTTTTCCAAGTTTTTTCTACCACAAATAAAACATTTTAACTGGTCATTTGATGTCATTTCACCTTAATTTAACCTGAGGAGATCATGAAGACTTTACGTCTCCCTGGGCTTCTAGGCTGGGGTGTAACATTTAGATGGCATCATGGACAGGATCCCCTCGTTGGTGTTAACCGTTGAGACCAGATGTTCACTGTAGCCTCTCTCTGAGTTATACAAAAAGGGAGACAGACCTCTGAGGGCAAACAAGGGATCTGATCCCTGTAATTGTATACTTATTATGGCCTCCCTGGGAGATCTGACTGTAGGCTAATTGCAGCCTCCCTGGGAGGTCCGATTGTAGGGTCATTATGACTTCCCTTGGAGGTTCAATTGTATATTGTACCCTTGTCCTGGAGAAGTTAGAGAGCTGTAATGCTCAACCTTCTCCCCCTGTTATGACTCGGGCCCATAACAATTGACATGATCCGCAAGTGGTAGTGGATAGAATCTCTACTATGGCTAAAGAATGGAGATTCAAACTAGGAAAAAGAAAAGCAGTGGTCTGTGTGGTTTTAGGAGCTGCTCTGGTGTCAGCACAGTAGGATAAATACATGACCTTGCAGACAGAAGGGGAGGCAATAAAATCCTTTCAAGATCTGGTGAAGACTTTGCAGGGACAATTAGAAAATGAGACAAAAAACCTCTCCGATCAACTTACTGCTGAGCAAGTGACTAACCAAAGGTTACATACTGCTTTAATGGAGACTTTGGAGTAGGAGAGAATACTAAGGGATCAATTAGATTATACCCACTCCCAAATCGATGTAGAAAATATGGATGCAGATTCTGATAGGAGGAAAGAATAAAAACCCATTTAAAGACCTAGAGCATATAAGAGAAATATTCCCTTAAGCGGGGAGAGGCTGTTATGCAGCCACTGGTTAAATGTGAAACTGTCAATGGACAGGGGCCCAAAAAGTCACCACCCGAACTGTCCCCTACTCCCCTATTGATTTGGCTAAAATTCAGGAAAAATATTCCCTGGTGTAGAAGAATTTTAAATACAACCTCTGGTATATTTGAAATAGATTTTAAGGTCTAGTAAAATGTGTTCAGGACTTAGCTATCTTGTAATACTACCAAAGCAACCGGAATGCTACTCAACAGGCCTGGAAAGTGTTCTTAGCCTGCTTCTTGTCTAGTCCCAACACAAGGGCAGTTTAAAACCCAGTCAAGCTAATCAAAGAGGGACAGTTTTAACAAAGGATGGTTAATTAACTAAACACAGGTGTTTTGCTAGATTAAGAGAATTTAGTCTATAGAAACTGCTTGCTCTACCTAAGCTTTTAATAGAACATCTCGAAGTCTTTCTCAGAATTGTGCAAGATGAAAATTAGTGGAAGAAAGATGAAGAAGATAATGACCCGAAAGATGACCCTGAAACTGAAACAAGGATTGGAACCAGAAGAGAAGAATTTGGCTGAGACAGGGGATTGTAGCAAACTTCAATAAATGATGAGAATCAAGAATGAAAAGGTTGAGTGGAAACTTACAAAGACTTTGGATTTAGGTAATAGATTTAGAAATAGTATATAAACTGCGTGAGTCCTTCGGACATTTGCCATTCACTGTGGTGTTGGCCCAAATCTGAGTTGTTAATAAAGTAAACCTAGAGATACCCATGTCTGGTCATTCTGTTTCTTCCTTGAACAGAATTGACACCCCAGATGGGAGTCTAGGACACAAGAGGAAGGGAAGTCAGGAAATTCTCTGGAGAAACCCATAACCAATGCTTCCTTGCCAGCAACACCAGGTGAGTTCACCTAAGAGACTTGGGCATGGGTGATTCCAGAAAAAACTGGGAGTACTCTTGTGTTTAAACTTGCAAAGTTCTTAGTGAGTAAATATAAGGGGAAATGTACCCAGCACTGAAAGGGGAACACCCCTTGCTGAGGTCTTAGAAAATTGGAAAAGAATACCTCTGGCACAAACCTTACAGAAACAGAAATTTAATACCTTGTGCCAGAAGGAATGGCCATTCCTGACTTGAACTAGAGGAGGAGGACCTATAGATGTATGGCCTCCTAAAGGAACATTTAATCTTCATAAACAAAAAATTTTGAGGATAATTTTAGAAGATACTGGCAGCCAGCATATTGATTATTGGTATATATGGTATAACTGGGGTCAACAGAGGCGTAAATCTCCTAAAACAAAGGTAAACTCACTTTCCTCTGCCCCTGAGGCTGAGGAAACTGATCTTACCGGTGTGGGAATGTATCCTTTGAAGCTGAAATACATTCCTAATCCAAGAGCAGGGCCTGGGGCTCCTCCAGAAGTCCTTTTGATCACTGTGGTGGTGAGACATGCACCTTGGAAACTAGGAGATTTGATTTCTTGGCAGAGCAAAATGCCAAGACTGAGAGATGATGCTGAAAAATACGCACAAATGTTATCTGGAATTATTACAGACTATACTCCTAGTTGGAGTGATATGAAAACCTTATTAAGAGAATTATTTCAAATGGAGGAAACAGAAAAAAAAAATCAAAAATATAGAGAAATTGCCCAGAGAGGCCAGGGATTAACCCCATGGCCTGATCAAAATCCTAATTGTATAATATAACCATCACAGAAGGTATGCACGCATACTAAACTGCTGTGCAGCAGCTGACAGAAGCCATACAACAATGTGATGAAAGAACTACAAATTGGACAGTAGTATTAGAATGCAGGTAAAAACCTGATGAACATCCAAGTGACTATTGGACAAGGCTAAAAGCAATGTTGTTAAAATATGGAGGGATGACAAGAGAAAACTTTCAGGAGCCATTGGCCATCAGTGTCTTTGTAGAATAATCATCCCCAGATATTAATAAGTATTTCAAGAAACATGCCAAGATGGTAAGGGAGACCTTAGCTAAAATACTTAGTATCCCTGCATTTGTTTATGATGGGAGAGAGAAGGAAAAACAGAAAAGAGAAGAGGATAAACAAAAACTAGAAAAGAAGCAAGAATGAAAGGAGAAAGGGAAATTGGCTTATTGGTGGCTGCTATTACTCAAACTTATAACCACCGGGAAAGAGGTAGGGGATTTCCCCAGGGAAATTTCAGAATTAGGGGCCATCGAGGGAGAGCCCCAATCCCCCTGCCACCAACTCAGTTAAATCCTAATGTTCTAGAATGTTTTTATTGTGATAATCTAGGTCATATGCAACGGGAATGTCCACTATGTCCGGTAGCTTCTGGACAAAGATCTACACCGTCATACCCACTGCAACCTCATGCACAGTGAATTAAGGACTCCATATTTACTGGAGGATTGCTAAAATGTCCCTTGAGGGAATAGAGGTAAATGAGCACAGACAAATTACTGCAAAAGTAAATTAAATTTATGTTAATTTTTTTGGTGGATATGGGAACAACACTGTCTCTCTTAAATTTTGAAGTCTCTCAATTTCAGAAGAGAAAATAATTATGAAAAGTGTAGTAGGAGAAGAAATTAAATACCTTTCCACACCCCTCCCTATTGTTTTGGCTGGAAGATTAGCATGGGGAAGATTTGTAATATCCCCAGACTCTCCCACTTTTGCAGGAATTTGGTACTCAAATATCTCTGCCTCCTAGTGGAATTCGATTAATCATTATGGGTTCAGAGATTGTACACATCTCTAAAGAGGACGTCTTGTCTTCTGAAATTCCAGAAAGTCTTGGAGCGGTCCCCCGGGAACTATGGAGTACTGCTTATCTCAGTAGGACTGCTTATATCAGCAGAACCAGTGGTAGTAAAAACAAAAGGAGGGTGACCTCCTTCAATTAAACAATATCCCATAATTGATGAAGCTCAACCAAGCATTCAAAAACAAATTGATTCTTTTTGAGAGAAGGAATCCTTAAGAAATGTGAAAGTCCTTATAATACCCCCATTTTGCCAGTAAGTGAACATCGGGTGGATAAGGATGGAGACCCACAATATAGATTTGTCCAAGACCTTTGTGCTGTAAATGAGCATGTCATTTCACCACATCTTGTGGTTCCTGACTCGAATTTGATTCTTACCCAAATACCAGCATGGGCACAATATTATACTGTCTTATATTTAACTAGTGCATTTTTTAGCATTCTCGTTGCAGAAGAAAGTCAATTGTTTTTCCCTTTACATGGGAAGGGAAGCAATTGACCTGGACCCAATTACCCCAAGAATTTACTAGTTCACCTACTATCTTTTCTCAAATCTTAAAAAATTACTCAAGGGATTTAAAATTTCCAGGATGCTCTGTTTTGATTCAGTATGTTGATGATTTGTTATTAGCTAGTCACACCTAAGAAGAATGTATGCAAGGCACTGAATATTTTTGTGTACAACTAGCAAAAGAAGGTCACCGTGCATCTCTATCCAAACTACAACTCTGTCAACAACAGGTGAAATATCTTGGATTTATTCTTAAACCAGGAGAAAGGGAAATAGACCCTGAACAAATAAAGGCAGTATAAGAAATACTGAGACCAGTGACTAAGAAACAGTGAAGGGGGTTCCTAGGCCAAATAGGATTTTGCAGACTGTGGATCCCTAGATTTAGTGAAATAGCTAAACCTCTATATGAGGCAACTAAAAATGAGGAAGTAGAACCAGTAACATGGGGCCCAGAAAAGGAAGGGGCTTTCCGAGCTTTAAAAGAAACATTGTTAAAAGGCCCAGCTTTAAGAATTCCTGATTATAATAAACCATTTAAACTTTATTGTACTGAAAATAAGGGAAATGTGAATGGCATTTTGACCCAAACTTTAGGCCACCATGAGAGACCTGTAGCTTATTATTCTCATACATTAGATTCAGTAATTAAAGGAACTCCAGTTTTGTATTCGAGCCATAGCAACTGCTGCTGAATTAGTAGAGAGAACTCAAAATATAGTCTTGGGACATCCCCTTACAGTATGTGTATCTCATGAAGTGGAAATTCTCTTAAAATAATATGCAGAAAAGGCACTTTCCCCTCAAAGGGTACACAGATGTGAACGGATACTTTTACTTGCTGATAATTTAAAATTTAAGATGTAACACCTTAAATCCTGCTGCTTTAATGCCCTTGCCTACGGTCAGTGAGAAAGACAGCCATGACTGCACCCAGGTGGTAAATACAACTGGCAAGCCACGAAACGACTTAACAGATCAATCTTTAGATAACCCAGACTTGAACCTTTTTGCAGACGGATCATCATATTATGAAAATGGTTGGAGGTGTACTGGATATGTTGTTATCACAGAAACTCAGGTAAAACCAATGCGCACGGGAAGCAGATAAAAGACTTATTCGAAGCAATACAACTGCCTTCCGAATTGGCTGTGATATATATAAAGGCTCATGTTAACAATCAAGACAAAATATCCAAAGGAAATGCCCTCGCTGATCAAGCAGAGAAAGCTGCCACACGACAAAGTGTTTTTACTATGACTTTACTTCAGAAGCAGGAGCTGAACAATGAGCTGCCTGAAATAGAGAAACTTTATGAGGAACTCCTGAAAGAAGAAAAACAGTTATGGGAGAAACTCAGGGCCCAACACCATGAAGGACAATGGATTTTAGGGGGTAAACCATTGCTTCCAAAAAGATATTTGTTACTGATCATGCATTGGCATCACAAAAAGACACACGGGGGTCCTGAAAATTTTGCATTGAGAGTACAAAGATTATGGGCAGCTCCAGGAATTTATGCAGCAGCTAAGAGGGTTTGCAAAGGCTGCCGACTGCAAAGAATATGTATCCCGTGGAATTAAAGCACCTTTAGGAAAGTGGCCCCCAGCAACATATCCTTTCCAAAAACTTCAGACTGACTATGCTGAAATGCCTAAAGCAATGGGATTTATGTATTTACTTCTTGTTGTTGATCAGTTATCAGGGTGGGTAGAATCCTTCCCCACTCAAAAAAATGATTCAAAGGCAGATGTTAAAGCTCTCTTAAAAGAAATTATTCCCAGTTATGGAGTTGCTGAAATAATTGATTCAGATAGGGGAGCACATTTTACAGCAGCTGTTCTACTACAGGTCTATTATTCTTTAAGTATCCGAGCACAACTGCATATGCCCTATCGTCCCAAATCATCAGGTCAAGTAGAAAGAATGAATAGAACAATTAAGGACAAATTGGTGAAAGTTTGTAAACAAACTGGATTAAAATGGCCAGAAACATTGAATTTAGTATTGAGGAATATTAGGAGCACTCCCAGACAACCGATAGGGCTTTCAACTGCAGAAATTCTATTTGGGAGGATTATAGTAGTACCAGGGACTTATGTTCTAGCTAAAACAAGTTTGCTGGATGGAGATGAACAGGTAACTCATTACTTATTGTATTTGGAGAATTCTTTTTCACAGTTAAGATATTGTGCTTATTGGTGTCAAGGAGTAACACCTGAAATTCAAGTACATGATATACAACCTGGAGATCAAGTTTATGTAAAAAGTTTTAGAAGGAAAAATAGATTTGAACCGAAATGGGAAGGGCCTTAAATGGTATTATTAACTTCATTTTATGCTGTTAAGGTACAGGGCAAAGAGACCTGGATCCATCATTTACACATACAGAAATATTCCACGACAGAATGAAGGTTCACTAGCCTTTTAATCCTGATTTGTTTTCAACTGCCCTGGACTGACCCCTTGTGGTCAAAGTTTTTCCTACGTTATCGGGACCCCACAACAAACAAGACTGTGATGAAATATAGTAGTAGTACTTGCCAAGCCTCTTGTGAAATGAGATTTAACAGAAGTGTTGTAATTTCCAGGAATACTAGAATTGAATGGAATTTTCCTTTTGATCCTATAAAAGTTGTTAAGTTTTGTGTTACCACTAGATCTAGGCTTAATGATCACTGGGAAGACTATGGGGAGAAAATGTCTTACAATCCTTATTCTTACCACGTACATATCAGGGAACTGTTAGCCAAAAGAGGGACTTGGTGTTTGGACCATCATAAATGGGGATTTGGTAAAACAAGAAAAGGTACTGTATACCAAAGAAATGATTGGTGTTGCTATGATTTATATTTGTTTAACCCAGTCTTTACAATTACTTATCAAATTTGGATATACAGGCATAGAAAAAACGTCACATCCATTCCAACTTTACGCATATGAGGATTTCCCAGTTCTAGGGATGGCAAATCTATTTCAATCCATGTCGTCCTTTGCGGATCTCATAAGACCAAGGAAAACCAGGAGTATTCGTGATACTAATGAAAAGGACCTCTGGGTTGATAACACTCATGTTTGTCTGATGAAGTCCTTCTCAGGGAATCTTAATTTATCCAAATGCTGGCTCTGTGTGTCCTTACCAAAATCAGCAAATCAGGGGTCTAAGTTGGTTGGAATTCCAACTCTGAGATATTCTAATTGGGGAATGTTTTGGGAGAATACAACCTTTTCAAAGAAATATGAGGAACAAATATGGGGTATAGACTTATTTAAATCAAACGATTATTCCATCCTACAGTGTGTACAAAGATGTTATCCCCCGGATATAAATAATCAAAATTTGTGTTGAAATCATACCTTTGTAGGAAATTAGACAAAATGTAATAAAATAAAAACAATTCGATCTGCACTGGAATTGAGTTGCGTTGGGCCAAATTCATCAAGTGTTTTGGTTCTGTGGGAGAAAAGCATACAAAGCCCTACCTCCCAGATGGGGAGGTATATGCACCCTTGGATTATTAGCCACAGATTTGGAAATTCTTCCAAAAACTATAAATACACCAATTTGGCATCGAAACTTTTTAACTCATACCCGTCAAACAAGTAATCCTTTAATTGAATGACCCTCGACATTCCATTCTTTTGTGAGAGGGTTTATACGCGGATTAGGAGTTAGTGAATTGGAAAAGACTATTTGAAACATTTCTGAAGAAACTGAAAAACTAGCAAATCATACTGCACATGGCCTTACTACCTTGCAAATGGAAATAACAGAGCTTTCAAAGATAACTCTTCAAAATTGTATGGCTTTGGATATGATTTTAACATCTCAAGGAGGGGTCTTCACTGTATTAAATGTAAGTTGCTGTGTGTATGTAGATCATTCAGGAGAATTATTAACTGATGTTCATAAAATTTGGGAAGTTAGCTCAACTATGCAACAGATACAGAGAGATGATACTTCCTGGAGATTTTCTGAAACCTTTTTGTGGTTGACTTCTTGGTTCCCTGATCTGTCTAGTTGGTTAAAAAAATCAGTTGCAATGGCTGTTGTAATAATCTTAGTATTAGTATGTGGACTAGTATTGTTGCAATGCTGTATGTCCCGCTATACTAGCTTGTTAACTAGAATGCAAGAAAGTGCTTGGAATTATACTAAAAGTTAGTTGCAGGCCTGCAAAAGAAAACAAAAGGAGGGAATTGTAGAAGAATTTTAAATACAACCTCTGGTATATTTGAAATAGATTTTAAGGTCTAGTAAAATGTGTTCAGGACTTAGCTATCTTGTAATACTACCAAAGCAACCGGAATGCTACTCAACAGGCCTGGAAAGTGTTCTTAGCCTGCTTCTTGTCTAGTCCCAACACAAGGGCAGTTTAAAACCCAGTCAAGCTAATCAAAGAGGGACAGTTTTAACAAAGGATGGTTAATTAACTAAACACAGGTGTTTTGCTAGATTAAGAGAATTTAGTCTATAGAAACTGCTTGCTCTACCTAAGCTTTTAATAGAACATCTCGAAGTCTTTCTCAGAATTGTGCAAGATGAAAATTAGTGGAAGAAAGATGAAGAAGATAATGACCCGAAAGATGACCCTGAAACTGAAACAAGGATTGGAACCAGAAGAGAAGAATTTGGCTGAGACAGGGGATTGTAGCAAACTTCAATAAATGATGAGAATCAAGAATGAAAAGGTTGAGTGGAAACTTACAAAGACTTTGGATTTAGGTAATAGATTTAGAAATAGTATAAGGTCTTTTCCAACCTAGACAATTCTGTGATTCTGTGATAAACTGCGTGAGTCCTTCGGACATTTGCCATTCACTGTGGTGTTGGTCCAACTCTGAGTTGTTAATAAAGCAAACCTAGAGATACCCATGTCTGGTCATTCGGTTTCTTCCTTGAACACCAGGAACTACGAGAAATGGAAAATGAATATGTATGAGGAGTATCCCTCACTGGAGGTGACTCTATCTTTCTGAGTGAGGATGAGACAAGGAGATACTGGGGGCCAGGAGTTTTCCTGACTACTGACAATAATAGAGAGCCCTGGTCCCTGACCCAGAGAGTAGCATATTGGGCTGGAGGATTGGGCCCTATGGAAAGAAGAGACCCCTTCTCAATAAAGACTCCGACAGCAGGACATATTCTGGAGAGCATACAAAAGACTGCATGTCTCCAGCTAATGCATGACCAATTACTGATCCTGCAACAATCCTCTCCTCTACAATATGTGGCAGATACTGTTAGACTGCATCCTCTCTTAAGGGGACTGCCTGATGCCTTGAAATTATATGCAGTTCAGCTACAAGATCATTTGAGAACACCCCAACCCTGGAGAAGGGGGCACCCCCTGGAGGTGACATAGGGATAAGTAGCACAGGAGTTTATTAATTACAGGAGATGGATGGGATTCACCAGTCAGGGAAAGACAAAATCCAAAGCAGAACTTAGGAGGGTGGAAGGATATTGGGAAATAAAAGCTAGGCCCTTGCACACTTCCCAACATCCCCCCCCCCGCCCCCACCCCCACCCCCCCAGCAAAGCCGGTGCGACCTCCTGATAATAAAAAATACATAGTATGAACAGAGGGCATCTCAAAGGAGGTTCCCCCGGAGGTGATGGATGGCTTACCCACCCCCAGCCTGGAAAGTTAGTTGAAAGGCTGGAACAAAATAAAGGGGACCCACCTCCCTCAAAGCCCAAAGATCTTTCTCTCCTATCCTGGAAACGCGGAACTACAACCCTGTCTGCTCCCCAGGAGACTGAGTTGATTAATTTAAGCATCCCTGGGTTGGAGAACTGGACATGCCATTCTCACTTACTGAGCTGAGGGGTGGCCAGTGTGTTCACTTAAGGAGGCTCGGAGAATGAGTTGTTGATTACCTTTCCCCTTGAACCCCTTAAAACTCCAGTTACATTTCTAGTAGACATGAGTGCTCACATTTCTGAGATGATGTCGCTAATCGCAATGGCATAGCTGCTAACAAAAACCAGATCTGGGTTAAATATGTTTTTGGAGGCTCTAAGCCACAGCCGACTGCTCAGGAGAAATGCTGGTTACCTGGAAATGAAACTGCAACAGAGTCTATTATGATCTTAGGAAATTTCCCCACAAATATCCTGGGACTCAACCTATTGAAGGGACAAGCCTGAGTGAATCTGAAAGGAAGGGAATGGAACTTTGGGTTCCCAACTGCCTCTGTAAGGCTTTTACAGCAAGCACCTGCACTTCCTCCTTCTAAAATTGTTGATGTGAAACCTTATGCCTGAATATAAATCAAACTCTAAGATCTTAATTTGATTTTACTTAAATAGGTATCTTTTCTAGATTTTGTTTGGATGGAATGAAGAGTTGTAATTTAGACTTGCTGAAATCTAAAGTTTTATCATTTGTTTTATTAGGGTTTTTTTGGTGCATTATCTTTAGCACAGATTTCAGCCAAGTACTAGTTATAATGAACTATTTCTATTAACAATATAGAGAAAAACTTCCCTGTATTTAAAGACCTCCAATGGAATTATTTAGATTTAAATTAGGACTTAAATTGGTGATCTGCTTCAAATGCTAAATGTGAAACATGAGGTGCCACATTTTTCTAAAAGCTCTGTAGTCCTTTAACTTCTGCAGCTGAAATTACAAAAGTAATGATCAGCTATGATTACAGCTTCTTTATATGGAGTAGACTTGTCTTAAAATCAGAAGAAGAAATCTGTGCATAACCTACGAAACTGGGTCTCATAAGATCCAAGAGGGCTATCATTCAGGGCAAACAGTGCCTAAGCAAGAGAAAGCTTCAAAAGGGTGCAGCAGTTTCCTAAGGCTTACAATTCCAGTTATAAGAAAGTTCAGGTGAAAATCAGAGCAAAATTACAGACTGAGGATTTTTATATTCTGTTTATTTTGTGCTGACTTTTTTTTCAAGAGTGAAGTATTCTGAGGAATTAAATGTGTTAGTGCAGTATCAGATGAAAAAGTGACCTCAAAGTAATGCGTTAGCTGCCTACAAATGAGGTCACATCTTTAAGATCTGCTCAAATATATGAAAACTACAATAGAGTATGAAAACACTGCTAGCTCGTTGTTTTCTGCTGAAACAGGCATTTAAATTCAAAACCATACTAACCTGAAAGTGAATCTCAAATGCATTAGTGTCATTTGCAATCACTTCAGCCAATGTAGTTAATGGAGATTTCAAACAATGTAAACTAGGATTAGGTACATCTGGTCCAATGTACTCTGTTAGATTTGCCTATGTCATGGTTTAACCCCAGCCAGCAACAAACCACCACACAGCTGCTTGCTCACTCCCTGCCTCAGTGGGATGGGGGAGAGAATCGGAAGGGGAAAAATAGAAAACTTGTGGGTTGAGATGAGAACAGCTTAATAATTGGAATAATATAAAACAAAAATCATTATTTTTAATGAAAAGGAAAATAACAAAAAAAGAGAGAAATAAAACCCAAGAAAAGCAAGTGATACAAATGAAAAAACAATTGCTCACCTCCAACTGACTGATACCCGGTCCCTTCCTGAGCAGTGGCACCCCAGACAGCTTTCCCCCTAGTTTATAGGCCAAACATGACATAGTATGATATGGAATATCCCTTTGGCCACTTTGGGTCAGCTGTCCCAGTTGTCCCCGCTCCCACCTTCTTGTGACCCCTCACCTACTTGCTGGTGGGGCAGTGTGAGAAGGTGAAAAGGGCTTAGTGTAAGCACTGCTCAGCAGTAACCGAAACATCAGTGTGTTTTCAACATTATTGTCATCCTAAATCCAAAATACAGCAGTATATCAGCCACTAGGAAGAAAATTAACTCTATCCCAGAAGAAACAGAGACACCTAATATCTGTCACTTATGGTTTATATTATACATAAGGAAAACTTAACTTTTTTTGAAGAAAAATCCATCACTAACTGATATGTTGAAGTACAATAAATATATACAGTTCAAACTTCCCATGTCTTAGATAAATTTAAACCATTGTTACTTTACTTGTAATATGTTCCACTCGGCCATACTGAACATTAGTTTAGTAGCACACTAAACGTTAGTCTAGTAGCACACTTGAAATATTATTTAAAATAAATGCTGGCTATTACAGATTATCATGTAAAATATGTTAAATATTGAATGGAGAATGCCTGCATAGCTGCTGCATATTGTTGCATATGAGCAAATGGAAAATATTTTTCCTGTGCTAAGCAGACTTTGAAAGGCAAAGTAATGTTCTGGTAATTTCTGTTATTAAACAAAAAGACTGGGATGCTAGAGGTCATACTGTGGCTTCCTTCTTTTCATCTCTTCCCTTAAAAAAAAAATCTGCAAAAAAAGTTTTCTGAATCTATTCAGAGAGTAACACAAAGCCTCCCTGGTGAATGATTGTCACATCTGGGGTTCCCTGGATACATTTTTCTCTGCCTAGAAATTTGGGCAGAATTTGAGGTTTTTATGCACTTGTTCCTGAGTGCTTTTATTTGCTTTCACATGGAGGTCCTTGTCAGCTGCAGACTCACAGAGGACCCTTGTATTGTGCACCAAGAGTGAATCTGATACTTCTGGAAAGTATTGGCATTCTTAGTGCCCATACAGTTCTTAGTGCCTATACAATGCATAAACACATATGGAAAAAAACAGAAATACAATGAAACCACCTTCTGTGGCTGCTTATCCTTGCACTCAAGGTGAATAAATGCCTGTGAGACGGTGAACTGTAACTTGGGACTGGAGAAAATCTTTAGGAGAGTGGGCACTGCCCAAGACTAAGACAGACACAAGGTGGTTTGTTTTTTAGGGGATAAAACACTTGTTTGGTAAGTATGATAAGATTGTTAGATGGGAGATTTGGGATGGGGGAAATCAAGCTACTCCTATATGGTTCAGAAGGCTGAAACTGGCAGGAAATAAAAATTATTGAAAAATGGGTCTAAAGATGTAAGTGCTAGTGGTTTAGTGTTTTGAATATATAGGGATTACTTGAATTTTTTTTTCGTAATTTCTGATGGTCAGGTTATGTCCTTGCTGCTCTGTTGCAGAGCCTAGGTACACTCTCTGGAGCCAATTCAGTGAGAGTTTCCCCTCAGTAGCAGGTTCTATACATCTCCTGGAGGCGTTGGCTTCCATTAGTGAATGCAACAGTTTGGAGAGCAGTTACGAGCAGAATTGTTACTTAGTATGAGTTGCTTCTGTTTTAGGAGAGTTTAAGTGTGCTTGTTAACGTTGAAAATGGCTGTATGAAAACATAAGTAAGTTGGTTCTTAATGCATATGTAAAGAGTGACTGCTTCTTGAGAGAAAGAAATTTAAGAAAATATTCAAACTAGATCTCTAGTGTACAGTAAATCTTAATTTCAGGTTCCTTAGGTCAGCATAAGGAAATATCTGCTCAAGTTATGACAATGCCTCAAACTTCACCTATCTGCTGCAACAATGTAAATTGCTCTGAGCTCATTTTAACTCAATCCCTACCTCTCTGCATGGTCTGTGTGTTCAAGGATAATCAGCTCCATGGCAGAAGTATAATTTTTATGGATAGAACACATTATCTCTTTTTAACTCAATTTACATAAGCATCCTGTAATTTGTGTTGCTCAGTTTCAGCATAAGCATATAATGAGAACTTCGAGTGTGTCGATCACAGGACACCATTCTTTGTTTTCTAGAACACGTAACCCTGAAATTTTCTCTAGTCTCCTAAGCATAGTAGTATAAATACTGGTAAAATGAAGCTGAAATACCGCTGCTGTCCAAACTGAAGCAGCATCATGTTCTCTCATAACCTAGCTGTTGTTTAAGTGTGTCACCTGCATACTTTCCAATTATTTTAGCAGTTTTTTTGTGTTAGGAAAACTTACTTCAGTGCAGGAAGGTCTAAGAACATTTAATCATAGGTATTGCTCATGAACAAATGAATCTGGTTGGATACAAGTCTGACATAACCTGAATGCATTGGGTTGGCTTACATGTATGTTCATCCATGGGTTTTTGTTTAATTTAATCATATATCTTTTAAATTACTCAGATGACAATTTTTGAAAGTGAATCAGTAGTGGTGAGTACTGCAACTACCACCCAAAATGAGATGTATTCCCCAATATTAGTGAATGTGTTTTCCTGACAAAGTTTTAACAGGAGAGAAATTGTTAAGTCATTCACTTCATGAATCAGCTAAGAATAAAACAGGCAAATTTGTGTGCAAACCTGGGAATGGATGGAGAGTTGATGGAGAGCCAGTCAAAATTCTCAGCCTGTGAGAAAGAACAATGGCTGGCAAAAGAGGGATCAAAGGGTAAGCTTAAGAGTATGACTATTGTAGCAAAAATAACCTTAGATTTATTTGATAGACCTTGTTTGGGGATTTATTTTAATAAATAGAAGCAGAAGCCATTATAACACTGTTATACCTTTATTCTGTTCTTTGATTTTTGAATGTAAGTGGTTTAGGTATTGTAACTTGTGTCCTAAAAGGGCTAGGGGTCTTGAGTCACACTGGGACCCTCTTTGTTGGTACTCCTAACACAGTTATGGTCCTGTCCTGTAAAGCTGCTAAAGATGAAGCAGCACCCGACACGTAGGCTTAAGGAACAGGAGAGTGAGAATGGACAGTGAAGTTTGAGAAGAATGTCTTGCAAATTCCCTCTGGATTATTGCAAGCGTCTACCATAATAGGAAGTGTTTGGTGCGGAAAAGGCATCTCACATTTGATCACTTTAAAAACTTAACGCTCTTCAGTTCTTGTTCAAACACAGCACGTGTCCCATAGGTATTTGAATAACCAATTTGACTGCCCTTTGCAGCCAGAGAGGATTCTCTTCTAAAAAAAGTGGATTGCAATCTTTTCTAACATTGTTGTACATTATGTAGATTAGTAGCCCATTCCATATGGCTTTTATAATGGTGAGATATACTGCTGGAAAACTTAGTGTTTCAGGACCTGTACACTGTATAAGAAGATGGTTTGTGCTACTTATCATGTCAGACATAGAATACAAAGATGGGGAGCAGGAAGGACAGTAGAAGCTGTGTTTCTTTCAGCAATTACTCTTACCATCTACATTCCTCTTCTGTGAAATGCTGGACATCATCCTGTGTCTGACAGCATTTCAAACTTGCTGATAAAGTCTGAGCTTTTGCCACTTGCTGCCCCTGCAGGCAGCAAGTCAGTCTGGACTGTGACCCTAAAAACCTGGGGCATGAGGCATGCTGGATGTGATCAGGATGCAAATGTGGCTAAAATGCAAATGGAGGCTTTGCTCAAACTGATACTGAAACTTCAGTGAGTGTGCTGCAGAGGGTGGCAGTGACAGATAGAAAGGAAAGTGTAGGCTTTGAAGATCTAGCTCAGTCTGGCTGTAGTCACTGAAGTTGACAGATGTCACCATGTTTGGGTTTTGTTCCTTTTCTGTGAAAATTACAGAATGGTCTTAAAAAGTCCAAACCACTGCAGTCCAGATTGGTGGCTCTAAAGCAAGACCCCAGAATGCCTAATCTTCATCCATTCCAGTTTTATTAAAAGCTATCAGGTTTTTGTATATTGAGAATTCAGTATAACATGTTTCTGGATGGGTATATTCCCGGTTAAATGAGTATGTCTCTCTAGTGGATCTCTGAGACCAGCTGTAGACTAGAAGCAGTCAGCAGATGGTAATTTATGTGGATTTCAGGTTGAAAGATTTTCAGAAGGGAGATAACAGTGTTAGCTACCATTGGGCTGTGGTGGAGAAAGTCCCCTGATGATTGCGGATATTTGTGCAGAGAAGTGCAGGCTCCCTGCCATGCTATCTGCAAGTAAGGAGGTTGTGAGTTGGGGGGACTTTTTTTTTTTTCTGAAACAGGGAAAGTCCATTACCATGGGATAGGATTCTTAGAAGTTAAAGCAATTGGATAAGCTTTACACATTCAGCCTGAGTTCTGTTGAATACTTGCTGAAAGGACAGAAGAGAGCTGTGAAGTCAACTTAATTTGGCACCTATGAAATTTCTGTTTACCAATCTTTAACATAATAGTTTAAAATAAACCTTCCAAACCAAAATTTATTCCATGCAGAATGAAGTGTATAATTTTCATTCTGACAAGAAATACGCCAAAAAGGAATAATGCAAAATTATGGCTGTCAGTTATTTATAGGGTGAAAACATACTCTTTTCTCGTAGCTCAGGTATTTTTTTGGTAATAGATTATTTGATAAGTGTTTAAGGTCCTTCATGTCCCACATGTCAGAGGGACTTCCTTTGTTATGATGCAGAATATCCATGCTTCCAGCTTCCTCCACAAATTTTATTAAGCATGGATGTGATGTATGAAATGGGAACTGATATTAAAGCCACATAAATGAAATTATGTAGAATAAGTAGCATGATTATGCAGCTCTGAGATTAATAATGGATCAATATTAATTTATAGCAGTAAAAAGAGGTTTTATCCCACAATATCTTCCTAAGGTACATTTTAGAGGTTCTGACCTGTGTACGGTACTTGAGTACTAATGACTTTCAATGTGTGTTGGTTGCTAGTTTTATATATTACATTATATAGCTCTGTAAATGCAAAATACTTTGAGACACTTGGGGCTTTTTGGGGATATAAGCAGCTCTAGAACTAATCAAAGCAGCTCCAGAATTAATCAACATCTGGTTATTGGTGATTTTGCTTATGACATAGTCTTTAGTTACATGATTCAGTACGGTAAAATGCTAAAAGCTAGATTATAAGAAAAGATGAATGATTTAGCACTGCTGTAAAAGTAGAAGGGTCAGATTCTGCCTAAACTAAAGCTTATGTGGAATGGTTGACCAATCAATACTATAGTGTTTCCTGAGGCCATACCTATGCACTACGCATACTCTACTCTTGACTAAAAGTACTAACCTCTGTTATTGTCATTAACTAATGACTCTTGTAACCTAAGTTAGGAGTTTTAATTTTTAAATTGTTCAGTTCTTCTTCACCTTGATGTTTTTCATCATCTTGACATTTGCTGCTTCATATACCTTCAAAAATGTTACCTAATATTTTAGTCTAGCAAACGTTAAGTCCTTGATTCAAAACATACTTTCTAGCAGTTGTCAGTGAAATTATTTTAATTCAGTATAAGCAACTGTTTTTTTATCCAAAACACCTCCCACAGTTTTTCCCCATAACTGTCTGACTAATCTCAATACACATAGACTTTATGGAAGAAACTAATCTGTTGAAATTGGGCTCCTATGACTTAAATGTCATTTGCAACTGGAGTCTGCATTGAAAGTGAGGTCTGAACTTCAAGTTTGTCAATATACTAACATTAACTTATGTAAGTTTTGATATACATCATATTGGTTTGTAATACTCTACTTAGTTACACAGTCCTTATAAATCATATTTTAAGTTTGAAGCCATTTTGTTCCATTCAACATTTCTTCCTCATGTTCACCTTGTTGGTTTTTCTCAATCTTGTATTTATTGCCGTAGTAGCAGAAAACATTTGTAACAACAAAAAAAGCAGAATTATGTGAATTGAACTTTGCCACATTTTTACACACAAATCAGATAATGTAATGGCCTTTTAAGATTCCTTCTCAGCTGTTTCCTGTCACACTTGATTTTGCAGTGGGTTCAGAGAAGACCACTTCAAATTACTGGAGGCGTCCTACAAACTTGATCTGAGGCCATATTCTGTCACTTCTCAGAGTAAATCTGAGTAACGCTTGCTTCACATTTGCATGTGTCGAATGTTGTAAAATTCCACTGAAGTTTTTTTGTCTTTATGGATAGATGTTAGCAAATACGGGCTTGAGTTTAGGACCTCTGAAAGTCAGGTTTTGTCTGTTAATTCCTTTAACAGTGAGTCTAGTCTTCTTTCAGACTCTACACTGCAAGAGGCCACAGAAAAGACCTAAGAAGAATACTTGGTGTAATCACTTTTTCCTTACACTGCCACCAGCCTTTAATATCTCCTAATATCTCATGTATTTCATATGCTCTATGAAAATACTTATCATAAGAACTAATAACATTGCAAAGATTTAATTATACATGCATAAAACAGTACTTGGATTAAAAGTAGTTGACTCAGTTGTAACTTGGACAAAACTAAGTGATAATCAAGTTACTAAGAAGAAAGTTCATTGCATCCATGTGACTTCTGGTTTACTTATGTATTGTACTTTGATGCTATTGAAAAGAAATATTTTGATCCCCAACAAAATAGAGTAAATGAATAATAAAAGGACTAAAATAGCCACCTCTAAGTCTATAAACACTAAATGACATGTTTGTCCCTATAATTCTGTAATATTCAGATTACAAACTGACATCCCCATCCTGAATCAGTTCAGGCTACTTGTCACATAGCAATCCAGTTAAGAGAATTTTTACTTGGTTAGAAGAATATCCATAACACGATGGGTCGCAGACTTGCAGGCCAGCTGATCAGGTTTGAAGTTCTTGGTTTGAAAGGGGAGCTCTATGTGGGTATAATAGAAGCATTATACTCACCTTTTAACCCATTTGGGAAAAAAATGTATTTTTTGTTCTAAATTCTGATAACCTCACTCTTTAGCTTGTTTTCAATAATTGTTTACTCGTTTACGCCATTCATACTACCTCACAAAGAGGCTTTATATTGATCTAATGTTTGCTTTTCATTTGACATCTATGATCAAAACAAATTGTTCCTAGGACTTATGTGGCTTGAGAAATTACTTTTGTCTATGGGCTATGACTTTTATTGGATTTGAGATGTGTTTAATTTGATAAAATGGACTGTGTTTTCCAGATGTATTTAATAGACTATTCAAACAGATGAAAAAAGCAAGATACTTTCATTTTATTAATCCATAAATTTAGTACTTCCTAATGTCAAATAGTTCTCTTAAAATAGTCTCAACCCCTTTCTTGGCAATTTAACAATTCGCCAGAGGAGGCTTATTTCAAGAATTGCCCTTATTACTATAGCTATGGAGATGTTGCATGAACTACAATATTACACTTCTATTTTTGATTAGATTGGTTTTATGCCTTACATTCTTTCAAGAACTATATTTGTCCACTATGCATTTAAATAATATTTGTACTTTTATTTTAAAAAAATAGCATTCTTTATATGTATTTTTCTGATATCTGTTTATTGTTTGGTAAAAGTGTATATAATCACTCTTGAAAATAGAATACGGAAGTAAAGATCTCTGGATTCACACAATTTTCACAAAATTCTTATGCTGGCAAAAATTGTATCATTGTTGAACACATTTCCAAACAAATACAATGATCTAGGATTGAGTCTGTTGTACTAACCAGGCTATATTAACTAGTTTCATAACATAAAACTTGTGCGTGAAATAGAATCTTTATGAGTGTTTTTGTCTCCTGGCTAACCATTTTGGTGCTCTCCAGTTCTTAGGATTATATGGGGTTTTATCATTGCCCTTCTTGGTATCTTCTTATTTGTAAGAGTACTAGTCTCTCTTTGTATGGAGGCATTCTTTATCCTTGAAGACATTCTCTAAAGCTTTTCCACTTTTACTTCTCATTTTATTTGGTAAGAGGGAGGTCTGGGAGGTTTGCACCTGAAAATCTATGAAAAATATTTCTTGTTAAATTTAAGTATTTTCTTAGTGAGAGTGTTTTGTTTGCAGTTTTTTTCTTTTAATTTAAGTGACTTGCATGGTAATTCCAAAAATCTTTGAGTGTCAGCTTAAAGACCATAATTTGTGCCCATTCTAATTTAGGTTTGTAATAGGGTAGAACAATGTTTTCTATGGAAGTAATTTGATCCTGGAAAGGCTGGCTTAATATACAGAATTTGAAGCATGGGCGTAATGCTGTAACTTAATTCTGCTCACAAACTTCAAGTATAAACTATACAGATGGGCACAATTAGGACATGTGACTCTCAGCGACATTAGCAATGCCATTTGGTTTGTCACATGCATACTTTGCATCTTGAGACATTTTTGCATTTTTCTGAGGAACGTATTGTTCTCTCATTTTGCTAACCCTGGTCTTTACAGAGCATGTATATACTACAAGTAATTAAAAGTTTCTGTCTCATTTCTTCTGTTTATGATTAATTTCCTTGCTGAATGTATCTGTAATAAAATATGATGATCCATTTCCAGACTTCTTTTATTATTTGAGCTTGATATATTTATTTTCCAAAGTATTTCTCTTCTGAATTTCTTTTGTTTTCTGTGCCCTTATTTATTTTTTCTCATTATAGTCGATAGCCATTCACTTCTTTTGAGTGCATCATACAGAAGAGAAAATTTAACTGTGATACTTCTGAAAAGCTCAGTATATTAAATATAGAACAAGTCTGGGTATGTCCAGGGGAAATTAAGTCTCTTGCAGAGGAGTAATACGAAACACTTTATATTTTTATTTATGCATTTGTCAATTTATATAGAACACTTATCATGACAATGACAAATTCCTAGAGCAGGATTATTGAATACATTAAACCCTTTTAGAAGCAAGTCTTACATCTTTATGAACCTGAGCTGCTGAAGATGCCAGCACTCTCTCTGAGAGAATGGGAGTTAATCCAGGATTCTTTTATATCCATACAACCTAAATTGTAGTTTTCTTTGGAAAAAATGCTTTTATTTATGCTCAGGCTAAGGTTCTAGCCCACAACAGAGGTTTTATATGGACTGGAGAAACTTCTGAAAGAATTGTAAAACTATTTCTCCACTTATAAAATGTCAGCCTCATGTGGTTCTAAGGCTTTTGGCATGCCTTTTATTTGTGAGCTCAAAAGGATTTGCTTAGTCTTCTGTTTTGATCTGGGATTTTGTTTTGTTTTGTTTTGTTTTGTTTTTAAAATGAAGTGTTGAAATGAGCAGATAATCCTGGCAGAGCATCCATATAAGTTTAGGTATTGACGAAACGATTGTATATGCGCCTAACACCCTCATCCCTCTCCCCAATACTTGAACTCTTTTTCATGGTTAGTATATGAATAGTTATGCAGTTAATATAAAGCCCATCTTGGGTTTTTTTTCCTTTCTATTCTTTGAGATGAACAGAACTTTATTTTTCTTAGTTTTTAAGTGATGTTTATGGCTGTTGAGTCATAGGATAAATTGAAGTTTTCCCAAAAAATGCATAGGAGAGACTGTTTGTGTCTGGTGAGCGGCTGAGCTTACTCATGTAGTAAGGCAGCTTGTCAGGTAATCCCAGTACAGACATGGGAGACTGCAGGAGCAAACAGCCAGGCTTCAGATCTAACAGGGGGGAACCCTCCAGGACCAAAAGGGACACCGAAGAATTTGTTACTACTCAGCTACTGATTTAATGTGAAAACCCTTGAAAAGGAGGCTCTGCCTGCAAGGGTGTAACAGGTAGGAAGCTGACTTGACATCCTGCAAAACTTGGATTTTAACCCTGTGCAGGCAGGTTACTCTCTGTAAACTAAGCCTCTGGTCCTCCCAGGAGACTGACCATGGCTTCCTTTTTCTGTGTGGTGACAACTACTTTGCTCAGCATGCTGGAGTCTGATCTTCCCTTCCAGCTCCCAGGGCCATGTGATGGGTTTTGAGCTCAGCAAACTGAACCAGAAACAGAGACTGACACTTCCTGTAAAACACCTTGTTGGCCATCCTTGGAAAGCTACCTGTCTTCCTGAGCATGTGTGTTTCTGCAGTTTGGAGTTCTCTTGCTGTTGCTTTTTTTGGACAATGCTATCTCCTCCTGCAGCTCATTAACTTCATCAGTAAGTACCTCATACTGTAGTGGTCTACTAGACTTTTAGCAGCTCTGTATGTTCATAGCAAGTTACACACAGAGAGCAGTAGGCTGAGATTCCAGACTGTTACAGATTACTTATAAGTAATTTTAAAATTACTTTTATTTAATTTTAATTTTATTTAATTATTTTAATTTTAATTGTATTTAAAATTTTAATTTAAAAAATTAAAACAGATTACTTATCAGACTGAGAAGTTCTATCAGTTTCCTAGTACTGAACGACAGTATTGTATCCCTTAAACCATTTAATGATGGTTGGATTGGCCTGTATCCAAACTCCATCACTGAAAGATTCCTCTGGCTTACCAGATACCTTAGATTTATTTTTATTTTCCCAGACTTGTGTAATAATGATCACCAAATGAATATCCATCAAAAACACTAGCATTAATCCCAGAATATTCTGATTTTAGAATGCTGAGTGAAGCCAGATCTTGGAAAAGAAGTACAAAATATTTTCTGTTATTTGGGAACATGCTGTATTTTTAAATTTAAAAATTTCAATGTTTTATTAAATATTAGGAAGAAGCTTCCCATTGAAATGAAACATTCTAATCAAATCCAAAGTATGATGCATTTTTCTCCATTGACTTTTCACTATGCAGGTGTCTTGGCATGTCTCACTTTGCGTTGATGCCTTTTTTTCTGGAATAAATATGATGTATCCCAGATATATATTATTTTTTCTAAATTCATATTATACCTATATATTTTCTATAGAGAGATACATATTCTCTACATGTATTTGGATTTAGATATTTAAATATTTTATATAGATAAATGTATAGATATATCTATGCAATATATATCTATACAAATGCAGGTGAATCTAGATATACCTATATACATATATAGGTAGTGATACAGAAAAATAGATATCCAGCATATCCATTTATATATATATATCTAATACATAGCTACTACATAGCTAATGATATCTACTTTATATATATATATATCATAGATCTGTGTATTTTCTGCTTATATTTATCTATATATAGCTAAATATATTCTCTATATATAGAGATATATAGATAGTTTACTATGTATAATTTTTTTTTTCCCCATAAAATTTATCTTGCAGTTAGCAATGTTTCACATACTCTCATTTTCTGTTAACACAGAACCATATGCCATAAAAAGAGACTGTGTGATAGGGTCATCAGTTTGTTATGGCTCTGAGATGCCTAGGACAGCTGTAGATTTTGATTATTCACTGGAGAAGAAGATTTTGTAATTAAAACTGAGATTCATTTGCTCATTAGCATTAAACTCTTTCATTACAGTTCAAGCACCATTAGCTGGGTAGACTCTGGAGTCCTTGTTTGACTGGAGAGCTGATGTCCCCTAGGCTGATTACAGAGCACAGGCCAGACGTACTGAGGAAGAGTCCTTCCTCAGCTGCACTTCTCACAATGAGGACCACACCTGAAGCCACAGCTACGGTAGGAATGCAACTGAGGAGCAGATGCATCTTGCATGTCACAGCCATGGAGTCAGCCTCAGACCAGGATGCTGCAGCGTGGTTAATAAAGGTAGAGGGCACAATGCTTAGAGATGGCATGTTCCTCACCCTAACGGCAGCAAAGGGGCTGAAGCCCCTCCACGGTCAAGGGAGACACACACCTTCTAACATATAAGTTACACGTATCACCAGAAGGCAGGAAGCAACAGAATTCACTGCCCAAACCTGTGTTAGCTCTAACCTGGGCTCCAGTTACTGCATGTTTTTAGTGTTATTAGTGTTACAAGCTAACATGGGGCTAGTGGGACAGTAGCTAGTACTGGCATGAGTTGTGTTGGTTAAAGTAGAGAGTAGTGTTGAAGGATATATAATTAAAAAAAAAAAAAAATTCGGCCAGGTATTTATAAAGGGTTAAAAATGGAGAACTGCACTAGGAAAAGCTTATTTTATCCATATAAAACTCTGCTTCTTCCTTCAGAGAGATGATTGGTTTCACTTGGTTTGTACAAATGATGAAAGCAGTCAAGATCAACCAAGAAAAATACAGCTTCTGATGCTGTGATGCAATAAACAGGATTGTTCTGCCACCTACTCAACAAGGCTCTTTAGATTTTCCAGCATGTAGCTCTCCCAAGTTGTGACATACTGAAGATGCAAGTAAATGTTTACTATTTTGTTTCCTTGATTAAGGTAATCTACTTCTCATTCTAGGGCCTTCTATAGATGGGTGTAGTTGAATACCCATTTTCTTCTTTTCTAGGCCTGACAGAGCAGGGTCTTTCTTGTCTCTTAGATTCTTATAGAAGAACACTGGAAGGATAAAAAAATGAGAAAATCAATGAGTTATAATCTATAATTTAAACATGATTCACCATGACTCATTCATGAAATGAATTGCAGAGTTTCATGTGACAAAACAATAACCATAAACGTAATCATCAGCGCCTACTCAATCCTCTCTTTACAGCTATGCACTTCTGTGATTCAAATTATTTTGGAGAGTCTTAGCAGACATAAATCAGCACAGAACTGTCAGAGTCAAAAGAACTCAATGACTTAGAGCAGTTGCAGGGTCGTACTTTTTTATGGGTATGGTAAGTTCAACTGGCACAAACTTCTTCAGTTGTTACACGGGGAAAAAAAATTCAAGGACCGCTATCAGTTTTAACTTGCATGTACAGTGTGCTGCTGTTAGTCTGGCAGAACAGATCATGACAGTTTTGTTAGCACTGATTTAATTCAGGTGTGTCTGTGGTTAGCTAGGGCAGTTCATACAGTCTTTGCCTGGTTGTACCTTTCCCAAGAGTCCGTTCAGAAAACAGGCTGCTGCTGTTCCCATCCACCCTTCATGCACTCACCTTGTTATCCAGACCCCATTCCACTCCTTAAGCAAGAAGGTGGCAAGAGGAAGTGGTAGAACTTGTCCTGGCAAGGGCAGCCTAATATATTTTTTGTTTTTTAAGGCTTTTGTTTTATTCCAGAGGTAGGTTTGCCCTGGAATAAATCTGTCTGTCTGCAAACAGATGTTGGTGAGGTGGCTTCAGTGATGCCTGCAAGAATAGGTTGCAGCTCATGGCTCTCCTAATGAGTGTGTCCTTTGTTGTAAGGCTTTGATTTAGTGCTTCATGTTCTCAGTGCTTCTTGCATCAACTAAAAACACAGAAATGAAACTGGAAAAACAGAATAAAAGACTTTCAATACAGGGAATGTTGGAAGGAATTAAAATACAGAGCCATAACCTCTACATGAACAAATTTTTTTAGCAGTGTTACCACTAAATTAGGGGAGCTACAGCAAATTACTAAATCAGAAGCTTTTCAATAAAAAGCGATATATGAAAGAAACATGGAATATAGACCAAAATCCCATATTCCAGAAGAAGCCAAGGTAAAGAAGGGCTTGTGCAACTGTGAAGTGGCTTCTTTTATTTATGCGAGGGCAAGACAAAGAATTTGTCTGGTCATCCACCTTCTCAGTAGTTGTTAGAAATGCTGTCCTGGCAACGGAAATTAGCATATTGTGGATAAGATTAACAATTTGATTTATTCGATTATTGGCACAAATAAATACCAATACATTAAATGGCACATAATTAATCATGGTTCTCAGCCTCTGTCACATGAAGATCTCCATCAGTTATAGGAAGTAGCCTTCCCAGAAAGAGGTTTTTGGATTAAGGCTGAATGATAAAATTCATCTGGCTTTAAATGGCTTTTTAGAGGATTCATCTGACCTTTCAAACCTGTTCAGAAGTTTTTTGACATGTTAACTTTGTATCTTAAACTCACTCTCTACACCAAAAAGCCTAACAGAAATGTGGCTCTATACTTTTTCTAAATAAAATGTGCTGCTAAATAATACAGTGAGGTCTGGGATTGGTGCCCTTAGTTGAGGGTTATCCCTTTGCTCTGGTGATATTGCATCTTTCACAATACAGTTCAATGCAATTTCTTTTGAAATACCCAGCAAACTTTTAAAGTGCGTTGAGTTTCATATCTTGTTTAGCACCAGTTGACTAGTGAGAGTCGAAGTTGAGGAAAATAAGTTACAAAATAACAGACATCCTTAAAAACAAAGGACTCCAGAGAAGCACAAATCCCACCTTTACTAGCTTAAATAATTTGTTTGTAGACAGGTGAGAAGATTCACTAATACAATACAAATCAGATCAAAAACATAAATTCTGGTAACTTGATTTAAATAGTGTGTGCTACATAGTGATATGAAATTGGTTTAGGGCTGTAAAACACCAACAACTCAACAGCCAAAGGAGAACAATTTGAGGGGATGATGCCATAAACCAGCAGTTCCACTGACTTCTGATGAAGACAATAGAATATGGAATCCTAGATAGGAAAAAGAAAATTCAGGAATTATCTGTAGATAATTAGATAGAGCTAAATCTTTTTTTAATAAAAAACTTAACTCATTAGACTGCTTCATTATGTATTCATTGTTGTTTATGACATTATTCATTCTACTGTCTTATTGTATAATCAGTTATTAACAGGGGACAAAAGTGTTAAGCAAAGAAGTCTCAGTAATTTAATATTTAGTCCTTAAAATTTATTTCAGGCCTTACACATAATCTGGAATCATCAGAATATAAATTAAACCAGACTAATATTGAATCATTGACTGAAAAGGATCCTAAGAAATTGTCTAATGCTTCCATACCCAACACCAGCACTAATCTATAATTCTCTCTCGGTATCTGTGAAGTGTCTGTCAGGTATTTAAGAAATCAGGAATATTCCCCAGTGTCTTCAGGCAGCCCTGTTCCACAGGTCCTCTCTTGACAGAAACATTTCTAATATCTAGTCTGAATATTTTTAAGTCCTAAGTCCATTATTACTTTTTGTTCTACTATGACCATGAACTGATTGCTTCCTTTCTTCAGATACATAAGCCTCTTTTAGCATGTTTTTATGTAAGCTTTGAATAGCCTGGGATATTTCATCTAAAGAAGAGAAAATCTTTGATACAGATTCTGCATCGGTCCCTGATCACTCTTCCTGCTTTTCCCCTGTTTTCTAAAGTTGACTTATACTTTTGAAAATTGCAACTGAGATCTTACTGTTGCTGACTAGAGCACAGAGATAAACTTGTGTGTATTTCAGATAGTGATTCTGATTATGATCTTTTTGGCAAATTTATTTTTATTTTGATAAAGCTAGTAAAAGAAAAAATACAAATTTCTTGTGTAATAGACTTATTCCAATACATTTCTCCATCTAAAAAGGGTAACATAAATGCACAGTTTATACTGATACATGTAACTCGTGTAAAATAATCATGTGCAAGCTTTTAATTTAAAAAGAAAGATATGTAAAATGTACTTTAAAAAAAAAATTAAACAAAACAACAAAATGACATTGGTGATAAAGTCCTGATTATGCCATCTTTATTAGTTTTTCTATACTGTAGGTATGAATGCTTTGATGGAGCCCATGTCACAAGAACCATAAGTACAGCTCATGCATTCTCTCTGCAACTGAAGTTGTCCTCTAACTACTAGACATCTTGATCACACAGACCATGTCAGTTATTGAGAAAATTTAATCTTCCCTTAATCTTTTTTCACTTCCTCTACTTTATTTGGGTCACTTCCACCTCAGCAGTTTCGCAGTGTCAAATGTGTGGTGTCAATTTACTTTTCAGAGGAAAAACAAAGATTTCTCCTGGAAAAGACAACATTTGTGAAGGAAACAGAAAATAAATATAAGGTTTTCTGAGGTGGGCTAGATTAATTGGTGTCTCTGAAAATCAGACTGGAAGTGGATATTGTTTCAGTTAGAAAATAGATTGGTTTTATAAGACAGTTCCTTTTATATGATTTAATTAACTCTAAACTTCTTTATGAGTTATTTATATTGATATACAAATATTCTACTAGCAAAAATAAAATACTTTCTGAGGATGTAATTAATTTGCCTTGATCTATTCTGAAATTTAAATTGAAACAGAGCGCATGCATCACACTTGAGTAGCTTGCTAAGAAACAGCTGAACTGATTAAGTTTTCTGGATCAAATGTCAGTTTTCTACCTAAATAAAATAAATTCAAGTGAACACCTTAATATAGAAATACAAAATAGAAGTAGTGTTCTGCAGTATTATCCCTTAGGTGCAGCCCACAGTAATAACAATTGAAGGTCACAGCTAAGTTCAATCATAAGGCAAAGCCTAAACAGTGCTATCAGGTTGTCCTAAATTCCTTCCAGTGTAGTCCAGGATTGTCTCTGACAAGCATATGTAATCCTCTGAGAAGCTCTGTATTGTGAAGTTCTCTTTTAGATCCAGTTTTAAGTAGATTAAGCTCTGTATTTTGTTACTTAATTACCAGGACTGTAAATACATACACACAGAAGTTGTGTCAGAAAAGATTGATATTCTGTTACTACCACAAAGTCTGTCTGGACTTAGCTTCATTTTATGCATCTGTAACATACACAGGTTGTCATGTAGCTTTTCTTGAGGGAAGAACCATCCTGAAAAAGACACTTGAAGAACTATAAGAACTACGGTTTTCTGGTCCATATAAAGCTTTGGTCTTTGTACATTTCTCCCATTGTATATTATTGTTTTACATTACAACTTATATTGGGTTGTTTTCTCCATTTGAGAACAGACCGCCATGTCTTTTGTTTGTTGGGATTTTTAGTTTTTTCTGATCCAGCAATTAAAATGGTTGTTAGTTTATGTTAGTTATCGTACAATCAGCTTGCAACTCTCTGACTGTTTGAAGTTAACCTGTATGACTTCAGTGAGTAGGACAGGAGTATCCCATTGTGGTGGTGCAACCCCCCCAACTCATGGGCTGCTTGGTGCTTGGTGTGATTCCCTCACCTCCTGGGCCACATACCAACCCAAGATGGATTGCAAAAGGCAACAGACCAGAGTATTAAGGCACCCCCTGAATGTACCTGGCTCCTGCTTCCTCTATTGCTTAGTAACAATAATGACAATCAATCACCTCCTGACAGCCTAGTACGTCTGTACCTGGGTTGTGGTACAAAGGGGGTGATACCAGAACTTCAAAATCTAGCAAGTTCTGGGCCTGCACAGCTGGTGGAAAGTACCACAGTATTTCCTCATGTGAGTTGAGCTGAAATGGAAAATTACCTGATGCAAGTCAATTATCAATTATCTGTGACCCTATAAACAGCAACTTTAAGACCCTTCGAGCTCTCCTGGATTGCAGTGGACAGTGATCAGCATTTCCCCTGAGTTGGGACGCCTCTCAGACTCAGACTTCTCAAAGTTTGAAGATTGTCTGCCCACAAAGCTGGTGGAAGGCCAGGGTGAAGTCAGACTTCTTCTCAACTCTCAATTATTGCCAGTTGAGAAATATTGACGCATTCTGAGTATTTGCTCCAAACTCAAGAAAAGGGAAATCTTAACTATTGGCTAGCCTTTTCCATCCACCTCTTTACTTACCTCTTTACTTATGTGTCTAACTACTCACATTGTGGATGTTAATATATATTTCACTAGATATCCAAATATTTCTGTGGTCTGTATGTGTGTGTCTTGTGTTGTACATATATACATATATTTAGTGTGGGTGTATATACATACATATATACTTTAAATCAGAATACCTTGTAGTAAGTTTGTGTGAATCTTGTCATTCTTGAATCTGTAATTAAGTTGCTATTTTAATCATATTTTATCAAATCACTTTGTTAATCTTTAATCAAGCAACCATAAAGTGCTGCTAAAATTTAACCTTTGATCTACCTCACACCATCAATAAACCTTAAAATGCTATTAAATAATAACCACATGAGATACCTTCATAAGCAACACTCATGTGAAACAGTGTTGAAAACCGTTTAAGTTGAAGTTTACAATGTTTTCTTGATGATTAGTCTGACAGTATCTGACACTATTCAGTTCCCATAAACCTGAACAGTATCCTTTAATAATGGAGGTGATTAAGGTATTAAGAAGCAGTTCTGTAACAAGGTATACTGACTATACTACATATTCTCCATCACAGTGAGCTCTTCAGACTTCACTCACATACCAAATGAACAGGTCTTGAATCTCCTAGTGTAGGCTGGGTACAGATGAAATGTAGGGGGAGTATAGGTGACCATCTTTGGCTCTTCAGAGTTTATAAAAAGGCTGATTTTTAAGAAAGTGATCAAGAACTTTTTAGAGGCATCTTACAGAACTTTGATCAAGATTGTTTTGAGTTTGATACCAATACTATCTTGTACACTCTAAATAGTCCTGCTTTTCTTGCTTCTTCTTTTCCTTTTAACTTCAGTGAATGCTGTCTATGTTTGTGTGTTATGATCAACTCTTTTTTTTTGCTTTTCTGATGGGTGAAAGCTACATGGAAGAGGAATGTTTCACATTGCTTTGAATGAGAATTTGGTTATCTACATCTGATTTCAATTACTATTGCAGTCAGTTTTCAGGAACACCTGCTTGCACTACAATTTGATAGAAAAACCCAAGGATTTTAGCCTTTAGAAATGAAGTCTGCTGCAGTCTAAGAGCATAGAGTAGGTTAGTTTCCAATCATTGATTACATATCTTTTGGATTCCTAAAATACCTCATCCTGCAGTATTGTAAGGTCAGTGAAACTTCTGTCTACAGAAAACACTATTTTTCTTTTGTTTCATTAAAAAAAATTATCTGGATAGTTCCATTTGAGATTTCAGTGTTGCTTTCTCTTTTGCCAACTCTAGTCATCATCTTCGTGAATTGGAATCATAACTGGAATTACCATGTTTGTTACACATCTCAAATTTGGAGGTAATATCTCGTAATTTTTTGATTCCACTGTTTAACACTGGAGATGATGATTTTTTCTGTTTTTTCCTTGTACAATACTTTCAAAGTAAAGATCTTTAAATATACGTGGTACTTGAGTTAAACTGTAGTTCTATTCTGTTTTTTTTTTCCTGTTTCCATCTCTCATGCTTTCTAGCACACAGCTGTTTGTGACAAAACGCCATACTTCAGGGTAAAAAGATTGAAAACTACAAAGTGTTAGGTTTTTTACATACAAGTGCCTACACACATTTAGGGTAAGAACCTGAAAGTTTATAGTGTACTTCCATGCTTCCTGACTGTGCTTTCTTGCACTGATGAATGCTACGGAGTCTTTCTGTCTTGTAACTTTAGCTGCCAAAGTTTTAAGCTGTTAAGTCTCTCTTCTACTGCTAAGACGTGTCTTGGAAATAGAGTAAATCAGAAGTCACTGTAACAAATGAATTTGTTTTTACAAGTTTTTTAATTGTGTAAGTCAGTTATTGCACAAGTTAGTAATTATGTACTGACTTTTTGTTCCAGATCTTCTTCATATTCATTGCAAAGGAACTTTTAAGTAAGCTCTGATTTATAGGCTAAAAATGCCTTATCTTTTACAGAATTCTCTAGTAACCCTTCTTTTCCATGCCTGAGTCATTCCACCAATATTTGAGGTATTTCAGCTTGAGCTTAATGTAACTAACAGTGTAGCTAAACTTGCCTTATTTGCCCTGTATCAGTCTCCACTGCAATTATGAAGTTTTCACATAACAACCTGAAGGACATCTGTTTGTCTGCATCTTACTGTGAAGAAAGTACTGGATGTACTCCAGACACTGTGATCGTTTGTTCTTTCTTTTTCATTCTTTTACATCAAGTAAAACACCAAATATTTGTGAACTTGGTAAGTAGGAGTGAAAAAAAAATAAACTGTCAAAGCTCTTAAGAACAAGTGAAGGCACTCCTAAGTCTATGGCATAATAAACTATGGATTTTTAACTTTTCAGGAGACAGTTTTGTCTAAAAGCTTATTCTGATTCATCTGCAGAATGAAACCCTATATGAGAAATACTTAGTTCTGCCCCTCTGTCCTGCTGCTTGTTAACAACTGATAAACACGAGACATCATAAAATATTCAAAATTTAAAAGGAAGCTAAAGTCATCAGACAAACTCAGGGAGAAGACATCAGGCAAACAGGACTTGTTGGACAACCTAATTGTGTATTAGGAACGAAAGTAGCAGAAGTAAAGATTTTGATGTGAAGTCTTCTTTCATTTCACCTCATGTATAAAATTATCCTCAAAAGCACATTAGATGAAGAACAAAGACTGAATAGACATTCATCAGAGGTTCCATATAAAAAAAAGGTTGAGCCACCTAAATAACTCAGCAGGCTTCTAATGCATTTTGTCCGTTAAGGCTTACAACCACTTTGGACATCTACTAATTTTTTTGTGATTCTCCTGTTTTCCAATATGATCATGAGATGAGTGCCAGTCTTTTTTTTTTTTTTTTTTTTTTGGTTTTAGAGTAAAGACAAGTGTGATTACATGTCTAAACATTTTCCTAGGTATAGGAATTACCTTGCATTTCCGAAAGCTGTCTCTTAGTCTTTCTTGTCTGCCTGAATCTGTCTAGATTGTTGATTGTTTGTTTCTTTTTTCCCAAATAAACTAATCCAGTTTTCTGCACCAGTTCATGACAGTCTGAGCAAAGAAATCACCCTTATTTTGTGGGCAGGCATACCCACAGCTTAACAAAATCATCCACGATTTCTCTGTTAATGTGTAGGCCACTCATTACAGAAGTGTAACACCGGTCCATATATCTTGTGCTGTAAAGACCAAACTGTTAACGAGCAGTAATCACATGTGCTTCCTCTTGTGGCTGTCACTACTAACAAAGCTCTCTTCACCAACCTCATGCACCCTGTTCTCTCTCTCTTTGGTGCTTGCTGTTTGTGAGTCTGCCCTATGTTTATGAAGTGACATGCTCCATTTATAAATTGGTAACTGACACAGTAAACAAGCAGTTGATTATCTTTTTATTAGATACTTTTTCTGTGTATAGGGGCATGCAACTGGTTCTTCTATGACACCATGTGGTGCTCAGTACTATGGGATGATGGTGATGGCAGTGGAACAAACTCCAGGTGTATGGAAACTTCATCACTGCTCATGCAAGTGAACAGGAAGCTTTAACATCTAAACTAGGGAAAAATCTCCCAAATAGGACAGGACTGTAAAGACCTCTTCAGTCAGCTGTACTTTTATATTAAATGACAAATGTGATAGGAAAAAATATGTATTTCTTCATACTAACCAATTAAATATTTACCAAAAAAAGTCAACAAGCAAGGAATCTATTTCTCTCCCTCTCCTCAGACTATTTGAATGATGTTTAGCTCATGTGATTAAAGGACATGAACCACTTGTGACTATTGGAGAAGAGAAGGCTATGAAGAACTCAAAGAGCATAACAAAGTTAGGTGCTTGGGAGGCAGAATGACAGATGAGACTGACTATAGTTAGTGCAAGCTAATGCAAAATAAAAGGGATAATTGTAACAATTATAACTGCAAACATACCTTGTGGGGGCGTTCTAAATTAACTGTACCTTTAAGGAAAAAGGATCTGTGCATAAGTCCATGAAATTATTTGCCCCAAACATAGTTGTGCACTAAGAAAGCAAATAAGAAAATAAGATTGGAAGAGGGAAAGATAATAAGGATCCTGTGTTCATATTAAACCTTACATAATGAAGATTATAACGAAATATTGAATACAGTATATTAGGTATAAAACTTGATTATTACCCTTTATGTCTGATCCTGGTTATCATATTTAGAAAGAGAAAATATATATAGCACAAACCCAGTTTTTGTTTAGGCTTAAATTTACATATATTAATTTATATTAGTTATGCAGGGCCTTCTGTAGCTAAACAATCATCATGTTTAAAATAGCTGTTTTATATTGATGAAACAGTGCTTATTTATTTGCAGTGACAACTGTGGTTCCTGGGGAACTGCAATGACCTGAGGTGAGAGTAAAATAAAGGGAAATTGCAGGGAAGAAAACTGTTACAGTGTTACCTCATTTCTGCAGTGTCATAGGAGAATTTGCATAGATGAGAATTTACTGGTTATGGAGAAGATCATCTTGACTGACATTATGAGGCACGTACAGGACAAGAACATGATCAGACCCAGCCAGCACGGGTTTATGAAAGGCAGATCCTGCTTGACCAACCTCATCTCTTTTTATGACAAGGTGACCCACTTAGCAAATGAAGGAAAGGCTGTGGATGTGTCTACCTAGACTTTAGTAAAGCCTTTGACACCATTTGCCACAGCGTTCTCCTGCGGAAACATTCCTGGAGAAATGGCTTGGATTTGTGTACTCTTAGCTGGATAAAAAACTGACTGGATGGCCAGGCCCAAAAAGTTGTGGTGAATGGAGTTAAATCCAGTTGGCAGCCGGTCAGAAGCGGTGTTCCCCAGGGCTCAGTACTGGGGCCAGTTCTGTTTAATACCTTTATCAGTGATCTGGAAGAGGGGATAGAGTGCACCCTCAATAAGTTTGCAGATGACATCAAGTTAGGTGGGAGTGTTGATCTGCGTAAGAGTAGGAAGGCTCTACAGAGGGATCTGGACAGGCTGGATTGATGCACCAAGGCCAATTGTATGAAGTTCAATAAGGCTGAGTGCTGGGTCCTGCACTTGGGTCAAAACAACCCCATGCAGTGCTACAGGCTTGGGGACGAGGAGCTGGAAAGCTGCCTGGCAGAGAAGGACCTGGGGGTGTTGGTCGACAGCCGGCTGAATATAAGCCAGCAGTGTGCCCAGGTGGCCAAGAAGGCCAACAGCATCTTAGCTTGTATCAGAAATAGTGTGGCCAGCAGATCTAGGGAAGTGATTGTCCCTCCTGTACTCAGCACTGGTAAGGTTGCACCCTGAAGACTGTGTTCAAGAAAGACATTGAGGTGCTGGAGTGTGTCCAAAGCAGGGCAACAAAGCTGGTGAAGGGTCTAGAGCACAAGTCTTACAAGGAGTGGCTGATGGAACTGGGGTTGTTTAGCCTGGAGAAAAGGAGGAGGCTGAGGGGAGACTTCATCTCTTTCTGCATCTACTTGAAAGGATGTTGTAGAGAGTTGTGTGTCAGTCTCTTCTCCCAAGTAACAAGCCATAATTCTCCCAAGTAACAAGAGGAAAAGGCCTCAAGTTGCACCAGGGGAGATATAGATTGGATATTAGGAAAAATTTCTTCACCGAAGGGTTGTCAAACATTGGAAGAGGCTCCCCAGGGAAATGTTTGATTCATTATCCCTGGAGGTATTTAAAAGACGTGTGGATGTGGACACGGTTTAGTGGTAGACTTGGCAGTGTTAAATTTATGTTTAGACTCGATGACCTTCAATGTGTTTTCCAACCTAAATGATTCTATGATTTGGAGGAAAATTCTGTAACTTCATGGCTTCTGACTGAATGATGGAATCAATAATGTTACTAGACTCTAAAATAATAACTAGTAGTACAGGACTATCTGCATCTGATCTGTATAGTGTCCCAGACTTTTTACTTTCAAAGAATTTAATATTAGAAATTAACTTTTCAGACTTAACAATCAGATACTTTCATGTGTCAGTTTACTTTCTAGAATTTGAACTACTTTACAATGTTTAATTGAAGATGATGCTAGATTTTTTATACTACTGTGGAAAGAATTTGTGACTTCCTTATATTTTTGATATTTTATTTTCCTTAAAACAAGTTTCAAAACATTTAGTAAAATCTTTAAAATAATTGTTCAATTTTAAAGAGTATTCTTGGAGCCACAACTGTCGATGAAATCCAGCATTTGAATATCAATTTTATTTTGATCAAACATTACACCCCAATAAATTTATTCCATAACTCTGAAGCTATTATGTCAGTGTGATCACCATCTGCACTGGGCACAATTTCAAATCAATGTTATTCTTTTATATTTTTTCCTGAAAGGGAGAGGTCTTTGTTAATCTTATATCACACTGAAAATAAAATAATGTCCTTATGGAGCTCCATCTATCATAAAAGGAAAACAAAATATGAACCTTTTACAATATGGCCTTAACTTATTAGTGCATTCATAAAGTAAATTGTTATGAGTACAAGAGACAAAAATGCCTGGATTCGGTTCATATGCTCAGCAAGTACCCAGGTAATTTATGAAAATACATCATTTCAATACAGACTGAAGAGCTCATCTTGAAAGAGCTCAATATAGTCACTAAACTATCGGAATTTTTGTAGGACCTGATTTTGAAATTAGCAATGTGCTGGAGAACTTCTGTCCTCCTGTGTTAGAGAAATCAGTAGATTTTCTAAGCCTATTGAGCTCTGGCATTCTGTATAGATAGCATTTCCAAGGGAGAGAGATGTACTTAATAGTAATAATTTTGACATAATCCTACTCCAAGCAATTTCTGAAGTGAAACAAAAGTGCATGATATTAAGAAAACTATTTATGTAGTTTCCAAGTTCTGAACTAGAAAACCCATACCCATATTTAAATTCAACCTGTATTTGACTACTATGTTAGATTCAGTGAACAAACAAAGAGAAATTTTTCTCTTGATGTGGCCACCATTTGTAGGTTTTGGACCCTACATTAATACCGAGGGAAATCTTTGTTTGACCCTCCCTTTTGGGATACAGCTAAAGGAAGTATGAATGTCTTTGTAGACTGCAGTTTGTCTGTTTCAATTTTTTACCAACAGCACAAAATCATAAAAACAAAGGGGAGGCTATTAATAAACTAAGAGATGCAATCATTCAGCTCAGAATTCTGTCTCTGACAGTAGCCAAATGTGAATTACTAGGGCAGGATGAAAGAACAAGGAATTTTTTTAATTACTTTGTCTCCCAGCACTGAAATAAAAATTTTTTGAGTAAGAGGCTTAGTTAGTGTCTGTGTCCTTTATAGATTTCTCTTCCAAACAGAGTTTCAGCACCCATGATATCCTGCTGCAAAGAATTTCACCACTTACCTACACTATGTGAAACTCCTTTCCAATGCCTTTTAAAGGTAAAAACCAGAAATTAGTAAAAAATTTATATACTGATAAGGTCACTAGCTTCTCTAATTGAAGGAATCAATCTCAAACTCAAAACAAACAAACAAACAAACCAAAAGTGCAGTCATTCCCCCCAGTGATACTTATAGCTTTATTTTATCTCCCATGTGGAAAGCTGTTCTTCAAGGGAGAGGAAGGAGCAGTGAAAAAAAGAAGAATTATACTATGGTTCTGGTTTACTTTTGGATTATGTGGAGGGGAGATCTCTGATTCTAATATTACTATATTAAAGGAAAAAATCTTGATTTTGTTAATGCTTACTTGGACTCAGGGAATATCCTTTTATCTTTTCATCTGTGGATGAAAGAAGTTTAGCTCTACCATATATATATGCTGGATGCTTTAAAAGGGCAATGTTTTCTGTTATCACATCCTATGTTTCAATAAGCTGCACCTCAGAGATGCTCAGCCCGAGACATAAAAGTGTTGTACATAACGTGCTGTGACTTGGCTGACCTGTCATGAAGAATGGCAAAAAGACAAAATTGTGTGATTCTTAAGGAGCAGCCAGGCACTCTTACTATAAAGTCAACATTTATTTCTCTGAACCAGGTGGCAGGCTATTTAGTTTAGCCACTTCTAAAACCAGTTAATTTAGTCTTATATTAAGAAAAAGGGCACATAGTTTAACCTTGGGACTTGCACAAGGCTTAACAAAGATAAATGTGAAGTCATGTACCGAGATGGAATAATTCTGAGCAACCATCCAGGCTGGGCACTGCCTGCCTGGGCAGCAGCTCTGCAGAAAAGTCCCTGGTGCCCTGGGGGACAGCAAGCTGCACAGGAGCCACCCTGGGGCTGGCAGAAGAAAGGGCCACCAACATCCAGTGTTGTAGGAGCAGGGGCATAGCCAGGGGATGGAGGGATGTGATGATCCCCCACCGCTTGGCAGTTCTTTGACCACACCTGGAAAACTGTGTCCAGGTTTGGTCCCCTCCAGCTGAAGAGAAACACTGAACAACTGGGGAGGTTCTAGTGGAGGGTCACTGAGGTAGAACCTAACTGTAGTCTTCCAATACCTACAAGTTTAGTGATAGAGAAAATGGAGGTACTCTCTTCAGAAGAGTACAGGATGACGGGACAAGAGGCAACAGGCTTGAGTTGCTTCAGGGGAAATTGTGTCTGTATGTAAAAAAATATTTTTCACTGTGAGAACAGTTAAATGTTGGAGTAGACCACCCAAAGAAGTGGTGGAATCTGGGAGGGTCAAGACCTGGTTTAACAGAGCCCTAGAAAATCTTATATAAAGCTCTGCCTTCAGGAGAAGGCTGAACCAGAGGATCTCCAGAGGTCCCTTCCAGCCTAGACTTTTGTGATTCTGAAAATAGTCAGTGTTTGAAGGCACTGCTTATCTCATTGGTACTCAGTAACACAGCCCCTAAATGGAAGAAATCAGTGTGCAAATTCTGCTTCATTTCTGTATATGGTCTTGTCTCATCGTTGTGAAAATCTGGAAGCAAAAGTTGCTTTGAGTTGGAGCAGTAAGGAACCAGAATGTAAACATCATTGTACAACTGAGCCCCAGTGTTTTAAATGGTACTCAGATTATTACCTGGAGTACACAGTAATGTTCAAAGTATGCCTTTGCAAGGGAATTTTGCATTTGTTTGTGTTTTCTATTTTACAGTGCATTAATTTTACTTCATCCAAAACATAAAGTTGTGGACCATGAGTCACTGACTGGCTACCTCTGCACATGACTTATTCTTCGCTACACTGCATTAATTATGTTTATTTTCCACATGCTTCCTCCACACCATCTTTGCGTTATCCTTGATCATTTACTGACTTCATTATATCCATGATATCATAAATGATATGGAAAAAACAGGATAAATATTTGGGGATTTCGCACAATACAGAGTAAAGAAAAACACTGGAAAAATTAGGCAACAGACTTAAACTAAATTATCAACAAAGGGGAGAATTTTTCACATCATAGTTGTTAAAATGGGGAGCTCCTAGACACAGGTTTGTGGAGGTCAAAAAGGGTAATACTCCTCCACTAAAGTGTTGAAACCCTTTTTAGTGCATGCATGACTATTAAGCACTCTGTAAATTTCTAGCTCACAATATCTGTAAATCACTGGTTATTTGAAGCTTGGAGGGCATGGCAAGAGAGCCATTTCTTTTCTGCTTTCTGCATGCATGTGCTACTGATCTTTGTCCTTGGTGGGATCCTAGAATGTGTTGGTGTTATGTCTCACCTGCTGCGACAATTGTTGCATTCAGGCATTTGGGGAATCAGCTTTTGTTCATTAAATCATTAGCAGAATACAAAACCTCAACAATGTATGAATGAACGGTTGTGGAAGGAATGGCCCTGGAATGCCTTTGTGGACTATATGTGAAGTTTTTTGTTTTATTCATGGATACGGTAAGTAGATGCAAATATTTGCAAGTAATACACTGTTATAAAAAGGAAATAAGTTTCTTACACTAATCAAGTTCATTCATTCAAATAGACAAATATCATGTTTTGATGTTCCAATTTCTTGGGACGACAACTGAGATTCACTGATTCCCAGGTCAGGATTAAGGTGAAACGACATCAAGGATTCTTCAATTTATGAAACTCAGGTTTTGGGCATGAAACTTTGACAGTAATCCTTGCAACCTCTGCAACAAGCAGTAAACCATATAACCTGCACCAACAAACCACAAACCTCACTACACACACCAACAAGCAGCAGATCTTATAACATACCCCAACAAACTTTGCCTTATATACAGGGATACAGGGATAGACAATGGGAGAGAAAAGGAGAGAAAGAGAGAAAAAGAGAGTGAAGGAAGTGGGGAGGGAGACAGAAAGACAAAAAAGAAAGATTTCACCAGTCCTGGTTCCAGTGTTGGTCTAACCAGCCTAGAGGTGCATGTTCTGGAAGGGCGCTGCCGCCTGGGGCTTTGACATGTGTACTTTTAGAATTCCTTGCCCCTCCTCCAGGCAGGAACTTATTAGGCTAATTAGGCATTATGCTCAGTCTATGCTTCTGGAATTCTCTTCGCTTTGGTGCATGTGTAGTTTATACCTTCAGAGTCTTCTAGAAATGGGTTGGTGGGCTTGGGGGTCATTGGGGAGTTGCTCTCCCCTCTTTGCAAGTATGACTGTTGTCTGACCTTTCTTCTTGGTGCATGCATTGTGAAAACAACTTGTCTTTACAGAGTTGCTCAAGATAGGGAAGTTCAGCCTCAGAAAAGTGTAGTCCCACCTCTGTGGGACCCTTTCCTCTCCCCACGTCTTCCTGCTGTTGCCTGCACAACCCCAGTGCGTTCACAGAGACCGTCTTCTTTTACAATGTTCTTTATCAGATGTTTGAGACATTAACTATGGTTCCATCAGACCTTCATACGTGTGTCTTAGGTGATCTGCTAATTGGCTGAGATACTAATTGAACAGTAAATGCTCAATTTCCAGTTGACAAACAATACACAGCCTAAAGTAATTGTACAAACTTTTTGCTGTGAAATTGTGGTGGTGCAATTCTTACCACCCCCCCCCCCCACCCCCCGCTTTGTTGAGCTGCTTGGTGCTAGGTGCAATTCCACCCACATCCCCCGAGCTATACACCAGTCTGTGGAGATAAGGACTGATAATGTTAAGGAGCCTGGCTCCTGCCCCTCCCGATTGCTCGGAAACAGCTATAACGGCCCATCAACTCCTAAGGGCCTGGCACACCTGTGCCTGGGATGTGGTCAAATGGGAACAATAACAGAGTTGCACATTCATCAAATTCTTGTGTAACTGCTGGAAGGCACCAGAAGGTATTTGACAAAAGTCCATTATCTTGGACCCTGTAAATGGCGACCACCAGGGAGACCCTTTGAGCTCTCCTGGATCGCAGCGGGCCTGTGACCAGCATCTCCCCTGAGCTGGGACGCCTCGCAGGTACCAAAACCCTTAAGGTGTCGTCTGCTGCCAGAGCTGACGGAAGGCCAGGGCAAAGTCCACCTGCTCGAGTCTCAATTATTGCCCGTTGAGGAATGCCAAGGCATTGTGAGTATTTGCTCTAAACTCGAGAGGGACATTTTCTTTGAGCTAGCTTCTCTTTACTCGGGGGGGGGGGGGGGAGGGGGGGGTACGTACTCTTGTTTCTGTGTGTGTATGTCCGTTCTGTGTTCATTCTACTGAATCCAAACACCCTTGTTTCTGTATGTTTGTCCGTTTTGTTATGTGCATGCACGTATATATATAGGTACCGTTAGGTAAGTTAGTGTGAATCTTGTCATTTTAGAATCTGAATAAGTCGCTTTTCTTTCTTTTAGTATTTCTGAATTATTTTATAATAATAAATTGCTGTTAGTTATTAATAAACCTAGATTTCTTACCAAATATTACGATGTCAATACTTTCATCCGTGACAGAAATGAGAACAATGGCTGAACTTGAGGGGGAGGCAAGGAAGCAAAGTGCACTTTGGCAAATTCTCTACACTGTATAATTTGCTTCCTTGCATGTCTCAGTGAGTTCTGTATGGCTGTGAAGGACTATTGCAGTAACTGTAATATGTGTTTCTTCGCAAGGCTACCCTGTCTTCTTGATCTCACAGTCCTCCATACAGAATTTAAATATAGGGAGCATATGGAAAAATGTGGAGGTACTATCAGGGATTAAATCTGCTTAAGCGGGTTTAGGTAATGTGAGAAGTAACCATGCAACAAAAATTTAGGTTTCGTTTGGTTTCTGGTTTTGTTGCAAGAAAAGTGAGGAACTGAGCTGAGGCATGAAAGCTGAAATATAGTCTAGGAGTTGGTCAAGCAAATTTGTGCTTTGTTCTTTAAAGTGCTATCATGAGATTTTCCTTCTGGATGAAAGCAGTCAGACTTACGGCTTCTTAGATCAGTTTATATGATGTGACAGTACAAATAGCTGTGTGCAGTGTTAAGTATTCACTATTACATTTTACTTTATATTTCTGGCTAAGTTTTTTAATGCACTGTTTGAAACACAGTTGATTTTTTGTTTTGTTTTGGTCTTTTTTTAAAGGATTCTACTTCTTGTGGCTTCTGATTGTTGAATTAATTCATCATCAAGTCCTCAGATGGACTATAGGACTATAGGTGACTATACTTGGTGTTTATTGCCTGAGCAATACTTTTGATACTTGGTGGTCTGTCATCCTCTGCTTTTTGGGTAGAATAGTTATGAACTTTGCACTTTAAGTTTATTTTATTTTAGTGCATTTATATACTTTCTCATATAGTTAGGGACAAGTTCAGATTTATATACTGTAGTTCAATTAAAAAATAAGATCATGTGTATCTCTTCCACTGTGTGTCATTGCTTCAAATTCAGTTCACATGGATAGTGATAAATTACCAACTATGAAATAAGCAGATACTTTCAATTGCAACAGTTTCAATATAAAATTTAGCACAACTACTTGACTCAGAAGACTAAGGCTTGAATGTGAGTTAAAGTGAATTTACATTTTCATCAGTGAGTTTGTCTGCTGGCAGCAAGGTTATATTACTATTTTATGGACAGGTATTGAGGTATTAATAACAGTGAAATTCACTTTAATGTGAGCATTTTCAGATTAAAATTAATTGCTAAAATACCTCATGCCTTTAGGCCTGTCACCTGCAAAATATTTGCTGGATTATTGGTATGGTACAGTGGACTGTTGTAGTTGAAAAGGTAAAGTAAATCACAGTGAAGAAACCACATACTTTTTAGAGGACTTCATAGCACTGCAAATTACTTTCAGACCCTTCTAGCTACATGGTATGTTTCATGTTTAATGCTCATCACTTTAAAAAAATGTCAAAAATTGAATGGATAGCAACAGGAGATGCCTTAACTGAGGTGCTGTACTCATACTGCTGAATTAATAATTTTATCACCTGACGATGTTTCCAAACTTATTCTCCATTCATTACTGTTAGCCCCACCATTCTGACAGTTTTGAAAAATTTAGCCTACTTAATTTTATTTGTCCTTTTTCCATGCAAGTATCTATCAGTATGATGTTTGATCAAGCTCAGTTAGGTAAACATTGTGGGAGGCTGTCCTACCATTAGAGCAGATACACCTACTTCATTCTGATGTATGTGGAATAAGAAATGAGCCCAAGTTTGTGCTCTCTGAAAGGTATATGACTTCTGTGATTTAAAGCATGAGTGAACAGAGTGGATACAACCCATCCCAGCTACATGGAAATAGGGCGCTGCTAACAAAGACAATGAAGTGTAACCAATATCTTTAATCTACCACTGGGCTTTCATAGATGTAATTTTAGACATAGATGTAATTTAATTCCATTTGATCGTGGTGCATGATAAATCTTTTTTTTCCCAGCTAGACCTCTGCCTGTGTTTGTCAAAGATTAGGCTGAATTCTCCAGTAGCCAAACTTGATAACATTTGCTCTGTATTTTTGGTTAAGCTCACTTTCCAACATTTCTGCCTCTCTAGGAGAATCTTTATATTTCTCCTCAGGATCTCTCTACCAGTTACATTTAACTTGCTGTGATGTACAGCCTTGTCAAGTAGCCAGAGTGCTGCCTCCAAAAGTGTTCTGTGTGCTTAATCTTTTCCGAACACTTTCTTGAGCTGTTTCTTTTATGGTCACAATGGTATTTAAACCAACATGTTTTCGGTCATTCCTCTTGCCTCGTCTGCTCTGAGGGATGGATCTTTCTGTTCCAATTTGTTGACAGTTGTATAAATTCATTACACAGGTTCCTGATTATAATTATATTTTTCCTCCTAATGTCCAAATTACTTCTGTTCTTTTTTGAAGTTAAGACCTTTTTAGTACCTACCATGACTGTGAGTATTAATTGATCTGCTCTACAGCATGTTAATAGCATTATTAATTATGGTGCAGGAATTCCTGCACTGTCTCACTCCATTAGCTGTAGCTGGGGCAAGACCATAAAGCTGAGGCCTTTTTAGGATGGCTTGCAAGTCATCTAAGAAAAGCAAAGTCTTGTTGGAGTATTCCTCTTCATTCCCCCTATGGTTATGGTAGAAAATAATAGTTATGGAAGCGGTATTTTTTCTTTATTAAACTGAATGAAAAGACAGCTGCAATGTTGAGCTTGGTTCTAGTGTCCTACTAAAAGGATCATCTTAATAGTCTGGCTCAGGTAACTGATTCTCCTGTGTCATTGTTTAGGCCCAGCTGGCAAGAAAACACCATGTGGCCACTCACTCATTCCTTCCCCCCTTGTGATGAAGAGGAGAATCAGAAGAAAAAAAAAGTAAAACCTCATGGGTGGGATAAGGACAGTTTAATAGAACAACACGAGAAGAAAAAAAACAATAACAATACTAATAAAATGAGTATATAAAGTGAGTGATGCCCAAGGCAATTGCTGACCGCCTGGTACCACAAACTCAGCCCCTTTCTGAGCCATGATCACATTCACACCCCTACACCTCCCACCACCACTACTCTCTGCCCCCACTCCCCTGGCCACCTCCTCAAGTTATATACTGAGCATGGTGTCGAGTTGGCTAGTTTGAGTTGCCTGTCCTGGCTCTGTCTCCTCCCAGCTTCTTGTGAAAATCAACCCTATCCTAGCTGAACCCAGGACACTGGAAAATAGAAATCTTTAAACAGATTGCTGAACTAGGTTCTTAAGCTCTCATTTCTTATTATGTAGTTTGTTATGAAAGATTTGTATGTAACCTGAAACTAAAGGACAGATTCAGGTAAAGTAAACATAAGGCTCAAGTAAACTGCTTGAATTTCAGATGTTGCACATATAGCTGGCTTTTACTATTACATATATATTAGACAGTACAAATTAAATGGTCTATTAACCTGCATGCACACTAAGGAAGAAAAAACCTTTTAAAATAAATTATCCATAAGTATAGTTCATAAAGGTTATAACTCATATGATAGTTAATAATTGCTGGTTTTAACTAGTCAGTACTAATGTGTATGCATTTTAAACTGCTCATAAATGCAATATTGGCTGTGGCAGATTGGCTTTAAATTATTGAGCATAATAGAGCCAGGTTCAAGCCATATCTTTCAAGTTCTTGACTTCTTACAGGAAGTGTCTTGTTTCAAATAATATCACTTTTCTGATATTTATTTGGTGTCTCCAATTAAATGACAGAAATGTCAAAGTCTCAAAAAAATCTTGAATTATACTTGAAATATCATAGTCTGGGCTTGTCTGATTTCTTACACCACCACGACAGCAGGATACATGGAAGGACTCTCATCCCTGTGTTACAAAATATATAAAATTGATAGGTAGAGGTGGAGATCGCAATGCTTCCTACCAGCTCACCAAGTGGCTGGAACTAGTTGAAGACTGTCTGCATTTGACTATGTAGTTTTCTTGTGTGGGTGGAAAGCAGTAGTATTTGCTTTAGTAAATAATGTTTGTAAAGCATCTTTATAGATACTAATATTAAGGCAACCAGAGCTACTGCCTGCACAATAGAAATAAAGGTTTTTGAACACAGGTCTGTGAATCACATCTTTTTCTCTCTCTTCTTCCATGTAGCTTAGCAAGTCTATAAGTCTACCTTTTGAAGTTTTTTCCACACTTCTGCTTAACTAGTATGGTTTTAATATATTTATGGAAAGGAGGATTTGAAATTGTATGAAACTGACAAAAACCCAACCCTCTTCCTAAATTCACAAGGAAGCATCCTGCTGTCTGTTGCCATATTCTAGTTAAGACCTTTTTTCTACATGTGTCCAAATGGAATTATACATAGGAGTACAGTCTCATTTTAACATGCTGAGAATACCTTTGAGGGAAGGATGCTATCTATTGAAACAGCAACACCATTTGTTGTGGCTGAGTATGGTTTCCATTTGATTTTTACTGCATGAAATGAAATAGGATCCCAACAAAAAGGTTAGGAGGGTCTAGAAAACAAGTGGAAAGGACTTGGTCATGTAGCCCAGAGTGCTGCTCCCTGCAATGAAAAGGAATTTCATGCCAAAAAAAGAGCAACTTTGCTTGTCTTGGACATTTTTTTAGGTACCAATGTCCCATTCCCCCTTTTCTGGTAAATGTTAAATTCGGCTAGCCTTTGAAGTGCAAATACACATGTTTCTGTGGAAAGCAGCCATACTTCTTCCTTGCAGCATTCACAACATTCACTTTTCTCCCTTAATTTGGTGCTTATGCTCTTGCTCAAGCTTTGTAGCTGGGAACAAAATATCTTGCCAATAACAGATGGTGGTGAATGGAAATATGGAATGCATTTCACGGAATCATTTGTTCATTACTTAGAGTTTGGATAGATAAAATTATTTTTGACTCAAGCATATCCCTTGGGAATCCAGTTTTTCATTTGAATATTCTTCACTAAATTGTCCTGAGTCCCTCTTAAAAACAAAATAAAGTACACTAGAAAAGGCAACTACATTCAAGCTTACGTGACAGGCATCTTTAGGTGAATCATGGAAATGCTTACCTTCTATTTCTCCACAGTGTACACATACTGAATTAATTCTTTTGTATCAAAAGAAAGATCAGAGACATTCATCATGATTGATGATGTTAATGAAATCCCCAGAAGACAAGTTACTTCACAGTCAAAACACAAGATTGTCATACAGCCATTTTGCACAAACAATGAGTATTTCAACCTCTGAAGAAATGAAGTCAAGCTTTATTCACATCTTTGGTGTATCATGAATAAAAGATGCACTCTGTATCCCTGCTTTGTAACTTTAAAAAAAGAAAAACAAAAAGCAATACTGTATGGTTGCTGAAAACATCTGATTCCCCCATCTGCTACAGATAGGTTGGCATAGAGCCATGTGAATCCTTCCAGCTCAGTTTTGACTTGAATAACAGCCCATGTCGTAACTGAGCAACCCCAAAACTAGCAAATTGGTAAGCAGATAGAAAAATGTAATGTCAGGGTGGTAATTCCTCCAGCTACAGCCAAATGCTACAAATACCCAGGTTTTCTCTCCCTATTTCAGCTGAATCAAAAGATTTTGAGGACTGTCATTTTCACTTCCTTCCTCTTCCCTCTTTTTTTACCTCATTTTGTCCATCTGTTCTGTTTTCTACTATTGTAAAATAACAACGTTGGAACAAGGAGCTTCACTTTGTGCATAGGCTGTGAGATTAGGGGTTTTTTTCAATTTTTCCAATTATATGTTACAATGCTTTGATTTAATTTTTGGCATAAAGTGTCTCTTGCTGTCACAAACAGTCCTTTAGGCTGAGAAAATTCTGGAGAAAATCATGCTGGTAATGGATGTCATCATTGTGGCAATTTGCTTTGGTTATGGACCATCTCCATGAAGAACCTTGAAAATTTGAAGGGACTTCTAAGAAACATTTTATATCATATTATATGAAGAAACAGAGTTGTGGGTCACTGAAGTGTTATCATAAATTATGAGAATTTACCTTACTGTATGTTTTGTGGTATATGTTTGGTACACAAAGCACAGTGATGGGGCTAACTATGGGGATCCATGGGAGATCCATGAGGATCCTGTGGGATGGGCACAGGTGACAACCAGTGGGATTGTCCAGATCAGCATTTATTTTTTCTGATTCTTGATCTGCTGTTATTTGCCTTTCTGTGCTCTTGTATGTTGCATGATTCATCAGATTTCTGGGACAAAGGTGTACAGTATAAAGCTACCTTTAAATTCTTGCAGCCTCTTTATGCACACAGAGGGGAGCAAATTGCACTGGAGAGCAAGCTTTGATCCTGCAAAGTCTCATGACTTTCTGTAATGCATTAAGATAGTCAGCTGTTGCTTGAGGTAATTTATCGTAGAATCATAGAATCATTTATGTTGGAAAAGACCTTTAAGACCATCGAGTTCAACTGTTAACCTAACACTGCCAAGTCCACACTAAACCATGTCCTTAAGTGCCACATTTGCCTGTCTTTTAAATACCTTCAGGGATGGTAACTCAACCACTTTCCTACAGAATTGCAGAGTATGTAATTCAGTATGAAACTACAAATGAAGGTGAGTTTTTAAGGGGGATGTGTATGTTAATTTTCTGAAACTAAACTTTTTCAATATATCTCCTATTCATGCTACACCATTGCTTCATAATTTCCATAAGGTACTTGCTTCCCCTCCATATAAATGAATAACAGGAGAAAACTGCATGGGTTTAGAAAATGATCGAATAAATTTAGAATGCCTTAACTAAATCACGGTTTGTAAAAACATGTTTTATGAAGACAATATTTTAAATTTTGAACAATAGTTATGCGCATCTGGAAATAAAGGTGTTTGCTAATAGGTCAACTACACACTTGGTATATTTAAGTGCTTGCTTCCTAGTCTGTGACTTTTAACTGTACACAATTGTCAGAACTGCTTGGGGTTTTTGTTAGTAATTGTTTGTGGAAAATTGCTAATAGATCATAACACTTCACATCTTTATTTCTAATATATTATCCTTATGTGTTAGGCTGTCTCAGAGGCCAGGTCATTGCTTGTAAATCCATTCTATTATTATGAAAAAGCTCTAGATCATCAAAACATAGTAAAATCATAGTAGGCTTACAGTTTGTCATAGAGAATCATAGAATCATAGAGTCATTTAGGTTGGAAAAGACCTTGGATAGAAATATTAACACGGTAATGATTTAGCAATAAATCAAGATTTATTAATGACTAGCAGCACTTAATCATTAACCAGTTTGAAGATTTACAAAATAATTCAGCAAAATATGTTATAATTAAAATAATGACTTAACTACAGATTCAAAGATGATAAGATTCATACTAACTTACTATAGGGTACCTTAAATCAATACATATATGCATGCACATTCACAAACACAAGATGTACAAACAGAAAAAAAGCATTTGGATTCAGTGAAATATGTATGTACCCACACTCATGAAAATAACTGTATACCCAAACATATCGGTAAGCAGAGAATCAGTGAAAGAGAAGCTGGCTCAAGGTTAAAATTTCTGTCTTCTTGAGTTTAGAGTAAATACACACAATGCACTGGCATTCCTCAACAGGCGATAATTGAGACTCAAGAGAGTCAACTTCGCCCTGGCCTCCCGTCAGCTCTATGGACGGTGCCTTAAGGGTTTTGGTACCTGAGAGGTGTCCCAGCTCAGGGGAGATGCTGGTCACAGGCCCACTGCAGTCCAGGAGAGCTCAAAGTGTCTCACTTGGGGCCACTATTTACAAGATAACTGACTTTTGTCAGGTACATTTCACTCCAGCCCAGCTCAAGCAATGAAGTATTCTGGTGTCTTCTGACAGTTGCACAAGAGCCTGATGGCTGTGCAATTCTGTTATTGTTCTCCCCGACCACATCCCAGGTACAGGGTACCAGGCTGTCAGGGGGTGATGAGTTGTTATAGCCATTCCCAAGAGATAGGGAGAGCAGAGCCAGGCTGCCAAAGGGGCACCTTAACACCCTGTTTACAGCCATTAGCAGTCCTTACCTCCCCAGGTTGTTATGTGGCCCATGAGTGTGGGGAGGAATCACGCTAATCAGCGAGTGGCCCAGGAGTGGGGAACTGCACCACCACACAGTTACAGCTTTGTAGGAGAAGAAAAATAGATACAGAAATTGCGTGAATCTTATTACCAGCAATTTGATATAGCACTATGTCACTGTTGCTCAAAGGTGTCAAAATTATGAAGAGAAAAAAAAAAAAAAGTATGTTCAGGTAGATAAATGCCATGGAAGCATTTTTTATCATACTTTTATCAGTATTTTTATCATAATGAAGTTGATGTCAAATCTACAGTTCTCTTCAATACTGTTAGAATGTTCACATGCCTGTTACTGGAACCTCCCTGTTGTCAAGCTCTTCATCTGAACAGTGGTCTGGAACAACCTAGAACGTATCCTGCACCACACAGTGTCTGATCTGTATGAGTTTTGCTGAACTTGTTCCTCAGAAATGTTGCATGTAGGTTTATGGTGGTTTCCTTATTGTTTATCGTCAGAATGTCACCAGATGAGAACCGCTTGAGAGAACAGAAGTAAAGCTAGAGTCTGGACATCTCATTTGAATTGTCATACAGAGTCATATCTAAAAATAAAATCTTATTTAAAATAATGTGATTCCGTTTTTAATACCAGTCGGGGTGCAATAAGTCTTTAAATTCTGTCTTATCCCATGTAGTCTGACTTTTGGGCAGCAAATCTTTTTTTTGAGGATGATGTTTAACTGGGGCTTGTACTGCAGCTCAAGACACAGATCATAATTCCGCACTAAGAGTCCCATTATGACAAAGGTCAGCCTGTGGGCCATCTTCTGAATGACAAACTCATCTTAATCTTATTACGCATTAATAACTAAAAATTTTTATGTTACAGTTACAACCAAATGGTAGTTTGAATTGGTCACTAATGACAGAGCGGCTTTGTACTGAACTAATGGTGCATTCTCACTGTTCTTTAACTGAATTAGAAGGAAGAGAGTTTACTTAAGGTTACCTTATCCTATGCAGTGGGACATCTTGCCTCATGCTTAAATTAATATTTAACCTCTCAATTGCCACACTAGATTTCAGAAGGTATGCTGATTGATCTTAATTACCGTGTGTCCTTTTTTTATGATATGCTGAAATGCATGATAATAAACTGTTTAAGTATACTACTTGATCTGGTAACATACACTCATCTTAGCTGAAATGTATATTCCCTTAGAAGTCTTTTGTTGTGACAAAGAGCTGCCTTCGCCTGAGCAGTTCTCCTCAGATTGCACAGGAGAAAGAATCTGGCTCATTAAAATGTATTTTCTCATCTGTATGTAAATGCTGTGTTTTCAGGACCTGAAAATATCTGGATTTATTCAGAGCTGTCAGTAGGGGGAATGACTGGATGATTTAATTGGCTTCTTCCATGTCTAATTCTTAAGATTTCATGAATACAGATGAAAATATAAATTAAGAAGTATGCAAAAAAATTATTTTGTACTCTCTTTTGTTAGTTTGATACTTTTCAGTCAAGGGCATAGAAATCTCATAATTATGGCAACTGAAGAACAGATGTATTAATCAAGATCTTATGGGTACTGTGAAGAAAAAAAACAATAAAAGACTAAATTTGTCCTATACTTTTTTTCCCCACCTCTGCTTTTCTCTGCTTCAGACTTTTACTTTAGATTCATTATAATTTCCAGATACCATTTTAAAGTACAATAAGGCTTTTTCATATTAAAACCAGTGCAGAAAAAGGATTCTTTTTTAAACTCTAAGACACAAGCTCAGAAAAAAATGTAATCACTACCCAGTTTTTAGATGTAGGAATAATTTTCTTACTCTTAAGGGGATTGCTGACAAGTTTGAGAAGACGACCCAAGAAATTCACTATCTTAGTAAACTGTCATTAGCTATCTGATATATTCATCTACCTTTCAGATATTTTTGAGCATATTCATTCTGTAATTTATCCCAATAAATAAAGCAGGCATCTTTAGACTTGTCATGAAAGTAGTCCCTTTTTTGTCTTGCCTCTCCACACAATTCATACACTGGCAGTTACTGGAGAGACTGGAAGAATCTGAAAGAACCTGTCATTCACTTTAAGGGAAATTATTAAGAAGATATAATTTCTTTATTTTTCTTGGGGGTTAGAACTGTATGCATTTATGTTGGGGATTTTTTTATCTGCTTTAATTGCATATGTCTCTGTATGGATGACAAGTCAGGACTGATTATCTTCCTATAATCATTGTCATTCATAGGGAAAAAAATTCTTCCTGTTTATTTTGTGAGTTTCATTATTACTTCTGTGTGTTGTAAACCAGGCTTCATGAATCTTGTTTTCTATTCGCTTGATGCTTGCTTACAGTAGAGATGGAATAATACATTCCATATTTGAACCTGGATGCATGTCCCTTACATCTTTCTTTATCTTATTCAAATACTGTTGAACCTACCATATCTTATCCTTTGGCAGTTGTGTTATTTGTATATGGAAGATAGAGTCATCTTGGACAGCAGTGTCCTTTTTCTGACAATATCACAGAGAATGCAGTCAGTGTGTTTATGATAGAATTTACTTTTCACTGTCATATCCCCAGCAGTATGATCTCTCTATGCATCGTGCTGGGAGTTACACATTCTTCAAAAAGGAAGCACATTGTGTGTGACACTGTCATTTCCATCCAAATGGGAATTATCACTGCAAATATGACCAATGTTTTAATGTCCAAAGGCTGCATAAGGCACCATGTAGAAAGAATGAATTAATTTGGCAGATACCTCAGTATTTTTCCATGTTAAATATATTCCTTAGTCTTTGAATGTTAAGCTTAACTGTAATTCTGCTTTTAATTTTACTGGGACTTATATGCGTGGCTAAATTCTCCTGCTATGTTGTCTAAAATCAAACAGTACATTCCAGTTGCGAGTGTTCTTAAATCAAACACCCCACTCCATTTTTAATACCTGAAAGTTGTGATAGATATCTTGAAATTGTGTTTGTTTACATGTGAATTAATTATAGATTTCTATATAAAAATATAATCAAAACTTACAGTAAAATTCCTGGGAGTTATATAATAATTATTGTGGCAGCCTCAAAGTTTTTGAACTAAAGCAGAGATGACTTCAAATATTGAGCCTCATCACCTAGATTTTGGAGCAGTAATTATTATAATGATCTTTCTCTGCTGTCAGAAGAAGGGAAAAAAGAACAGAGGATCTGTCTTCTGTTTGTTTCACTAAAACAGAAGCTGACAGACTCGGAACTCCTGTCTGGTTAGGATCTTTTTTGTGCCAGTACTGTGGCAAGTACGGTTCTTACTCATTTTTCTTTTTATTCAGCACTATGTCACAGAGCTCTCTAGATTGCTGAAAAACAACAAAGACTAACCAGTACACAACAACTTCACGAGTTAGAGATCCAGTAGATTACCTGGGATGTTACCTTGCAAGGTACTGACTTAAGATCTGCAGGATGTTTGCTATTCCCACCTCCCAAGCAGTGTTCATATAACATCAAAATGTAAAGACTCATTAAAGATGTGAAGTTCTTGCTAGGACTGGGACCCTACCAAGCTTGCCTAGAGCTTCCAGTTGTGTCAGTTCTGGACTGGGTTAATATATTAACTGACTTGATGCTGTAATTCACTTGAGCTCAATTGGCTAATTTACAAGGCATAGAATGTGCTACAGCAGCATGATTATGAAGGCTTAAGCTCTTCTTTCTCACAAAAAATGCAAATAGGTACAAACAAGTATTAAAAATATTTTACTGTTATATTCTGTAAATACTTCTGAAAATGTTGATTCAAGAACTGTGTGAGTATGGGTAGACTTACTATAAAACTTGCAGACTCCTGAGTGATAATGAGTCTTTACATCACTAAAAAAGCATTGTCTTTTCAAGAATGTAGAAATACTCTGTAGTGCATACATACAGAACTTCAAAACAATTTTATTTAATCAGCATCTCATGGGATAACAGGTAAGGAATTTTATACACAGGTTGAAGTGCAGTTTCCTTTAGGAATTATGATGTATTCCTGATTAATACTGAAATTCTGAGAGTACAAATGGAAAAGGAGTTTGAAACTTTTAAACTGTGCTGCCTTGAGTAACCCCTTTGCCTGACAATGCTGGAAACTCAGTCCAAAGAGTTGAAAATGTCTTCTAAATGTTTATTATTTAATGGATATACTTAAAATTAAGGAGCTTGGTGTTTTTAACAGTGAATAGTTGTATGTGAACAAATATGTTTGCAATGGTGCTATAGGATCATAGAATACCTGAGGCTGGAAGGGACTTCTGAAGATCAGCAAGTCCAACTGCCCTGCTCAGAGCAGAGTCAACTAGAGCAGACCACTCAGGTTGCATCTCCATTTGTTTTGTTCATTCTGTTTTGGGGTTTTTTTAAGAAAAAAGTGGCACTTTTAATGAAACCAGAGCCTTGTAGAAAGGATATATGAATGAGAGGTGAATGAGCCCCTCATTAATGAACTCTGTATCACTTGCATTTCATTATACTTGCTTATGTTCACTAGATGGCTTTAGATCACTTTATTTTGGAGTCATGTTGTAATGAATAGTGTAAATTCTGTACTATTGTTGTGAATAACAGTATCAATGATTACTTTGGTAAATAGTTTTATCTCATAGCTTCTGCTTTGGAATTGCTGAATATAGAGCCCAGCCGTTCAAGTGCCTATTTGAGGTTAACTTGAAACCAATCTGAGGTCGTTAGGACTCATATGTAAAGTAAATAAAAGTGATCCTGGCCATCTGATATTACCTGTCATTTTCTTTGTATCTCCTGGCACAAACAAGGGCACTTAGCCACCTGATACCCTTTCTGTTCTCTTTTCCTGAAGCTTGTCATGTCGCTGATATTGCTGTCTATAACAATATGATGAAATATTGGTAGGATGGGGATTTTAAATGTCTTTCATTGTACTCTTCCCATCTTAAATGTGAAGAGATCTTATGGATCAATTTTCTCTCTTCTTGATGATTACACAGGTTGTCTTTACTTGTGAATGGTATTACTGGGGGAAAAAACAGCAGTCTCCAATATGAAAAAGCAATAGCTGTTTTTATAGCTGCCTTAGTACATCCTAGCAGTAAGAAACAAATGCAGTTTAATCATCCAGGTCTTTGGGTTTGCCACAACCCTTCTGCTAGATCTGAGAGATTATTTTTACTATTTTCCTACATTAAAGTCTGAATTTTAAACTTAGATGATGTACAAAACAATAGAAATTTTCAAATAGTTAATGAGGCTTCAAGATTTTGTTATTCTTTGAAAGGTGAACAGTATTTTACACAATTAATAGAGGATGTGAAACATACAGTACAGAAACTATTTGTTTTTAAAACTAATTCAAATACAGTGACAGCATCCATAAGGTTATTTACTCAATAACTTGTCTTTCACAATTGTATTAATCTGTATAGGACTGTATGAGGTTAATGGAGGATAGAGTTTGGTTTTTTCTTCCTTTTTCCTAGATTTTATAACCTAGCTTTTCAACTCCTTGGATTATCTGCTCCGCTGACTAAAAAAACAGTTGTTAGATACAGCTCTGATTCCAACTTCCTGTCACTTAGAGTCTCTTAACATCAGGTTAGCATAGGTTGCTGCTCTCTAAATTTTTGGGCAATTTCATAATACTTCTTACATGATCCTTTGTAGTATTTCACTGTGTTTGGCAAGTGGGGTGTATGGATATATAAACAAGCCTCCTCTGTGAGGATATATATGCAAGTAAGATCTATCTGTCTATCTGTACTATATCTGTAGTTCAGTAATATCATCAAGAAAAGAATCATAAAATCATAGCACCATTTAAGATCATCGACTCCAGCTGTAACCAAACAGAACCAAGTCCACAACTAAACCATGGCACTTCTACACATCTTTTAAATACCTCGAGGGATGGTGACTCAACCACTTCCCTGGGGAACATGTTCCAATGCTAGATAACCCTTTCAGTGAAGAAATTCTTCTGAACATGCAATCTAAACCTCCCTTGGTGCAACTTGAGAGAAAAGACCTACACTCACTACAACCTCCTTTCAAGCAGTTGTAGAGAGAAATAAGTTCTCCCCTCAGCCTCCTCCTTTTCTCCAGGCTAAACAACCCCAGTTCCATCAGCCACTCCTTGTAAGACTTGTGCTCTAGACCCTTCACCAGCTTTGTTGCCCTGCTTTGGACACACTCCAGCACCTCAATGTCTTTCTTGAACACAGTCTTCAGGGTGCAACCTTACCAGTGCTGAGTACAGGAGGGACAATCACTTCCCTAGATCTGCTGGCCACACTATTTCTGATACAAGCTAAGATGCTGTTGGCCTTCTTGGCCACCTGGGCACACTGCTGGCTCATATTCAGCCGGCTGTCGACCAACACCCCCAGGTCCTTCTCTGCCAGGCAGCTTTCCAGCTCCTCGTCCCCAAGCCTGTAGCACTGCATGGGGTTGTTTTGACCCAAGTGCAGGACCCAGCACTCAGCCTTATTGAACTTCATACAATTGGCCTTGGTGCATCAATCCAGCCTGTCCAGATCCCTCTGTAGAGCCTTCCTACTCTTACGCAGATCAACACTCCCACCTAACTTGATGTCATCTGCAAACTTATTGAGGGTGCACTCGATCCCCTCTTCCAGATCACTGATAAAGGTATTAAACAGAACTGGCCCCAGTACTGAGCCCTGGGGAACACCGCTTCTGACCGGCTGCCAACTGGATTTAACTCCATTCACCACAACTTTTTGGGCCTGGCCATCCAGTCAGTTTTTTATCCAGCTAAGAGTACACAAATCCAAGCCATTTCTCCAGGAATGTTTCCGCAGGAGAATGCTGTGGCAAATGGTGTCAAAGGCTTTACTAAAGTCTAGGTAGACACATCCACAGCCTTTCCTTCATTTGCTAAGTGGGTCACCTTGTCATAAAAAGAGATGAGTTTGGTCAAGCAGGACCGGCCTTTCATAAACCCGTGCTGACTGGGCCTGATCATCTGGCATTCACGATGATCTGCTCTGTAACATTCCCAGGCATCAGATCCTTCCAGCCCTTCTTTTAGATGGGCATCACATTTCCTAGCCTCCAGTCAGCTGGGACCTCCCCTCTTAGCCAGGACTGCTGATAAATGTTTGAAAGTGCCTTGGTGAGCACCTCCACCAGCTCCCTCAGTACCCTTGGGTAGATCCCATCTGGCCGACTTTTGTGTGTCTCAGTGGTGTAGCATGTTGCTGACCATTTCCCCTTCAGTTATGAAGGCTTCAATCTGCTTCCTGTCCCTGTCTTCCAGCTTAGGGCACTGGGTACCCTGAGAACAACTGGTCTTACTATTAAAGACTGAGGCAAAGAAGGCATTAAGTACCTCATCCTTCTCCTCATTCTTTGGGATTATGTTTCCTCCCACATCAATAAAGGATGGAGATTTTCCTTAGACATCCTTTTGTTAATGTATTTATAGAAATGTTTTTTAATGTCTTTTAGAGCAGTAGCCATATGAAGTTCTAGCTGGACTTTAACTTTTCTCATTTTCTTTCTGCACAACCTCACAACATTCTTATAGTCCTCCTGAGTTTCCTGTCCCTTCTTCCAAAGGTCATAAAAGCTCTGTTTTTTCCTGAGTTCCAGACAAAGTTGTCTGTTCAGCCAGGTTAGTCATCTTCCCTATTGGCTTGTCTTTCAGCCCATGGAAATGACTGTTCCTATGCCTTTAAGATTTCCATCTTGAACAATGTCCAACCTTCCTGGATTCCTTTGCCCTTCAGGACTGCGTCCCAAGGGACGCTGTCAACCAGTCCAAAGTCTGCCCTCCAGCAGTTCTCTTGACACCCCTCCTTACTTCTTTGAGAATTGAAAACTCTATTATTTCATGATCACTGCACCCAAGGTGGCCTCCAGAAATCACATCATCCACAAGTCCTTCTCTGTTCACAAAAAACAGGTCCAGTGGGGCGCCTTCCCTAGTTGACTCCCCCACGAACTGTGTCAGGAAGTTGTCATCCACACACTCTAGGAACCTCCAAGACTGCTTCCTTTCTGATGTATTGTATGTCCAGCAGGCATATGGTAAGTTGAAGTCCCTCGTGAGAGCAAGGGCTAACAATCATGAGACTTCTCTGAGCTGCTCATAGAATATTTCATCTGCCTTTTCATCTGGGTTGGGTGGTCTGTAACAGACTCCCACCATGATAGCTGACTTGTTCGCATTTCTCCTGATAGTTACCCTTAAAGACTGACCATTTCATCACCATCATCAAGCTCTAGACAGTCAAAACACTATGTAATATGTAGGGCTACCCCACCACCTCTCTTTCCTTGCCTATCCCTTCTGAAGTATTTATAGCCATACAATCCAGCACTCCAGTTTTGTCAGTTATCCCACCATGTTACCATGATTGCAATTACATCATAGTTTTCCAGCTGCACAATGACTTCCAACTTCATCTGGTTTTTGCCCATGCTGTGTGCACTGGTGTAGATGCACTTCAGTTGCACTATTGATCATGCCACCTTTTCTGGGAGAACTCATAATTCCTATGTGACAGTTCTCAGGTTATTCTGTGGTTTCTAATGTGTCAACAACCCTTGTGTCTTTGCTGCCACATGGATCTCCATCCCCCACCTTCACTGAGATGGCTAACATGCTGCACATATTAGTGCAGGGATATTTCAAATGTGCTCCAGTGTACTCGGCACATCACGGAGCAGACTGAAGGACCTTGCTAGCACACCAGCCCTAAAACATTAGCTTGTTGCTCCATGGTTTATCGCTAATGAGCCTCATCCCTTTCCCCCTTGAAATCTAGTTTAAAGTTCATTCCATGAGCCCTGCTAACTCTTGTGCAAAGATCCTTTTCCCTCTTTGAGAAAGGTGTACCCCATCTGTCACCAGCAGTCCTGGTGTCATGTAGACCAACTCAGGATCAAATAACCCAAACTTCTGTTGGTGAGACCAGTCTAGGAGCCAGGTGTTGATCAGCTGGGTCTTTCTGTTTCTTCCAACACCATTCCCTGCAACTGGAAGAACAGATTAAAAAAACACTTGTGCTCCTGATCCCTAACCAGTCATCCCAAGGCCCTGAAGTCCTTTTTGATTGACCTTGGATTTTGCATTGCAACTTCAGTGCTGCTTACATGAAAAATCAATAATGGATAATAATCTGAGGGCCACACCAGGGTAGGAAGTTTTCTTGTTACATCTTTAACCAGAGTCCCAAGGAGGCAGCAGATTTCCCTAAGAAATGGGTCTGGTCTGCATATTGGGCCTTGTGTTCCCTTCAGACAAATGACAATGATCTGTCTTTTTTTCTTTATGGAAGTGGTTTTGATCTGAGGCATAGGCCAGCTTAACCTTGGTGACACCTCCAACCTAGATAGACCATCGTCCTCCTCATTGTTTGGTTCTACCTGCAGAACTGTGAAGCCTGAGGTGTGAGGGTAACTGAGTAACAAACTGAGAATTCAGGAATCTCTGGAGGGTAAAAAACATATGACTGAAGAGTTAGGTAGAACATATCAAGTCCTTAATTACCTTGCTTCTTTTTCTTTTACAGGGGAAAGATATGCTTAACCAAGATCTGCCTTTTGCTGAACATAGCCTGAAATGATTTTTGTCCTAATTAGTAAGAACTTCTGGTTTCTGTGTAAAATTTATTTCTGTGTATTTCTTGGATATATTTGCAAAGATCACCCTCCTTTTAACAGTTTTTCTTAAAAAGAAAGAAGGTAACAAATTACTATTTGAACAAAAGCAGCTTTGTAAAAGTGAGTTTACAGAACTTGAGGCTGATATCTCTTCAATTTATTTAGAGAAGCTTGAAAGTTTAATATTGTGATAATTTTTCTGTTATAAAATCATAAAAAAAAAAAAAAAAAGTTGAGAATTAAGGGGGGGAGGGGCAGGGTGCAGTTCACAGCATTGAATTTGCTCTCCATGAAGGATTTGTCAGGTAGAACCAATCTAGTTTTGAACTTTTACATTTTGAAAACCTCCAAAGTACTGGTGTGTAAGAAAAATTATCTTCTCTGATAAAAAGGAAAAGTCCCCACCTTAGAGGGTAAAGATTATAGAAACTAGTTTTAAGCACTATGTAGTTTTAGGTTTCTTGTTGAAGGTTACCAGTAATAGCATGAAATGAGAGATTTCCTGAGAAAATCCTAAAATATTAATGGTTTGTTAACTAAAGAACAAGATGAACTTTCACCTTGTTGCACAGTGTGATATTTTTTTCCTAAATAGGACTAATTTAAGTACAAATATTTGATTTTTCAGCTGTTTTGTGATTCCAAGACAATGAAACAATCTGTAGGAAAAAGTCCCAAATCACTGTAAGATGCAGATGTAATAAATCTTATTAGGCTTGATGAACACTGCAGATGGATGGATGTGTTGTGAAACACTTCCGAGGTCTGACTGTTCCTTACTTAATAAAACAACAGCAAAATGCCTCATATTTGAGAAAAATCTGTAGTATCAAGGCACCTGGAAAAGTTGTCTTTGGAAATCTTAAAAAGAAATTCCAGGCAATGAATGAAAAATTGCTGAAGATAATCTTGAACCTTTTAACTGAAGTCTCTAATACCTAGGTAGCTACAGCAAAGTTGCAAAACTTTGGGTAAATCTACATAAGGAAATGCACAAATATTGTGTGCTTGAAGCAGATGTCACTAACCTACTAGTTTTTTACCCTGTCTTCCAAATCAGTAAATAAAACTTCCTTCTGGTATCCACAGAAGGGAAAAGAAATAAAATGTTTCTGTGAACGCTGGTCTCAGGTAAGCCCTTCTTCTTATGGATTAAATTTTAACAGGTTGAAGTGTGAGGTCTGAGCAAAGCTTTTTCTACAGCTGGGGCAGCACCTAAGCTTTTCCTCTCATTTGGGTTATCCGATACTAGGTGAGCAGTCAACAGGACAATCTTCCCTCTGTGGAAGTACTGGAAGACTGGGTTTCACAGAATTTTTGTGAGTTCATTACTTTTTTCATCAGCTGTGACTGAATTTGTCCAGAATGTTCAAAGGTTATCACAGAATCTTGGGCACACATTTCCACAAAATTCTTTTTCCTAGGAAACCAGAATAGTAACTTCAGTGAGCCCCGTGTACAAATTACAATATTCTTTGGTGATGAGAACCACCCAAAAAAAAGTTCTATCTACACACTGGAGTTGTTCCAGCTGAATTTATATTGGTATTGATAGTAGTTTACTTAAAATACTTGCTGTATGCTTACTTGGATTGACAAAGTGAACTAATAGTGTTGGTTATAGGACATTGCAATTAATCAATCGAGACTCAACCTACACAAAATTAAAATGCTTTGTTAAAACACAATCTGATGGATATTTTACATTCTAGGTTGTATTCAGAGTATGTGATTTTTTACAAAGGATTTCCATTATGTTGGTGGTAAATTCTTAATACGTCAGATTCAAAACCTTTACCTAGAGAAGGAAGAATATCCAAAAATTAAATTCTTATTAAAAGTACCAAATTCCACAGAAAAGTTTAATATGAAGCAATTTTTATAGTTAGGTTAACAGCTAAAGTCCTCTGAATCTAAGCTTAAAGGTGGTGAATGAAGTAGCTGAAATTTTTTTTAATTATATTTACTCTTTTCCTTAAAATATCCTATGGGTTTTGAGGGAATATATTTGATACTACGCAGGAGTCTTGAGAAATCATCTAGTAGACTCTAGAATGACATGTCAAAGGTTGGACTTAAAGACTGGTTAGAAAAATTGACATAGATTTGACAGTCCTCATTGTCAAAAGGAAAACTGAAGCCCTGAGATTTATGTCAGCCATGAGGTAAGAGGAGCCTAGATCCTGAGTGCCTGTATGCACTGAGATGAAAGAGTTCATATTAAAAAAACATGGCTGTACCTCTGACTGACAGCCTTTTAGCAGTACAAGCGTCAGAACCTAACCCTACAGCCAGGGAAGTGGTGATTTAATATTTTATTCCTTGCTGGTCTTTTAGTTCTTTCCTTCTTAGTTCTTTTCTAAGGGTTTCTCTATTTGTTAAAGTAGACTTTTATAAGTGAAGATTATGTTTGGATTGTTCCCGAGGAAACCTGGGTGTCTCTGAACCTGCAGGTTTTTGAATGAGAGAAAGGGGCAGGTTCATCACCCACCTGACTGTGGCAGAGTAGCGTGTGTAGCAGGTTTTTTCACTGTCCTCTTTCGACAAGAATTACATGGGGTAAATCTGGAACTGACTCAATGGACATAACTTGCCACAAGTCCCTCTCTAATGGTAGCTAGAAAACAGCTTCTTTTTCTTTCTACAGCTCTTGACTTACAATTAAGAACTGACTTCTTGCCCCAGTTTTGCATGCCTTTGGGTCATGTCTGTAACTTGGTGATTACCACTATTCCTACCTACTTTATTGTTTTGCTATAAGGCAGTGGAGCAAGGGAAGGGAAACTGCCCCTAGTCATCGAGCATATTTATAGCTATTCTTCCTTAAATGGCTTGCTGGTTATATAAAATAGTATATGGCAATAATAAAGTTTTGGAGGACTGAAGCCTACCTGTTTGTTGCAATCAATTTTGATGCCTGTCAGTTTTATAGGAGCTGGTAGAGGTACAATGACGTTTAGAGCAATCAGGATGTTGGAGCATCTTGGTGATCTTGCTGGTCATCTTGCTCTCCTCAGCAGGTTTCTTCAATCAGTACATCAAAGCCTGGCCTTGATCTGCTTCACAGAATAATTTTGTTGCTGATATAAGTCAGATTTTTCTGACATCTTGAAATATGCCATTAAAGTTTTGTAAGTATAAAAGTCAGATGTATTTTTAAAAACCCAAACATACAAAAAACCCAAACAAACATAATTCAACAAGACATTATTTTCAGCCCACTAGAAACTGCTGCTGGCAGTAACCCCAAACTGGAAACGTATGTGCAGTTGGCATGATGTAATTAGCAGGACATTTCAATGTAAGTGGTGTCCTTAATGATTTTTGCTGTTTTCTTAATAATTTTTTATTTTTTTCCAATTTCCAAGAGTAACTAGAAAAGTAATCTTAAAAGTAATGATGAAACATATCTTATTTATTACATTCCCAGCCCTCAAGGTGTCAAGGACACAAAAAAGTATTAATAAAATTAAATCGTTCTAGGAGGCCATGTATCTGAACATCTGCAGTATTTTTGCAGAAATCTTTCTCTAACAGGTACTTTCTGTTTCTCTCTGAATATGTGTGTGTGTGTTTTTTACGTCCAGTGTTGGAATTACTTCTACAGAGAAATTAGTGCTCTAGAAGTGGGGTCTGTGACAATTTTAAAGAAATTGAAGCAGCAACTAATAGTACAGTAGTATGTGCTTGGAGCATTACTAAGACCTCTCACTGACCCTGTAGTAAGTACTGTGTGATTTTTCCTTACTGTCTGATGAGTTTATCTATTCTGATTATATGAGAAATGACTCAACTACTTAAAAGTGATTGAAAGTATTGTCCTGAGCTTGGCTGTAGAAAATGCTGATGGGACCAATTCTCTGACCCAATGTTAAAAAAAAAAAGACCAAATTTTTGAATTTGTTTGACCTAATTTTATTATAAGGTATTTTTCTAGGGTTTCTTATGCAATTAAATAATAACTGTTGCAAATTAAGATAACTTATTCATTGGAAGGAGGTAGCACACCCACTGGAAGTCTGAAGACTAAGAAAACCAAACTTTTTTATGAGGAAATAGGTGGAAATAAAGGCTACCTCTAGCTGAAAGAACTAAATACTCAGATGCTGGATACTCTGTTGATAAGACATTATATTGGGGTTTTGAATTTATAGAAAACCTGTTATTTAATTCTTTAATTTTCTTATAAAACTGAATTTTAAAATTAATGTTAAAACACCCGAGGAAGTTAAATGTTACTTTGTTTTCATGATTACTTTTTGGTATTATATGGAAGAAACTTTTTTAGAGTATGCCTGAAATTCAAGTGGAGACAGGAATTTTAATATCAAACCAGAAAATTCAGACTTCTCTGAAGTGATCTTTTCCTCCTTTACCATTTTTAAGCTTTCAAGGAGATAGTGACTTGCTGAAACACGACTCCACAACCTATAAGGTTATAAAGTAGGTATGTTTATTCAGCGCTGAGGCGCATGGGGGATCGCTCCACCACAAACGTGCGTACCTCTCATGGCACCTTGTCTTGGCTTTATGCTACAAAGCATCACATATTCATAATATGCCTATACATATGCATGATCTATCCCCGCTTCGTATTATAATGAGCCTGAAAGTCTTTTTCATATGTTCCGCCCCGGTCTCCTCCTAGTCGCGTCTGCGCAGTGTGTCCCGGTGGTCATGGGCTGGAGTCGCAGAGATGAAGTAGCTCCTCTTCCTCACTGTTGAACTTTTTACCTCGGTTTCTTGTGCAGTCTCTGTAGCCTCCTGGACTCAGGCCAGACCATAGGATTGGTTTTGACAGTTTTTAGGGCTATCTTCCTATTCCATCAGGAAGCATTCTCTCACAGCTTCCATTAATCAAGGTTTCCATATTGTTCTGCTCTCTGGCCCATCAACTATGATCTATTATCCTATTCAATATTAGTTATCTTTTAACTAATGGGCCTCTAGCCCCTAGCCTGACCTCCAAGTCTTCCATCTTTATCTCTAAACTAAGTTATACCTTCATTTCTTGAGTGCCTAATTTCTATATCCTATTTTAATTTCCTAGCTCCTCATCTCAATGGTAATGTTGTGTTTTCAAAACAAAATATTTCAGCCAGAAAGCTACAACCTCATTCTTCTCCTTAGTTCTGTCTCTAGTTCCCTTTTTACCTGCTCTTAATAATGTTTTGAGATTTAAATAACTCTTCACAGCAGCACTGACTGATAACTGATTTTTCATTTTTTTTCCCCAACGGTAAGAAAAGAATTAGCAAAAACTCTGTGTTGCTTTGGAAAAATATTTAATTAAATTTTGCTTTGCTGCTAATTGTACCTAATTGTATTGAAAATCAAAAGTGAAACTTTTATTTTTAAATGATCAGTTCTATGTAATTACTCTCATTTGAGGCAAAAAAATGTAAATTAATTAATCTGTATTTTGTTTTTCACAGTCACGTAGGTCTTCACATAGTGCAAAGAGTAGTTAGTACACATTGTGTAAAAGTCCCTAGGTATGAGGGAAGACTACCTGTCTTTCCAAAGAAGCTTTTCTTTGCTCACAAATCTATTTGTGTGGTTTTCAGCTGGTGGCCTTTTGATGTTTTTATGTTTCAGATAATCAAACAACAGTACTGAACCTTTTGCAGATATGCTTAACAACAGTCTTTTCCTCTGCCCTTTTTTTTTTTACTTTGCTTAGAGTAAAAAAAATATATAATACAGGTGGCTGGTTCTAATTTCACTTTCTCAATCTAACGCTCTTATTCACCTGGTGATTTTCCAATACTTGGGATGAGCTGGTGGATATATTTTTTTTTTTTTAAGTATAATCTGTCTTCTGCCTTATTAGCATAAGAAGCTAATGTAGTTTGAATTCCATGCCTGCTCAGAAACATAACATACATAGATAAAAATACTTGTTCTTCTGAAAAGAAAAGAAAAAGAAGAGATACTTGTCGTTTGGGCTGGACCCTGGTTCCTGTCCTAATGGTATTGAATCATTGCAGAGATCTGACTCAGGTGTCATGTTCTTCTTCATCAGACAATGTAGTGTCACTCTAGTAAATCCTGGTGCACCCTCTCACATCTCAAAACATAAGGTACTTGACAGCACCTTTATCTAGGTTGTTACAGTGCTTGCTTTGCAGCAGCTGTCAAGGCTCCTGCAGCCTTTCCTAGCAATGTGAGAAATCACTCATTTTTTTGTCAGGTGGCAGATCTTCAGTTTGATCAGAAAATATACCAGGTTGATTTGATGCTTTGATGCTTATCCCACGGCTCTGAGAGATTAATTTCTGGGTCTATAGCAGTGCAGTTGTAGAAATAGACTCACAAAGCCAGTGCAAAGAGGTAATGTTTTTTTAAGTAAAATCACAGAATCACAGAATCATTTAGGTTGGAAAAGTCCTTTAAGATCATCAAGTCCATAATTCCAATACTCTGAATTCAGAGACCAACAGATTTCTTTAGTGTTTACATTTGAATCTAATCTTCTTCACTAGAAGATTGCATTTGAATCTAATCTAATGTTTGTGTGAGTGGAAACTGCATCAGGAAACCATGGATCTGAAGAAAACAATTTCTGATTTTAATTTGTTTGACTCTGACATCCTAATTATCTATTCCTTTCCAGATTAACGCTTATCTTGTTCATCTTGAACAAGAAGCCTCGATATTATGAAAAGCTATAATAGTATTGTCACAGATTAAAGTACTGACACAGTAATGATTTAGTAAGAAATCTAGATTTATTAATAACTAACGGCAATTTATTATTATTACAAAATAATTCAGAAATGCTGAAAGAAAGGAAAGCGACTTATTCACAGATTCTAAAATTACAAGATTCACACTAAATTACTTAACGGTACCTTAATTGATACATATATACATGCACATACACAAAACGTACAAACACACACACAGAGACAGAAGTATTTGGATCCAGTAGAATGAACACAAAACATACAAACACACACAGAGAAACGAAAGTATCTGGGTCCAGTAGAATGAAGTACGTACCCACACACCAATAAGCAGAGAAAGGACGGGTGAAAGAGAAGGTAGCTCAAAGGAAAATTTCCCTCTTGAGTTTAGAGTAAATACTCACAATGCCTTGGCATTCCTCAAAGGGCGATAATTGAGACTCGAGCGGGTGGACTTTGCCCTGGCCTTCCGTCAGCTCTGGCAGCAGACGACACCTTAAGGGTTTTGGTACCTGCGAGGCGTCCCAGCTCAGGGGAGATGCTGGTCACAGGCCCGCTGTGATCCAGAGAGCTCAAAGGGTCTCCCTGGTGGTCGCCATTTATAGGGTCCAAGATAATGGACTTTTGTCAAATACCTTCTGGTGCCTTGCAGCAGTTGCACAAGAACTTGATGAATGTGCAACTCTGTTATTGTTCTCATTTGATCACATCCCAGGCACAGGTGTGCCAGGCCCTTAGGAGTTGATGGGCCATTTTAACCATTTCTGAGCAATCAGGAGGGGCAGGAGCCAGGCTCGTTAGTGTTATCAGTCCTTATCTCCACAGATTAGTGTATAGCTCGGGGGATGTGGGTGGAATCACACGTAGCACCAAGCAGCCCAAAAAGAGAGGCGGGGAGGGGTAAGAATTGCACCACCACAAGTATTTCCTCACATTTATTCACGTGCAAATAATCTGTTCCCTGGTCCCTAAGACTTTCCATGTCAGACCTGACATTTATGAATGAAAAGTTTCCACTTTCTTATTGTCAGCCTTCTCTAGAACTGGTTTTCCTCTTAGGAATGCTTATATTTAGTGACTTCACTTCTGCTGCCTGCCCTGCATTTTTTCAGAGACACTTTTTTTTTAATGCAGAAAATGTGGAGGGATATTTTTTTTCTTTGAGTGAACAAATACAAATGATCATACTAGGAAGTTCAACAATGTTTTTAATTATTTCACCTAATATGTTTTCAGCACTTTTCACTGAATGTGAATCTTGTGCTGGCAATTGTCTGTCACTTTGAAAACAATGGTGTCAATGTCTGTTTACTATTGTGGATTAATATCGACAAAAGTGGACATCATTCATGTACTCTGGTTCTATCTTTGTGATGATGTGAACAGATAGCCTCACATCTACAATTATTAGAATAGATAGTAACCTTTCTGTTCTGCATTCCAAGGTAATGGATTATTCACAGGGGAGTGCTAGGGTACATTTCCCAAGAGTCTGATCAAGACAAAAGTCCTCCTGAAGCCGGTGCTGGAGCTGAAATGTTTGGTGCCTTCTAAGAGTGCATAGCATGAAAGCTGTGATTCTTCTTTGATGTTTAGTTCAAAATTTTAATTTCATAACTACTTCTGTTCTGGGACAACAACATTTGGTTAGCCTGTCAACCAAGATCCAATTTTCATGATACTATCTCTCTAAATATTGCTCCAGACTGTTCCAGGAGATGCCAGAGAAGCTTTGTTTGTAAGCACAGGCTGTGAGACACAGGGTAAAATTACATTTATAAACTGGTAAAATAGTTTTTCAAGCAGTCAGGGAAATGTCTGACTCTGCATATACATATTTCATTAAAAATACTTTGTGGAGAAAATGTTTGGGCTTTAAACGGTATGTATGAGCTACCTGGATACAACATGGAACTGAAAGATGAGGGATTCTGCACATCGATGGAGTTAGAAGATCAGATTATCCTATATCAGTGCATATAATAGTAGAAT